>NW_027466081.1:322500-422500 GCF_046127955.1 Nelusetta ayraudi
TATATATATATATATATATATATATATATATATATATATATATATACAGATAATATGTATATACATATATATATATATATATGTATGTATATATATACAGCCTTCCTCGTCCACTGCGGTGACTACTATTGCATATGTGTCCTTTCAGTCTTTGCTTTGTCTCTCTCTCTCTGTCTCTGTGTCTCTCTCTCTCTCTCTCTCACACACACACACACACACACACACACACACACACACACACACACACACACGCACACACACCATTTTGTCTTAAATACTTGGAATGTCTCAATCTCAGAGTCTATTCAGCAGCCACTCTCGATTCTTCTCACACTCCCACCAGTGGAACCCATTCACACACTCCACTTTATCCGGTGGGAGAGACCCGTGTCTGGGTGAAGGAAGGTTCAAGCAGGGTTGCAACATGTGCGGGGACGCTCCAATTGGAAATTCCCTCAACTTGAAGGGGTTTACATGCCAGTGCCGGTGGAGTGGTTTGTAGTGCAACACGTCCTTCTCGACCAGGAATGGGCAAACTACGGCCCGGGGGTCATAAGCGGCCCATTAAGCTTTTCATTCCGGGGGGCCGAACTTGAAGAAGTTATAGTAATAATATGTAAGTCATAAAATAGCTGTACTTTCTCTATTTTTCAGTGTCATTTCAATAAAGAGCTCAATACAGTGAGGCTTGAAAGACATATTTAGTTGTAAATTTGCTTTTGTTCATTTTCAACTAACATAAGAGCACGTTCTTTATATGCCATAATATATTTTTTTTTCTCCTATGTGGTGGGTCACCAATTATTGTGGCCCCACCAGTCAAAAAGTTTGCCCACCCCTGTTCTGGCCAAAAACAAAATGGGCCTGACAATAGACGGACGTTTTCGGCCGGCCTCTCGCCCGTCGCCCCCTCGCCCTTACCAAAGTACCCAGGCTCCAGCCACTTAACCCTCAAAATGCTATCTAAATATGGCACAGAGCAGTATGGCGAGACGCTTCTCTTTGTGCATCGCTAATTGTTTCCCATCATTAGCAATGCGCCCGACGCTCAGCGCTTGTTTGTTGCTCCGGGGGCTTGATTGGAGTACGCGGGGCGGTGATGTGGGTGATGGGCGGTGTGTGCGTGGCGGTGGTGGTGGTGGTGGTGGTGGTGGGGGTGGGGGACGCAGAAGGAGAACGCTTTAAGGCAAAAGCTGACAAACAAAGGTTCTTCAACAGACAATTGTTTTGGGGATTTTTTTTCAGTTTAAAACTTGCGACGACGTGCAAATGCCCCCCACCCCGGTCCTTCGCATTCGTGTCACACTGCGCACTGCGCCCTCGAAAAAGGGGGCCACAAAGGAAGGAAATGGTTTCAGACAGGCAAACGGGACCCCCAAAAGCTGGGGGTCAGGGTGTACACACACACACCCCCACACACACACACACACAACTCCTCTCAGCTCATGCGCTCGCGGCTCCTGGGAAAATACTCCGGTTCCCTTAGAGACGCGCACATAATCTCCTAGCTAGCGCTCGCTCATTAGCACACCAGGGTGGAAACAGGGAGATGCACACTTGGTAATGCTCACACACACACGTACGCACGCACGCGCAAGCACACACACACACACTCACGCACGCACGCACGCACGCACGCACGCACGCACGCACGCGCAAGCACACGCACACACACGCACGCACACACACACACACACATACTACTTACTCTCGCTCACTCACGCACACACACACAGAGGAAGATGTTAGGAAGAAGCATAGTTAGCTCACATGGGTCTACATTAATTTAACGGTTAAAAAAAAGCAACAACAACACAGTCTGTGTGTGTGTGTGTGTGTGGCTGTGTGTGTGTGTGTACGGACTGCTCCTTTCCACGGCTCACCACACCATTGTCCCTAATTCTCTGGAGAATTTTTGCACTGTCATTTTTAATTTTACAGGAATTCCAGGAACTCCAACGGGGAGGGGCTCCATAACACTGCATTAGCTTTAGACCTGACCTTTACACTTGACCTGATACATGGTTTTAAACAAGTCAGCAGCAGCAGCAGCAGCAGTCTATTCTCTTCGCCAAACCTGTGCCGGATTTTTTTTTTTTTTTTTTTTTTTTGATCACTTACTTGAAAGGCTTTCTTTACGTAATGCGTCGCGAAGCTTACATAATGTTCAGAATTCATTGTAAACGCATTGCTTCATCTGACTTTGACAGTGTGAACGTTTTCCTTCTAAAAAAAAAAAAAAAAACAACAGCTGCAAAAGGATATAATAATAATAATAATAAAATATATAACTTAACAGAATGGGCAATGATGACGCTGGAGACTCCATGAGATTACAAAGTAGTAAAAATGCGATTATTCTATGGCGGAAACTTTCTTCCATCTTCAGTCGCGGGAGTTAAGTCACAGATTTAGAATGTTCCGTGAGCAGGATTAATAAAAGTAGGGGGATGCGTGGCACACGCAGGTGTCGGCAGGCTTTAATTTTGAAAGCGCTAAAGATCCAGTGAGGTCATATTTATTTGGAAGTGGCTGCAGCTAAGGATGCACTTCAGCCGAATAACAACATTCCAGTTAACTGGAACAGGCTGGACATGCCACAACACAGCGCTGGCTGAACGCAATGATCGAACATTTACTGAACCGGAATTTTTTTTTTTTTCCTGAAGATTCCATGTTTGGATATTTGTCCGGGGGTGCCGGAAGCGAGCTGCGATTGGATCGAACACCCGACCGCCCGTTGGTAAGCCGACTGGCAACCCTTGACTGGTAAAATGTAGCCACGCCCACAACTTTATGGACTTGTTTCACATATTTATTTATGTTTTTATTTTAGACCAGTTTGTAAGGGCTCCTTTCCATACAATCAGTCAGGTATTTTTTAGTCTTTTTGCAACCATTGGAAAGATGGGGGTCCCTGCTGGCCAAACGATAGAACACAACTTCTTGTTTTTGTCTGTGTCCTTTTTGAAACCCGGACTTCCGGCCGTCTGTATATACAGTCGAAGAAATCTAATCAAAAGGAGACTAGAAAACAAATTTAAGCAAGTGCAATTCTTTAAATACAAAATGAAAAATAAAATGAATCTTGTGTGTTTCCAGAGTCACAAATGGCAGAGAGCAGCAAACAGTACGTGTTTTAAAAGCCAGCCATTGGCTTTAGGGTCCCTCGGGCACATGTTAGAAGATATAACGCGGAGATAACTCTTTCCAGACAAACATTCCAGCTGAATAAGGTAACCACGGGGCTCATATTTAGACGGTAAAACTATTACTTCTAGCCTGACAGTGTGACTCATGCGCAGACACTGAGTTCACCCCTGATTACGCTGGCAACCAATGGCAGCACCTTGTGCATTACCTCATAGGTGAACTGAGGCACGTTGCCATGTGGTCGGTGTGCGTGCACCCCACCCCCCCCCCCCCACGTGCATGTACTTCCACAGACGCTCACACAGTGGAAATCCTATGTGGCTAAAAGACAAGGGCCTCAAAAAAAAAAAAAATAAAAAGAGAGAGAGAGAGAGAGAGAGAGAGAGAGAGAGAGATGAGGTAATGCTTTCAAATTTTCTTCACGCTCTCCTGGACGCTAACAGACACTGCAGGAGTCTTCTTAGCAAAACAACACATTTTCCTACTTTGCGTTTGATTATCAAAGTAAATAAAGTTGTTGTTTTGCAAGCATGCTTTTAACATAAATAGTGCCTCTCAGCAGCTGCGTGCTGCGACGCCCAAGAGCACAACCAGCAATTAGCCAGTGAACCACAAATTGTCCGCAAAACATGGGGAAGAATTTGATTATTTCACCGGCAATATCAATTCTTCAAATGACGGGGGAGAGCAGTCAACACGTGTCAGACATCCGGCACACACAAAAATGTAGACAACTTCCAGCTGCGTGCTCAGCAGGTTTAGCGGCTCGTTCCAACAAGGTGTTTACATCACCCCTGGGAATAATGAGTAATTCTCAGACCCCCCCCCCCCAAAAAAAAAACAACTCATTTGATCCCGACGTCAAACAAAGTTAACAAGTGGGGTTTTTTTGTTTTTTTTTCATCACTAAAACACGAGATTTCCTAACAGGGTAGAGAATTGGACACGTTTGGTGCTAAATAAGAAGTTACGCAAGAGAACAAAAAAACAAAACAATCTGAGCAGGCTCTTCAACTGCACACAATAAAACATTTTGGTCGGCCGCTTACATTTCATTGAAACGCTTATTTATCAAGACTTATGTTTAACACTTATTTAGATATGTAAATAACATATATATATATATACACACACACACACACACATATATTAGGGTTCTGAGTTAACTTGCGATTAATCACAAATTAATTGCAATTTTTTTACCCTGCTCTATATGTAACTTTTACAAGATATACGTATATGTATACATATATATATATATATATATATATATATATATATATATATATATATATATATATATATATATATATATATATATATATATACATATATATATAGTTTCTTTAGTTCTTTTTTTCATTTACTCTTTGCTGTCTTTTTCTCAATTGTTCTCTTTGCATTGTATACGCTGTTGTACCATGCAAAATGTGGGATAAATCAAGGCATTCTTCTTCTTTCTCTTCCGAAGTCCAAGCTGCTGACAGACAGTGAAGGAGGCAACAAGAGGCCGCCCGGCATCCCCTTTTAGTGTCACAACCATTCCCTACAGTCTGGATGACTGTAACACACACACACACACACACACACACACACACACACATACACACACTACCCCCACAACCAGCACTAATCTGTCACTATTGTTGGTTGGTGGAGCAGCCAGCAGACAGACCGGGTCGTCTCCAGTCAGATGGGTTAATCAATGAGCGAGTTTCCGTCTCTCAGATGCGACGCCATATGTACGGATGGACATTTTAACGAGCCACACTGGGGTGACTCATGTATGTTTCCATCTGTGATACTGCGTGCATGTGTGTCTGTGTGTGTGTGTGTGTTCATGTCCAGACACTGGGCCAATGAGCATGTCTTCCACTTTTTGGGCTTTTGGAGGGGGGGCTTTGAAAGATCTGCTCGACCTCCCACTGGGAGTGTTTCCTCTTTCACAAGGCTGCTCCTGTTCAGCTAATCAGAGACTAGCACGGTCAAGTCGACCTTCTGACCCTGCCTTCCTCCTATTTTTTTTCCATGTTTTTTGATGAACACAAAGTTATTGTGTAATTTGAAATGTTTAAATGGTAAACAGCGCTTTCCAGCACCTTCACAGTACCCCAAAGCGCTTTACAATGGCCTCTCATTCACCCATGTGTCTTGTCCAAGGACACAACGACAGACTTGGGATGGAGCAGGATTTGAACCGCCAACCTTTTGGTCATTGGACAACCCGCTCTACCTCCTGAGCCACAGTCGGCAAATTACAGACGGAATTACATAATGTAATGGGTGTACAAAGTATTTGTTTGTTTGCACCAAGGCTCAGGCAGTGGGAGGGTGTGAACCCTGGACAATTCATTGAGGAAATATTCATGTTTTTATTTGTTTTTGTTTTGTTTTGCTGTTGTTTTTTTCAGAAAAAAAACCTCTCTGTGTAGTAAATATTCCCAGATCATCAGCCATGCAGGCAGTGCGGCGGTGACTTTGGGGACCAACACGGAGCAGATGAAAGTGGCTCCACTTAGAGACAGAAAATGGGAGAGGTTTCTTTTCTCACCAGGACTTCCTTCCCTCCCTTTTCTTCTCCTCTCCGCTTCCCACCAAACAAATGCTCTCACAATGAACAGTCACCTGCTTCTCATTTTGCTGTGCGTGCGTGTGTGTGTGTGTGTGTGTGTGTGGGGTGGAGTGGTGGGGGGGTACCCCAGGCATTCCTCCCGACCCCCAAACTCCACTCCCGACATGCATCTCATCTGGGAGGTGGATCTCAGGAAAGGAAATTACTCGGTTATCCAGAAGTGAAAACTTGGGGATGAAGCTTCGCAGTAATGGACCTTGTTTTGGTTGCAAGGATGTGATTTCTCATGGTTCTTAAATCTTCAGCGGAACCACAGTCAATGCTTTTTAAAAATGCACTGATAGCGAGCTTTGAACAGCAGAAGGAATCCATAATCGCAACAAGTTTGTTGCTCGTTGCCAAGTTTCACAAGATCTCGGTCTGACTTGTCATTCTGCACTGAAAAGATTTTATTATGTTTGGCCACAAGGACCACATTTTAGAAATACAGTGTAATGTTGTTATAACTCACATGTAAAACAGCCCATATTTCAGAATTTTGTCTTGAATAAACCTTGTGTTGGACAATGTTGTGCAATTCTTTATTTTTCATTTTTAATGGTCACATTTCTGGTTACTTTTATTCAAACTTGGTGTTCCATTGGTCTCACCGGAACCAACAATAAAAACCGAAAACTTTATTATTGCTAAAAACAATTACATGACTTTCTGGCCTCAGCTCAGGTATGTCTTCCGAAAATCTTAAAACATATCTTTGTTAAGTGAGTTATTAAAGTTCATTTGTTTTTAGTCAAAACCTTCGAAATCAACCCGAAGCAGATTTGCTGTCAGCTTCGAGAAAACAAAGCTCAGATTTTTCTTTTTTCTCACAGTGTCCATATGAAAATACATGATAGTGGCCAAACAAAGATGGCTACGAGCCCCACATAAAAGCAAGGAAGTCGACCTCTGCCAAGAGCATCAATTCGCTGAGATAAAACAAGTTTAATGAAAGACAGCCAAGGCCTGTCGTAAGAGCCAAGGAGGGAAAAGAGCACGTGTTCTATATCGCATAGGGCTTACAGAGGCTCAGGCCCCTCGGTGAGACGGGTGAAACAAAAGCAGAACCCGTAGTGATCTGGAGAAAAGTTGGGAGACGCTTGGACAGGAAGTCACAATCTCCCCTTAGAAAGCTAAAATACACATGACAAAGTGAGCAAACTAACTGCGTCATGGACCTGACAACTCAGGGGTGGGATCAACTTATGGAGTATAACTTGGTGGAAAGATGTGGCTCGAGCTCTCACATACAAATCCCCAATCCACTTGGTTGAATGCTCAGGCCGCGCTGTGGGGTGCCTTCAGCGCCACTTCCAAGGAGCATTGTTTGGCTTCACACTTGAATGCATAGTTATCCACAGGAGGTCTCAGATCACACCCCGTGTTAGAGGTTATCATGGCATGAACTGGGTCTCTGGGCCTCTCCAAAGAGGCTCTCTCACTGACAGACTAGAGATCTCCATCTCTTTAAGAAAAAAAAGAAACACTTGTGTAACTTCCCTTTATTTCTTGTTGTTTTTTTTTCCATGTGCAGAACATTTGACGATTCAGATTGTTTGGTGTCAAATCTGGTAAAGCTACGTCAATAATGTTGAATTCAGGAGAAAAAAATAAGCCCGTTCCAAGTTTAACTTGGCTGTCAACTTGACATCAGTCTTTGATTACTACAGTTACTACTATGACATATTTTTGCTCACAACTGCTGTAGAACACAACCAAATAAGGACGCTTACAAGCAATTGAAAACAAGATACTGATAGTATGCCAGAGAAAGACATAAACAGCAACACATAGTTCAATACGGCAATAGTTGAAATGGAATGTGTCATTGACGCTGTGAAACTGTAGGATTGGTAAAAATCAAAACATGAATTTAAAAGTGACACTTCTGAAAATTGATTTTGGACTGTGATCGACATTGACCCGAGCAATGTTGAAACAAACATTTAATTGTTCAGATGGTCCAGTTCATTTATGGAGGTAAGATGACCTAAAATTGTTGTCCTCAGTTTGCTTCATGCGGGAAGTGAACTGCAGAGGAGGGCATTGTGGTTAAACCTTTGCCTCTATATAAAGATGGACAGAGCTTCCACTTCCAAAGGAACTGGAATTGGGCCAAGGCAGAAGTTCCAAAACCCTGCATTCAATCCTTTGGCCAAGCATGGACATCCAAAAATAGCGACTATAAATGTCTGGTTGTAAAAATGAAAGTGAGCAGTAAAGTCATACATTTACAAGCTAGTTCAGATTTACAGGCATTTGGTTGGTCTAAAACAAAAAACAAATCAGCTTAAAAGCCAATGTTTATGGCAGACCAGTGGGTGGGCGGTCATTGGGGCACATCAGGTACCACTGACAAATCCAAATATGGAATAATTTGGTTTCAATACAAACTAGAAAATCAAGATAGTGAAAGTAAAACTCTGACCAACTGAATGTTGTATAACCCCAATCGTACTATTGTTCTACATTGTAATGTCTACAATCGTAGACTACACCAGACCATTGGTTGTGAAAATGACATTTTCTCTCATCCAAGTGGACCAATTAAAAGATTAGGTTTTTAAATTTTAAAAAAAAAAATTGACCAAGGTCTGCCATTAGGAAAGTCGGCTTATAAAAATACATTGAGTAGACTGGTATATTAGGGTAAAGATATATTTCATGGGTAGATCATAGTACAAAACCTAATCTGGTAATTAAAAGGAGTTGGCACTCCAAAGGCTGACAGTTTACCTGCACCCATCTGCTTGGTTGTTGCACTTATATATGTACAGTGTACAGCCAGGGCCAGTCTATAAAAGAAGTGAAGCCATTTTGCCAAAACGACGCCCTCCAATACTGCAGAGATTTCCAATGCCTTTTTTTCGGGAATTAAATCTGTCAGCAAATTCTGAATGAGCTTTTGTTCCTGTGACACCATTCAACTTTATTTTCAGCTTGTAAAGCAAAAAAAAAAACGAGGATATCTAGATGTCGAAGTCTCCATGGCCGACGAAAAACGAGCTCTTTATAGGCACTTGTGTAACTAATCAATGCCATCAGTGAGGGTTGGATGTTGACTGACCAGTTGTGCACCAAACAAACTATTCCAATGTTATTATTTTGGTCTTGTCCTTGTTCCACTGTGACTGCCGACCGCGCGTCATTGTCCTATAGATCAACCGGTAACAATGCAATGCAGCAAACCGCACAACTAATCATCATATATGACTCTTAATGTATCATTACACTTAGACGCACCTGCCATGCAACCACGTTGTGCCGTTGCAGGACCATTGTGTGTGTAGAATCCAGCAGTTAATACGCAATCCAACTGTGCCCCGACCATAATAGATGCGTTTACAAGCTTCTTATCTCTAAAATGAGTATGGCTGTAACCTTTTGCCATCACAGAGCCTGTGTGAACAGCTGGATTTAATAAAAATAGAGGAGCATCTGTTTGAGGTGGCAAACAACTGAAATTCCTCCAATGAGCCCTCAATCTATTATATGCAAATCAGCTGTTCTTACCGCAATCAGGTTCATATTTCATCTGAATTCCAATGACTTTATCCAGACTGGCTTCCACGCATAACACAAATGTCAATTGTTTAGGGGCGTGAAGAATTTTACACACACTGTATAAATACATGGCATGAGGCAGGTCAGTCAAAGGCACAGTTTTAGGTGAGGTGAAATGAGAGGAAGAAAGTAGGTCCAGTTGAGTTGGTTCGGCGTAACATATTCCACATGAAGTGGGAGAAAAACTAATGGCAACAGTGGAGGGAATTGAAGGCAACACTTTTTTTTTTTAACATTGAGGCTAATCCCTGCTAATCAATTTTTATAGGCTCACAACATGGCTTGAAATAACTGATATTGCAGAGAAGATGTTCCTCGCTTCTCTTAACAACAATACATAACGTTCAGAGTGAACCTTGTGACACATTCCGCTTAATATCACTTCAAAGCGACCCTAATCCATCATTAGGGCTCATTTTGTTCCTGTAATGCGCTAATACGGCTAGCGACCTCAGGCAGGCAATTGATTCGATTTCAGTGCCAGTTGCGATTAAACAAGAAAGTTGACTTAAAAACGACTGTGCACGGTTTCCCAGCATGTGTGGGGCATCCGCCGGCTGCTCCGACAGCTGGAGCTGCGAGACTGTCAAGGTCTTGCCGTAGTTAATGTGTTCACGCATCATCGCAAGATATACAGTGAAACAAAATCACAAAAAAAAAAAATATCCAGCCTGATCTGTCTTTGTGTCTTTCTGACAGCACATTGCATTGTGTGGCTGTCACGACGAGCATTTTAAAGCAAGATGCGCTTTCAAATCAGTAAATCATCACGTTGTATCAAAACAATTTTAATATCAATTAAAATAATCTCAATTCGTTTTTTTCCCCAAATAGTCATGAAGCGTTATAGCTCCTTAATATAGAGCTGTTAATCCGAATATAAACCAGCCGTTTGGCCCCAACCACAAAACATGTCATCTTTCTATACGAACATTAAACTGGGTTTGGATCAAAATAAGTAAGCATAGGCCGTGAATATACAATCTTAAGAATTAATAGGAAATCTTAACCAGTGGTCCAATCCTAAGGTCTCCAAACCCTTTCCATAGATGGCACCCTAATGCACGAGAGGTTTAAGGTCAACGTGCCCAGTGAAGCGTGGACAAAGTTGAGGGGGCCTTTTCAAGAATGAGAAAAATGGGGGTGGGGGGGGGGGGGGTAACACAAAGCTTAACAACACCCATAAATCAACTGAGCATGGGTTAAACTTCTCTTGCATTTGTTGGGAGTTTTTTTTTTTTTTTTTTTAAGCACGTTTCTAACACCAAATTGCAGGGGTTGTGCAAATTTTCAGCAAAGGAGAGAGCATAAGGAGCAGAGAAGGACTGCATGACAAATCCATTAGGCTGAAATCCATTAGGGAAATGTAGACCCAGATGTTGCCATCACAGAGCTGCTGCTGGATTTCAAAGGAGGGGGGCCCCACATGTGGAACATTTTTTTTCAGCTTGTATCAAACGGTAATCTCAGGAAATGGGATGAGGGGAAACAAACCTGGGGGAAAGTAGATGGATAAAAGAGGGAATGTGGTAAAAAAATAAAAATAAATAAATAAATAACCCAGACAAAATTGACCTTTGAAAAGTAGCAGACACGGCTGCTTTGACTAACGAGACAAATTAAATGAAACCAGACAATAAAACCAATCGCATGGCTTTCTTGAAAAAAAAAAAAATAGCACATTGTCTCCAGAACACTTAGTTACCCTTTGTTGAAATGAGTCCAACGAACTGATCATTAACGAGAGTCAGAAGGTGCAAACGTCTGATGCACTGTTACAACTGTAGCTGCGTTACAATTACTCGTAGAATTGCGCAAAACCTAAATATCGCAATAAAAAAAACTGGTAACACCTAAAATTCGGGGGGGAGAAAAAAAACTCTCAAATCTCGCTAAAAGGCTTCTGAGCTGTCATGAGGCAGTTTTTCCAGACGTATCGATAGAGAGGTATATCGCAAAAGTGTCATGGAAACGTTTTTTCCGCATTTACGCGTGAGTGGACGTGACGCGCGTGGTCACGTGACCAGCTCACTTCAAGTGCAAATGGTGCGTTATGTTTGTTTCTTCGAAGTAATCTAAAGAGAAAAAAAATATAACAGCCATTCTTGACAGCAAACAAACGTAAACAAACAAACGCAAATGCAATTCTCGTCAACCTCGCGGGACGAGATCTTCGGAGAATCACGAGAATCCTCGCGGGAGAATTTCAGCTCATGCGCTTCACGCCATTCGATGGAAACGCCTGCAAATCGCAATTGTACTTTGTCCAAATTTTAGACATATCGCTTTTATTTTGCGAAAAAACTTGGTCATGGAAAGGCAGCTCATGAGGCAACCCAGTTGAATTAGCATCGGAAGCGCCTGCCCGGCCCGACTAACAAGGCCACTGTGATCCTATCAATCACTTTCCGCCGGTGAAAACTTGTCGCCTGCGATTCCACGGCAAAAAAATACTTGGCCTCTCAAACTTCCTACAGCGAGGACCTGACTTGTTTGTGACGCTCTCAGAGGAAAAAAAAAAAAAAAAAAAACCATACCCGTTTTTGGCCTTCATCAATTATTCAAGATGTTTGGAAAAAGACGAGCCTTTCCTCGCAAGGTCCTCTCTCAAGGTGTTCTGCCGCTCCGGTCGGGCCGAGAGCGGCATCTGTTCCGTCCCGTCTGGCCCTCGCAATCTGCTTCCGTAATAAATTCACTTACATTCTGCCGTGCCTCCCTTAAATGCGAGAACACCCTGCAGTGAACGAGAATACGCAGCTCTTGCCCAAACCTGCTTGAGGAGCTGATCTAGTCCTGGGTTTGGGAAGGTGGGCTGTTTCCTTCATCTGCGGACGACCGTTTCCAGCTATTTATCACGTCACGTCTGTCTCCTTCCCCTTTGGCTTCTGACCTGTTTTCGCAGCTGCACCCCTTTCTTCCAATTCAAAACTGCATTCAAATTGTGAGCTATTCCGGGTTTGAACGGCCAAGGGTTCTTCTTCCAAAGGAAAAAAAACAAAACAAAAACACAATCTGTTAATCCCAACCCTTCACTCAATATGCTATCATAAGGCGTCCCTTAAATTTGCGCCATTTTTTTTTTAAAGCCCGTGTTGATTTGCCCGTAACAAGAAGGCCTCCTTAAGTGAGCTCGCTTTGTCATACAGTGGTCCAGGGCAGTCAATCAGTGACCCAGAGCTTAGCCGGGTTAGGGGGGGGGGGGATTCTTTTACAACCACCCCCCTCCTCCTTTCAAAAAAAAAAAAGAAAAAAAAAGAATGGTAATTAACTGATGAAGAGCTCGGAAAGATTATCCAGTCTCCTCGCCAAGGATTCCAGCTCTGCCAGTGGTGCGCAGTCATGTCCCTAAGGACCAATGGGACAGAATGGGGGAAGGATGGGTCTCAATGATCCATTCAGGCTCACTTCTCTTTCAGCCTCCGTTGAGATGAAACGAATTTGAAAAGGAAAAATGACAAAAAAAAGTGCTGCAGCATTACAGAACTTTTTTTTTTTTTTTTTTTTTTTTGCACTGCTGTTTCCATGTTTTGAGCCCAAATTGGGGAACAGCGCTTAAGCTGTTTGAGGACAAGTACGACGGGGGTGAGAATTCTTTCATTGGCAGAAACAGACACGCACGCACGCACGCGGGAGAGCAGTTCTTTAGCAGCGGGGTGACAGCGCGAAGGGAACGCAACTCCACAACAAAACAAGCCCAAGCTGTGAGCGGGAATGCGCAGCAGATTGAATTATACAAGAGAAAGCAAGAAAAAAAAAAAAAAAAAAAAAAAAGCAAAGCAAAGCTAGCCGCGTGCACCAAAACCGGGCTGGGGCACTGAGAAAGAAGAGCGGGGTCCCGTCACAGAGAGAGTGACAGGGGTGAGGAGGGGCAAAAAAAGAGGAGCCAAACAATGCAACTTTTGCCCCGGGACGCACACACGTGTTTCAGTCGGAGCCGGGAGGGGGATTGTTTCGCATGCTTCTCCGGGGGGGAAGACAATTCAAGGTTTGTCTGGTATCCACACGCACGCACGCACGCACGCACGCACGCACGCACGCACCATCATATCGCCCACATACAAATGTGTCACCGTGCCAAAAAAAAACAAAACAAAAAACAGCCAGGGTTCCTGCCCTCCACCGCCCCATCCCCCGACAAGCAGACCACCCCTAAGATTCCCTGACCAGCTTGATTTCATTATGTTTTCCAATGTGGTGCAAAAAAAAATTACAATTTGCAAAAAAAGCAAAGCATCGCCGCTGCGGCCGTCACAGTGCTGACCGTTCACACCGCCGCCAAACCTTCCCATGCGCACATTTTAAATTCCCTCTGCTCCCGTGGCAGAAACGGATGGCATATGATTCCATATTTAACAGGTCATTGGACACATTAGCACGTCAAAGCCTTTTCTGCACACATGTGACCCAGGCCTGCAGCAAGTTGAAAAAGCTCATTCAAAAATGAAAAAAAATAAAAAAAAATTTAAAAAAAAAGGTCACCTCACCCAGAACATGCAGGACAGACAGACCCAGGTGCGCGCCGGTCCTGCCAGAGTGCTGGGCAGGCTGAGAGAGACGGATGGCATGGTGCTGCTGCTGCTGCTGCTGCTGCTGCTGCTGCTGCTGCTACAGACCAGCCGGCCTCCTGATGTACAATCCAGCCGACAGAGTTCCCCAGGGCTGCAGAGCCATGGCCGTAACTAAGAAAGTGCTGCCTGACTCGTCCCTGTCTGCCCTCTCAATCAGACCTGGTTCTCTGCTTCTCTTCCCTTCTCTTCTCTTCTCTGGTTCTCCTCCCCTCTCTCTCTCTCTCTCTCTCTCTCTCTCTCTCTCTCTCTCTCTGTCGAGGGGGGGCTCTTTCACAAAGCTTTTTATTCGTGGGGGTTTGAGGAGTGTGTGTGTGTGAGGGTGGGGAGCAGAGGGGTCGGGCTGCCCCCACCACTCAGAGTAAAAAGCGGGGGGTGGGGGGGGTGCTTATTATACATCTCTTTCGCCCCTCCTTTTCCCTCTCTTCTCATCCCGTGTCCCCCTCCCTCCCTCCCTCCCTCCATCCCCTCTCCTCCCCGCTAAGTCTCACCACTTTTAATTTCATTCATTCCTTGATCCTAGCGGCCCCCGACCCCCCCCCTCAAATAACCACCACCACCACCCACCCGCTGGCGCCATCCGTCATACGTTACCTCCCCCCCCCCAACTCCATCGTTCTCCCTTCGCATTTTTCTTGCGGCTTCTTTGTCTTTTGCGATGGTTTGTTTTTAATTGTTTAACTATCTCCGTTTAAACCCGTTGGCGACAAACATCCGCTGTTCCTTTCACACGACATGGGAAAAAATGAAAATGCAGCCACGTTGATTCAGAACCACAGTGCACGAGTAATAAAATGCCTCCAATTCGGGGTGACTTGGGCAGTTCCATTTGCTTTAGTCTCTCTGAAAAACTGTTGTCTACGGGAGTCACTTTACATGGGTAGTGCCAGGAAGCCCCGCGTTGCGCAACCGGGCAAAACTGCCGTCGTAATAAGAGGACAGCTTTGAAGGGCACTGAGATGCAATGCTGTATCAAACAGAAAGTAATTCATCACCATGTCACCATTGTCTAAATATGACTCCATATTTCATTTTATCGTTATTTATTGGGGACTACGGAGGGAATCTAGCGGCAAGCTAACTCCGGTATATTTACATGTTTTAGTGCACTGTAAAAAAAAAAACAATAAACTAAACTAAACAAATTCTATTGGTCTTGCAATGAAGGAGGGACTCATTTTTTTTTCCTTGACCGTCCAGACTTTACTGTCCACACTGTGTTTTGTTATGCAGCTGCTTATTCCATTATTTGAGCAGAGCATACAGTACATCCCTTGGGTCTGAAACAGTCACTTACGAAGAAAGCCATAAAGTGAATAAAGCTTCGCAAAGCAACGCAATAGTGGAACACGCAGCGCTAACTGGATCAATTACAGTTTGCTGCTTTATTGGATTACCTGAAGTGCGACTTTTCATGAAAACAAATGTTATTGTCATCTTTTCCCGTCGCGAGGAACTTTTCACTGCTTCTGGTGGCGTTCAAGATGAGCCGTGATTCGTGCGGAGCCGCGCAGCCGAGGGGAGGTTCAGCGAAAGTGTGAAGAGTGATGTAATCTTTGATTGCCCAAGTGAGATTTGCTGTAGTCCAGCTCGACCTCCCCTCTGCCATCCCTTGTGTAACATGTTTTGTAGTTGGACGTGGTGGTGATCTGTCTCTGAACCATGAGATGTTTCCCTATTGCACCAGAATGCAAGAGTCTAGGCAGCTGCTGCAGTACTACACTGAGACAGTGACCAAACGACTCTTATGGTCTGTAGCAAGCTACGGCCCGGGGGCCATATGTGGGCCATAAATCCGGCCCGCCAAAGAAAGAAATTCTATTATTAGTCTGTAGGTCATAAAACAGCTGTATTTCATGCATTTTTTCTGTGTTTTAAGAGTTGTTTCAAAAAAGAGCAAAATACCGTGGGGCTTCAAAGACATATACTGTATTTTGTTGCAACTTTGCTTTTGTTCATTTTCTATTGACATTAAGGCACATCTTTTCTCCCATGATATATTTTTGTCTCCTATGAGCTGGGTCACCAAAACGCGCCATCCATCCGCTCCTGCTCCGGCCCCTCTGTCAAATTTTGGAACCCGTTGTGGGCCAACAGTCAATAAGTTTGTCCATCCGTGGTCTGGGTGATCCACAGTGGTTCTAGGTGATTCTGGTGTGGTTCTAAGTGGTTCTGAGGTGGTTCTAGATCGTTCTAGGACAGGCATGGGCAAACTACAATTGTTCCCCCTACGAGGTGGGTCACCAAAACACCCCATCGATCCGCTTCTGGGCCTTCAAACCTTTTGACTGGGCAGTCAAAAAGCTTGCATACTCAAAACTAATATTACTCAGCACCAATTGTGAAGCTCCTGAGACAAACTGAACTCACTTAATCATCCAGGGCACCACCTCACAATTGGAACTCACCCAAGCTCCTCTTTTTGAGGAGGAAACACGAGGTTGATCATCAGTGAGCAACTAAGCTAAGTGTGTGTGGCGCATCATCTTATGTCAATACTTTGTTTATGCCGGACATACACAAGTCCTGCAAACCTCCATGCAAATGTAACCATTAACCATTGGTGGGCCGCGCGCACCTGTAAACATTCACCGAGCCATAATTTCTCCAACATATACACAGAGATTTCCAAAAAGGACAGAAATCTGCAAAGACATGCCAGACAACTTCCTAAAAACGTAAACATGCACATACCCAAACATTTGACAGTAACCGCTCTTGTTCACGTCTTCTCTTACGCCCCGCATAAATAAATAAACCCAACCAAAGCAAAAACATACAAACACTAACAGTCCCACTGAGGTGCAGAGGGTTGATCCCCCTGGTATTTCCTGCAGGCCACCCCAAAAACGACAAACTCGCTTAGGAAGAGACTCCAACTTGAAAACTGGGGGAAATCAGCGTATAACCATTGAAAGGACTGGCACTACAACAGATATTCAAAAACAGCAGTGCATACTAATACTTAATAATAAAAATAATTGTGATGACTTAGTGTGTCTGTGACAATAACGAATCAATTAAGGAAGTCAATTAAAAGTTGCCGTAGTAACTGAATGCCAGGGGCCACAGCTTTAATTGCCTAAATGATAGGTGCTACATGAAAACAAACCAATCCCATAAACAAATTGCTGTGATGACAACTTTGAAATTGGAAGAGAAAAAAAAAACATTTTGATAAAGCAATAATAAAATGAGCATTTCCTTCTCAGCAGTATGAACACAAAACCTACTGGACGGAGCCAGACAACACAAGTTGATACGTAATTTTCTATGTTAATCATAGGACATGAAAATAAAAAATGGTTTTGCCGCTAGCACAGCGCACTTCGTGGATGTAATTACTGACGGTATTACGGAAAATGCAAATGAAAAGGTTTGAAGTAAGATTACTGTAATAGGTCAGTTTGTGATCAAATTTTACAGAATACTTAGCAGCCACATTTTGCTTTTGGCTACTTTCACTACTACGCATGGAGTCACACCAAATCTGGCACTGATTCATCACTAAAGGGCTGTCAGCATGGTTATTTTTGAATCAGAGAATCATCCACATACACTATCAGAAGTAGCTAAACATGGTTAAAAAAAAAAAAAAAAAAAAAAGAATGCCATTTCTTTGAAAAGTTGGTACGAGGGCACGGATTCCTATTGGTGCAAAATGGGGAACATCAGACAAATGACTGCACTGTGGCTAACCACAATGCACCACAATGCATAACAAACCTCAAAGCCAAAGAAAAGTCTTCAAGATAAAAATTGAATTGCTGAGAGCAATGTTGAAAACATCTGAGTAAATGTGGACGCACGTGTAGATGAAAATCTGTTGACTTTCTGATGTATTGTACAAAGCTCTTAACTCAACGCTTTTCTCCCGAGACAGCAATAACATGAGCTTCCAAACACTAATCAAATCACTTGTGATATTAGTTGGAGGGTCGTCTTTACCCTCGAGCGTGTCTCCCCCTTCTTTGGCGGAGCAAAGCAACGACCACAACACAAATCCAGGACCACGATAAGGAAGATAAGAGCGCTTTTAAGTCGCTGTCCTTGAACCAGGAATAAGAGATGGCGACGGAACAGTGATGACGACGTAAAATATAAAACGTGATTAACAAAAAAATAAAAAATAAAAACAACAACAACAAAGCAGGTAACACGGGGAGAGGAAGGAAGGGGGATAAAAAGCAGATCTCAACGGGTCGGCTGATATAATGAGCAAGATAAAGACAGCAGGCTCGTAAACAGAGGGGCGTGTCCCGCTATCTTGGCCCATGTCTGAGACGCTGCTGGCACGGTGGGGCGGGGGGGCGGGAGGGGGCACTGTTCTGCGACAGACAGGAAGAAGACACCACGGCAGCGCCCCGCCGACCTGGCCCAACACACACACACACACACACACACACACACACGCACGCACGCACGCACACGCGCACTCCCTTCCTCACCTCCCACCCACCCTTTCCCCCCTGAATCCCATCTGTCGAAAACAATACGGAGCCAGCACCCCCTCCTGCATAACATCTCACATGTGCGTGCACGTTTTCCCCTCCCCTGTTCCCTGCGCCGACGGAACAACACACTCAGGCCGACGAGCGCAACAACAGGACCCGGCCGGCGCCTGCCGGGTGTGTTGGGGTCACGACTGTCATCAGTCAAACATCAAAGCCAAGAGCTTTTCCGTAAGCGGGCCGGAACGACGCGAACCCGCTGAAGCTCCAGCTCGACATCTCATTTTCTGACCCCACTCGGTTTATTGTGTCGTTCTTTATGCGGGATACCACTTTTTTTTTACAGGACAAGTAGATTACGAGTAGACCAGAGTACTCACCGATACCGATAGTGAGGACTTAATAAGTAAGGCACATGATAGAATGACTTTACGGTACGAACACAAATTTAACAAAATTGTCACACATACATATGCAACTGGTATCGGTGTTGTGGTATTGGCACGTATTTTATGGGTATAAGTAGTGTATTCAACTCTGGTATCGGTACCGATAACCGATACCAGTATCAGTTTTTGTGTATTCCTACTTTTTAATATTACACTTAAGACATGTATAGAAGTCAAGGGGATGGAAGTGGAATGAGGTCCATCAGTATAAGTGCGACTCCTGGTGACTCTAAATAGGCTGTGGGTGTGAATGGGTGTTTATTTGCTAGGTTGCGGATGTCAGCGCTGTAATGCCTCCTCCTTGGTCCGTGTCAAGTGGGATTAGCTTGAGGCCCCTCAACATTACGTAGGATAAACCACAAGCCATCATGAGGGAAGTGTCGATTCTGTTGCCCTCGTGTGGTGGAAAAAAAAACAAAAAAATGTGAATTCTGTTAACGCATAAGCACCCATGTTAAGCGTATAAAATGAGTGCGTGTGATTTGTTGAGCCAGCTCTACAACGTGCTTTAACTCTGCCAAGCAGAAAAAAAGATGAAAAAGAATGTACACAATCTCAAATGTAATCCCGAAATACTTGTGGAAAAATCTTCCTTGTGTATTTCAAAATGTGTGCCTGAAGCAGACACAAACTAAAGCAAATGACTTTTTTTTTGCTTGTTGTTAACAAAGAAAAAAAACAAAAGTAATTTTTGTTGACGCCAGTAAAGCCACGCTAACCACTGCAACATCGGCCGCCCGACATCTCGTTTTGACCTTGATGGAACAGTGCACCCTCGACACACACCCTACACATACACCTTACAATGTGCGTTACGTCACAGTGCATGACTTCACTCATTCATCTCCTGCAGCCACTTCCTCCTGTACTCGTGGCTGCAGGTGTTTGCTGGAGCCCGTCCCAGCTGCTGTCTTCAAGCCAAGGCAGGGTTGTGGCCAGTTCATCGCTGGGCCACACAGAAAGACAAACAGAGACAAACAACCATTCACACTCTCACACGCACGCACACGCACACACACTTTACACGCACACGCTCACACCTACGGACAAGTAAGAGTTCTCAGTTTGCCTCTCGTGAATGTTTCTGGACTGTGTCAGGAAGTTGGAGTGCTTGGAGAGAACCCACTCACAGACACAGGGACAACAATCACCACCTCAGTGGGAAAAAAAACTGCAAAGTTTAAATGAAAGTATTCCCGGGATCAGGGCAAAGTTACAGAATCACAACAAAACACTTGTTTTGGTTTTGTTGGGAATTTCAGGAAATGACTGAGTGTCTGAGATTCACCTACTGCGTTGTGTTGGGGAAAAAGTATAACCAAAAATATAATCCATGATCAAGCATGCAAACACAAAAAATGTACCGTGTCGCCTTTTAAGGGAAAAATGGCCAACGGTCAAAATACTGATTTCTTGTCAATCACGCTCTTGTGCACACGCAACAGATTTTGCTTTGGTCCAAGTAGCAGATGAACCAAACCGGTCAGTACAGTAAATAAGCACAGTCAATAACTGAACGAGTGCGGCGCTTTTTTTTTTTTTGCTTTCCCACAGGACGACCGGCCACAGTCACTCATCCTGGTTCGCCAACAATCACGACGCAAACAGAAAACACGCAGGACCTGATCTGCACACCGATCTGTTAAGGTTTCTTAAACAAAGCTCTACCTTGCTTTTCCTTTGCTTGCCAAATGGAAGAATGCAAAAGAACAAAAACTTGGCCCAGCTCAGAATGATGGAGAGGCACCAGCCCAGTCCGCTCATATTTTTCCTAAAGTCTCCGCGCGTCCTTAATGTAGAAGAAGTCGGTAATCCTGAACGGAGGGTTGCCGCTCAGAGAAAGAAGGAAAGGCGCTTGTCTCCTGATTTCGAGTCTAGCGAACCGCTGCACTCGATTCTCCCAAACGCATCTTTCTTTTATTCCAATCACTCCAGCCCTCCTCTGTCCTCCATCCTTATTTCCCTGGATGCTGCATCCGAAAGCACCGAGTGGGCGGAGGCGGGCCGGGTTCCTGCAGGGCTGTCCGGTGAAGACGAGGCACTTAAAGTGATGGAAGAAAGGAGGGGCGACTTGTGCGATATTATGCAGAAAAAGGGGGGGAAGGCTTCAAGGCGGTCGGAGGGCAGAGGAGGGAGGAAGAGCAGCGCATGTGGATCGTTTGCAGGGACACTGACGGCAGCGAGGGACAGACCATCCGAGCTGGTGAACTGATGAACGGAGGAACCGTAGATTAAAATGGGAATTTTATGCAAGTTAGGGATGTGTGAGTTCTTCAGTGAAGAAAGCAGGACCCGGTGCCGGAACATCCGAATGAATGAGGACGCCGCCAACACACAATTGATGTGACGCGGAAGGAATATTTACCTTTTGGTCCCCGTTTAGTGCAGAAACTAGAGCAGGTTCAGGTGGAATCACCGCCTCTCACTCGTGTCCACTCGTGTGACATTCATGAAACAGACGGCGTCTGTGGCCATTGTATGACACGATAAATGAATAACACAAACAACAAATTGTTGTTAAAGCCCGCGCTGCAAGAAGGAAAAGGGAACAAAGCCACTGTTTGTATTTCTCATGTATGTCATGAAAAATACATTTTAGAGTCATATCCAAAAGTCAAAACCTAATCCAATATTAAAAAAAAAACAAAGCCTCATTATTTTGACTTGTATAGAGTGTGCCTTCACTTTGCCCTATGACAGCTGGGATAGGCTCCAGCAGACCTCCAGCAGAGGCAGGTATTGAAAATGGATGGATGGATCTCATCATGTACTGATGAATCCTTGAACCTCTGCCCATCTTTCTAAGGAAGAGCCACACTAATATCTATTGATCAGTTCTAACGATCTTTTCTCCACTTCTCTTACCCTTCAACACTCGTGCGGGTCAAACAGACTTGAAATTCAGACTTTCGCTCTTTGCGTTCTGAACACTGTTCTACACATGCAACTGATCTCATCCCTACGATGGTGTGACAATATTATGTTGAATATTCTCTTGATTAATGAGGGCCACTGATTAACATAGGTGATTCTGTCATCAACTGCAAGTGGAGAAGGCTATTTTTTTGAACACACGTTGTTCCCTAAAAACTCACGATAATCCACAATCCAATTGTATAAAGTTCTTTCTTCCTGAACACAAGCTGGAGGATGTTACATAGAAGCCAAAATGGAGCGCTGTTGGAGACAAATAGAAATGTGGATGACCTCCCATCTCCAAATAACCAAGTTTAACCTCCATAAACGGCACTAAACATTTGACTTGTGTGATTTAAGTGTTACAAGTGAACTAATTTCATTACGGTAACAAGGTGTAGACCCCATTAACAATACACATTCTGCGCTTCCGCAATGTAGCTCAAAGTCAAACAAGAAAAAGAAAAATCTAAAGAGAGGCTGTTCTGCGAAAACGCACCTTCTCGTCCAAAAGCTCAGGCAGTTGCCCTCCATTAAAGTGTAGACATCGGTTTTTCTATGATTATACGGTAAATTATAAGGGTGCAAGTATCTTTTTTCCATCAAGATATTATATATTTCCAAAAAATTAAAATAAAAAAAAACATTGAAATGAACAAATAGTAGTGCTAGTCAGAGAAACTACGTCTGTGTTTTAGGTTCCAGAGCGAAGAGAGAGAAGAACGGAGCACGGCTCCTCAAGCTCAAGAACTATCACTTGGTAGAAAATAATTATGGTTGTCAAATAATTCCAGCATTGTTGTCATGTTTACTTTTATAGGAGTTGATTCTGGGCCGGCCAGTGGCGGTTGGCACTGTCGCCTCCCACAAAGAAGGCTGGGGGTTTGGTCAAAGTGGGAACTCTTACATTTACCCCAGGTGTTGATGAGTGTGGTTTTTTTCTTCTTTTTTTTTCTTTCTCTGTGGCTCTGTGAGGATCTGGAAACGTCACCCCATGATAGCTGAGTTGTCACCCCACTGTAACTGGAAATGCAGGGCAGACACAGTTGAAGAGATGGATGGATGGATGGATGGATGGCAAGAATAGGCTCAGTGGAAACTCTCATACTCCGACATGAAGAACAACTTGGTCCAAGTGAAATGGCGCTTGTTACGACAACTTACTGCCAAATCTGGTCAGGAGCCAGATGTCCTCAAGAAACTCAAATATTCTGCCATATCACCCAATTGAATGTCGCCGACTGATCGCAACATTCATTTAGTATGGATTACACAGCAACAGCATTCAAGTTCAAAAGTGATGTTTCTTTTCTGGACGGACAGCATTGATATCACAGAATCCAGAGTAATCCAAAGTAGATGGAATCGTCTTCCATGGTATCGTACGCATTCAATTGTTAAACCAATTGGATTCAGACAGTCTGTCATGGTGGCCTGTGTAAAATGTGCTGTTGTTAAGCACTGTATGTCCTAAGAAATTGCATTTCTCCGGGAGGAAGCCTTACATTCATCAGATTAGATCAGATTATTCTCCACATATACCAAAACGGTGACCACGTGTGCACCTTTGATTGTACCAACCAGTGTAGTACATACAACAGCAGTTTCCTTCCCGCTACAAGTCTTCAAGCTCTACTTGAAGGTTCACACTGTCCACACAGAGACGAGTTTAGGAGTATCTGCCAGAGGGTTTTTTTCTCCAGTTCTCTGCATATTTCATCCACTGGTGTTTTTGATCTCGGATACACCGCTTTTCGAAACCAGGTCCAAGTATGGCCAAATCTCTAGACGCCACCCGTGCATTTCTGCCCCGTGCAGCTTTTGCGACTCACACAACCGAGGCCCACCTCTCCCTTCACCAGCACGTGCTGACCACGAAACCAATGACAACAATGGCCCATTGCGACGTTGTGTTTGTTTCAGAGTTCTACCTTGTCTTGAGTGAGTTTACACTGCAACAGTTATGGGCATGCTCCACATCTTGGCAATGCTGTAAGATATATGCCAGCAGGCCTGGCGCATATGCTACAGTGTTTTTACCCGTTTCATGTGGACTAAAAATGTCTGATTCTATGCCATGTTTAAATAAAGCTTTTTTTTTTTAAACAAAAAAAAAAGTTGTTCTCTCCGTGAAGAAATGCCATAACGACCCCCAACAAAGCCAGCTTTGGAGAGGTTTCTCAGTAGAAATTGATTGATTTATTTTATTGATTTATTTTTGACAGGCTCTGCGGTATAATTATGTAAACTTGCGAAACAAGAAAGTCTAAATGTGCATTCTCAGAGAATAACCCTCAGCGTTAGCATACGACTGTGCAGAAGATTAGCAGCTCACAGTCACTTTGGTGTCACTCAGACCAGCAAATCAGATTTCTCACCGCCAGACTATTCTGTTGCATTCCCGTTTAAGTAGATTACACCATGCTGGCAACGGGACAGAGAAGTTTCAGAGCAGGGACAATATCATGCACACTTCCCGCTTCTCTGCACTACAAACAATAAGCTGGTTTTAAGTCTCAATTTGGCAGCGTCAGGCCTGTTGTCCATTTGAGGAAGCCAGACAAGAGGACAGGGAGTTAACCATTATTGTTGCTGAGGGGAAAGAGGGGGCGTGGCCAGTCATGGTATTAATGGGGGGCAGATGGAGTTTTTCCATAACAACTGGTGGTATATTTCCATTGTAGAGCTGAAAAGCACCAGCTCAGGAAATAATTCCCACCAAGGGCCTCATTGGACATTTCTATTGAGCATGAGAATAATCAAATTCCTGTCGGAATTCATGACAAATTTACAGTAGTTTCGCCCAGTTCCAAATACACGCGACGGGATAACATCCACTGAAATGAATAAAAATGAACTGCAAGTTGTCTCTGCCTGTCTCAGAGTTCAGGCAGACAGACCCCAAATTCTGCATATGCCCACTCAGCCATGTGCAAGCCTTAGCAATCAAATCAATGTTAATTAGACAAAGCATTTTTTTTTTCTTCTTTTTTTCTTGCTCCTATCCTACCAGGCGGAGAAGTTCTGAACTCCACCAGGAAGCTCCAATGGTGTTTATTTTATCCATTTTGAAATGTTTATTAATTTGATGTATTTCAGAAGTTGAATTTGCTCGACTTTAACAGATACCCAAAGACGTCACTACATAATGTTCCATCCAGTAAACTTCGCTGCTCCAGCTTCAAATTGCCTCAAAAGTCCCTGGACTGAAAACAGCTGGTATAACTTTTTTTTTTACACCGTAAGCGTAATAACCAGCTGCACTGGAGCGTCTGGTTTAAATATCGTATTTCATGCAACTCGCCTGCATCAAAGTGCCTTTGATTAATGCGGCAATTATCTCCAGCCCCTCCCATTATTGATCCCCAGGCATCCGTTACTTTGCATTAAGAGCCTGACAAATGCGCACGTGCCACTGGCGGCCATTAGAGATTAAGTAAAACCCTCATTTCATCTGTGAACACAGACAAGAGACGGTGCTCAAATCTCCAAGTAGCGCGTGGAAACAAATCTGGTAAAACTGTCGGCTGTGGGGAAATTGGAGTCCAAACGGGTGGCAACACACGGCACATTAAGCAGTCATTTTAAGAAAGCCTGCAATCAAAGCTATTAAGTATAAGCCTCTTTTAGGGCAAAGCTCCCTGGGCAGTGATTCAAAACTCAGCGACTGCAAGGGATACTGCAAGGGTAACTGTGGCAATAATCCTCAGAATAGGAGAGTGTGCTCCTCTGAGATGCTTGACTGCCAAGGTGTCATAAAATTCCTTTTACCGTAGTTCATCACGACATATAGTGTTGAAATGTGGCCACTTTGGTCAGTAAAGTAAAAAACAAAATGGAAAGTCGTCATTTTTCTCGGTTGACTTAATCATTCTTAATTCAGTTAAATACTTAATTATGGATACCATGCGAACAAAGACACGTGTATTTTGGCTATATGAGCACCAAGGAGACGGTACCCACTCGGACTGTTTTACCCAACCGTGATTAACAAATGGCTTTAGAACAGCAAACGCCTCTTAATAATCATCAAGTGCCTTGTTAAAGCCCAGACAGACGGACAGACAGACAGACAGACAGACAGACAGACAGACCGAAGGCCATTAAGTCCAGTCTGATGCCTGTCGGTCTGTCTCCGTCAAACCAGGCATATATCACAACCATCGACCAATCACAATGATTTTTTTTTTCCATTTCCAAATTGTATTTTTCCTTGCTCTCTCTCTCTCTCTCTCTCTCTCTCTCTCTCTCTCTCTCTCGGCCCCTGCTGAACCCAGAGTTAAATTATGGGGCCAGTTGAGGATAATAAAGGCCAATTAAAGAAGTGTGTTTTCGTCCAGGCTTTTTAGAAAGGCCAAACTATTAAGCCAATGACAGATGCTAGGCCACCTCCATTACGGAGATGACAGCCCACCGCCCCCACCCCCTCATAAAAGGGGTCATCAGTGTGATAGTTGCTCTTCTCCGCCAAGCAATAAAGTAATTAGCTTTAAGGACACCTCCAAGAGCAACACTCCTCCACGAGAGGACCGACAAAAGAGATATGGGATGAGAGACAATTGTAGTACGGAATGTATCAGCTTGAGGTCAACACACAGGCAGCAATAGGTTACATTACCAGAAGCCGTTTTTTCCTTTCCCCCGATAGCATTTTTTTTTAAGTGCAGTGACATCATCCAATGTTCTGATAGAACTGGAGTTAATCTTTCCTATAACCTCACGGTGGACCTCTGGAGAGTTTGTCCAGTTATGCACTGAAACACACAGTCCTGGTTGGAACAACTGCGACCCACCCATCCACCCATGTTCTATGGCTGCTTCTCCTGCACCCAGGAGGCTCCACCTGGGTTTGCTGAGTCTATCCCAGCTGTCGATGCAGGAAGGCAGGTTGACACGCTGGACAAGTCGCCATCTTACCGCAAGGCCGCATCGACTTAACATCCGGGTTCATACTCACTCCACTACAGTCAAATTACAGTTTCCAATTCATCCCGTGCGTGTTTTTTTGGACTGTGGGAGGACGTTGGAGAACCTGGAGAGAACCCAGGGAGAACAGAAAGGCCCCAGGCTCGGGATCGAACCCACAACCTTCTTTCTGTGAGGCGACATTGCTAAGCACAGCACCACCGTGTCACCCAACTGCTTCCAGAATACATTATTGATTGATGACGATGATGACGATGATGATGATGATGATGATGATGATGATGATGAACAAGTGAAGACCAAGGAACAGGAGTACAGCCTACTTTTTAAAAGGACGCATTGGATTTGACTAGACTCGAGAAAAAAATAAACAATGAGCCTTTGAAGTCATTCATTTGAACAGTACGGAGTTCACGTAAAGTGTGAATTAAAAAAAAAGCTGACATTTAAATTCTTTTCACAATTTGAATTGGAGAAAATGAAAGCTGAAGCTGGATTGAATCGACTTCAACGAGCTGCTCCATCCAAGGAGTCTATAGATTCTGACTCCATTGTTTTGTTTGCCTTTGTGGGACCGGCCGCGCTCTGGCCACCCACGGTTTGAACGGACAAGTCGCAACAGACTCACCAGCCAGAGGGACATCGCGGCGGCGTTTCTCTTTGAAGACACCTGGGGCCGTAACTCCCATCCACGGATCCTCGGCTTTCTCCGACCGCTGGGCAAGCTTCTCTGGAATTAGCGAGTTATTGTCCCTCAAAGTTTGGCCGCACTGACCGCGGAGAGCCCGGCAGTCTGAACCTTATCCTGACACACTTCCTGAGCCCCCATTGTTAGCGGGACAAGAGGAAACACACGCGCTCGCACACGATGGAAAGCCAGTGTCAGGAGTTCAAAACATGGAAAGTGAGGGAGAGCAAGAGCCGCTTGCTTGGACGAAGGTCGCTTTTCCAGAAAAGACACTGGACTTGCTTTGCAAAGGCAAAACGCCTTTGTTAGCGTCAGCGGGACAAATATTTGTCCTCGTAGTTAAAATGAAAGTGTCTTCAGAGGATTTAATAACACGAAACTACAACACTGCATTGGCTCATGTGCTAGAGCTTTCAATGGAGGCCATCGAAGGAAGATTTAATACATCAAACTCAGGTTCTTCGTCCAGGATGGTCAGAGTGTGTCACCTTCCACCACCTCCGTCCTCTGCATCCTCCTCTTCTCTCACACCAATTCACCTCATGTGCTCTCCTTGCATTTCCTTTCATTCTAGCTGATACTCTTGTCGCACATCACACCTGACAGCTCACCGGAGTCCATGAATTGAATTTGTTTATTAACATAAATGATGTTGCTGATTTAGTTTGCTCACGTGAGTCCTATCAGAGAGGGCAATGCAGACTTAAAATGCATATAATGCATATTTAACAACTGCATCAGTTCTAATTTTACATGTAACACAGTCATTTCACAGTTACGTTCAGTAGTGCTGTTGGTTAAACAAGGCTTATGGATGTTTAACTTTTTCCACAAACTTTGTTCAGTACAAATAACACCTATATGATTATGTTTGCAAATATTGTGCAATAACATTGTCCAAAATTCTGAAAGCAGTAGTCTACCTCACGAGACGAGACTGACGAAAAACTCATTTCATTCTGGTTGAAGCACTGATGCTGATCGGTTGTAAATGTTTCCGTTGCGTCGTTACGTTGGTTACACATTACGTTTGTTACGTGTAACAAAACCGGAATTAGACACAATTATTTTAAGTCGTTTTGATAAAGTACACGAAAACTACCAGTGTGACTGCAGCGTGTGACTATTTTATCTGCTCATTAAAATTGTGCCACTTATGATTAAAAATCCAAATTGTACACATAGCTGATTTGTTACATAAAACTTTGTATTTTTCAAGCCGACTTGCCTTTTGTATTCATTCATTTTGACCTAACGGTAAAACAGTTTCGGGTCCGGGAGCTATTTTGTGAATATAAGAATGAAATGACACCTGTGTGCCACTCCCACCACTATCCACTGACTGAGGTTTTATTCGCTTCAATACAACTCCAAAAGAAAAAAAAAAAAGACAGACACCAGGCAGCGGCGCCATTTAAGTCAAGACACTTGATCTGTTGGCAGCTGAAGAGGAGACTTTGGCTCCGTGCAACCAGTTCGCTGACAAAGTCCCGTCAAATTAAAATGACCTCTCCATTCTTCTCCTGAGCGACTCCGAATGGAGGCGACTGAGGCTCGACGCAATTCACTGCCACTCGCCCGTGAGCGCGGCAGGGTTTCAGGGGACATTTGATATTCTTCCAGTTTACTTTTCTGGCCCGAGTACGACTTTTACAAGGATTTTGAAGAGAGAGGTGGAGCTGACCTGTTGCTTATGTCAGAGATAGAAACAGAGATAGCCGTCGCTCAGGAGGAAAAAAAAACTAGCACAGGACACACACTTGCAATTGTGCGAACTGCACAATTCCACCTTAACATGAGCAAATTAAAAAAAACAACTCATTATTTATCCCATTCTTGACCAGAAGACTTAAATTATGTTTCTAGTACTTCCTGTACTTCCTGTATAGTTTATTTTTTTTGCATTGTTTTTAGTGTTGCAACAGTGTAGTTTCCCAATTTGGGATTAATAAAGTACATTTATTCTACCTACTAAACAACTCCTAATTAATTCACAATAACTCATTTACCAAATCAAAAACTATGTCTATGCAAGTTGGAAAAACTTGACTGTTTTTCCTCACATCTATAAAAGCAAGGCGGGGGGGGGGGGTCCTGAAGAGGGTGAGATGCAAACACGAGAAGAACCCAGTGAAAACTATACAGGGCTCATTCATCCAAAGCCCTCCGAAAGCCTCCCTGAGCGAGATCAAAGTCTGCCATGTGTGCTTAGGTTTTAACATTTGTGTGCATTGGGGGGGGGGGGGTTGGATGGATGGATGGGTGGAGGGGGGCGAGGGAGGTGGGGGGGGGGGGGTTTACCTTCAAGCCGATTGTTATCGCTCCTCTAAGTGCTAAGCCATGAGTGAGGCCTCGGCCGCCCAGCAGTGTCTAAAACTGACACGGCGCGCCTGCGAGAAGCGCTCGTCAAAATCAACGCCGGGCCCGGGAGGACGTTGGGGCTTCAAATTAGAAGCGCGCGTTGCGTGAGCTCACACTTGTCGTTTCTGATTTAAAAACACAGAGTCAACACAAGACACGCGTGCGCGCGCGCACACACAGGCGCGTGCTGCAGCTGGTTTGTTGCTGGACCTACAGCAGAACAGCTGCTGTAGGTCCACTGCTGTTAGAAAGTCTCAGCACTGGCGCTGACTGCCCCCTGCTGGACAATACAAAAGGACCATACAAAAAATGTTTAACCAAAACATTTTTTGGAGCACCTTTAGCGCCAGTGCATCATGACAATCGAATTCCATTCACTGTCCTGTTGGCTACGGCTTCGCAGGTGCTCTAAAAGTACTAAAAAAGCTGGATAAAGACTTTTTAAAAGTCACATGAACAATATTTGGATAAATTACCACTTAGCTGTCCGTCAAGAAACGCCTTCAAAAGTTAATAATTTGCATTTTAATTGCCATTTTGTTTGACTTGGAAGTGCGATTTTTGTCAAGGCTGCAGAGGTGGGGGTGGAGTTTGCGGTTAGTGGGCGGGGTTTCGTGGCTCGCAGGGTTACACACAGTGCTAACTGTGTGCCAGCGGCGTCGGGACACCCCCGCTTGTCAACTTCACACAAAACGCATCCTCTAAACACGGGGCTAAATTCCTTCCCGCCACCAACTGTAACCCAGGGTGACGGTGAGCCTGCCTGGTCGCTGGGCATTATGCAAACATAAATCACGGCTGACTGGCCACAAGACCTTGTGTGTGTGTGTGTGTGCGTGCGTGTGTGTGCATGTGTGTGTCCGTCTCATGGCTTCACATTTCACCCAAACTTTATTGGTTCCGACGGCCTTTTGTCTGCTTTAATTGAATTAACTTCTCGGAAGCGGAACTTGTTTCGGGGAGAGCGGTGGGACGTTCCGCAGCCGTCACCTCAGCCAGGGAGCCTTTTAATGGTGTTTACACTGGGGCTCACACAGCCAGAGCCTTACAAGAAAGTGGGAAGAAAAGGAGAAAATTTTATAACTGTGTAAAAATTTGTTTTTTCTTACGAGGCGCAAGACACGTGTGTTACACCCCAAATAAAACATAAAGAATAAGTTAAAAAAAATAAAAAAAAATAAACAAAAAAAGGCAAAAAAAAAAATGTAAAGCAACCCCTGTTCTAGGAATAAACATTTTTGCCAAAAAAAATTGAAAGTCTAAATTTAATGGGTTGCAGGTTTTTTGGGTTTTTTTTTTTCAATATACAGGGAGTGTCGCCAAAAAAGGCACTAATGCAACCACACATTTTAACCTGAAAAAATAAAATAAAATTTTCAATTTGAACGAGCCCCAAAAAAAAAACACTGGAAGATTTTCAGAATTCAGTGTCATTAAAAGCAAAAGACCCCTCAACCGATTCGCTCTTCCTTGTTCAAGATGTTTCTGTAATTGCCGGCAAAAGCGTAACTTTACACTTACAATGTCCAGTTCAAAAACCTCCTCTCTGTTTGTCCCTCCCTGTTGTGCTGTTTGTGTCTGCCGGTCCCCAGCCAAGGCGAGGCGTCCGGGTGTCACGTGGCGTCTCCACATCAGATACGAGCGGTGGAATTCCCAGCGACTGAGATAAAGTGTAGCAAACAAGGCGCTGTCATCTCGCTCTCTGGACAAACTTGACCAGGCATGAACTAAGCAGCAGATTAGCGACAGTGCTTACAGTGTTACCCAGCAAACAACATTTAAGGGGGGGGGGATTGGATGGCCGAGTAACAGAAAACAAGCTTTTCATGAGTTTGGGATTTGCCGTGTTGGGAAATTTGGGAACGCTCCCAACAACTTGGTTGTGCTTTGTGGCCTTCCGTGATTCGGGCCAACGTTCACGCAATCATTTTCCTAAAGAATATGTGTCAAGCTGGGGGAAACCGCGCCCCCTTTTGTGTCGACGAGAGTCTGCCTTGCCTTAATATCATGTTAATGGCCAATCATAGTTGGAAACAACAGTCTTATGAAAAGAAGAAGAAGTAAAAAAAGAAAATCTCAACACACCTTAACAACCACAACACATTAAACACATATATTAAAACATCTTTTCGATGCCTTCTCCGTTCCTGCCCACCAGCCCCTCTGGAACTCACTCCTAACTCACATCCATGACTGCAAACCACGACTTAAAACACATCTGTTCCGTACTCTTTTTCATGTCTAGTGATGGTTTTAATGTGACTTACTTTCTTACTTACTTACTTATTGGATTACCATTGATATTACCCTTCTGTTTTTTTTGTTTATTTTAATATAAACTGCATTTGATACATTTGCTTGTATATTTTTGAAGTATTTCAAAAAGAAAAAAAATCTCATGATCGGGTTTGTCAATTGCGGTATTTTATTTTGAAAATTAACCGGATTCTCTCGTTTTTCATTGGGTGACTTGTTGTCTAGCTCGACGCGGATCGCTCGCGGCTCGCGCACAAAATAGACCAGACGCCGAAGCCATCGCTGCAAGGCGCCAGCCGGCCGCGGAGGTGCGCGTCGCTTCGAGTTCCGCGCGAACAACGCGTTAACAAGGGCGCCGAAAGGAAGCGGGTTCTGTTCCGCGGCTATTCGCGACGCCTCCGCCACGTTAATCGCGCGTTAAAAAAAGAAAAAAAAGAAAAGAAAATAGTGCCGTTAAAAGGAGTTTGAGTTAACGCGGCGTTAACTTCGACAGTCCTAATATACATATACATATACATATATACATATATATATATTAAATATATAGAGTATATCTATATAAGATGTATTATTACTATTTGAGAATAATGCATGCATATGAAAGCAGTAACCAATTACCCCTCACTGAGAGGCTCCTATCTATAGTCTATAGTAAATCTATAGTAACAAAGATCCTTTAAACAAAACAAAAAAAGCTCATGACTGAAGTGCCTGGACTGTCTGGAGCCAGGGACCCCACCCAAAACCCGTTTGCTGCCAAATTAGCCCGCTCCGTACTCCGTCCCCGCTCCTACTGTTTCTCCAATGACAGACAGTAGCAGACAATCTGTAATGTCAAGCCCTGACATGTTATTAATATGATTTACAAGACCCTTGGGTTGAGAAGAGCTCACCGCGTGCAAGGCAGAAGACAGCCTGGATCAACCCTCAGATACAGAAAGTAAAGGATCAAATTTTTTTCGTTTCGTTTTTTCTTTCCTTCATTTTACCAGGGAGCATCAAAAGTATAACTCACAATATAAAATATCTTTATTTAAAACACTGCATGACTGAAGCTCAGCACATTGATTCACGCTTCTCAAAATAAGTCCGATCTTGGAAGGGTGTGAGTCTTTTTTTTTCACGTGGCCCAACTTCTATATCTGAATGCGAGTTACAATGTGCACATCACACAAAAGACTCAAGGCTATTTTATACACTGAGCAGGGATATATATGTGCCTGAAGTCCAGTTTGACCTTCAGCATGACCTTAAATCATCCAGAAAAATGTCATAGGCCAATTCTGAGTGCATGCTAAAAGTGAAAGTGTGGCCGCGCCACCTCACGTGTGTAGTTTGCCACTGTTGGTGTTGACTCACACTCGCTTATCACCATTTGTGATTCGCATGTCACCCAAGTGTGGCAGATAAGGCAAGTGTATGAGTGTCAGCGCATGGTTGGCGTCATGCTTAATGTGCTGTGCTTTCATGCATGAGGTAGGTCAAGAAATAACCTTCTTTGACTGTTAAATAAAAAAAATAAAAAGCAGAAATAGAATTAAATGGCTTCTTCCTAAGGGACACAGAATCGATTTAGTTATCCACTTTGTCCAAAAAAAAAAAAAAAAAAAAAAAGGTGTATGGGAGCTGCGAGTGGAGGAATTCGGGATATTTTTGGAGTGATTCGGGGCTTGGCGGGGCAGACAGGCATGACGGAGGCATAGAAGCAGCAGATTATCTTCTCTGTCCAACGTCATGTAAAATGAAATGGGCTGAAAGGGTGAAACCGCACAATTTCGGTAATCCAATACGCCGCGCGTGCACACTGGGGGAGTCCGCGCAGGCGAAAAGGCTTTCACGCCTGACGTCTTACTGCTGTCGTTGCTGTTGTTGTGGTTGTTGTTGTGGTTGTTATTTGCCGTACAATCGACGACAAATCGATTGCCAATGGAATAATGCGCCTACGGATTCGCCCATTTGCCTAAAGCAAAGCAACAGAGACATGTTGATCTGCTTGGTGTGTGACGAGAGACGTGCGCCAAATCCTGTCACCACCGGTCTGTCACTCTCACACGTTTCAAACTGCATCTTTGAATTTCATGTCCGTTGAAGAGGCTTGATTTGATCCAACAATTCTGCATGTCTTTCGTAAATGTGTTTGATGTATATTTTCACAGTTTAATGCAATTTGGAGGAACATGAACACACTTCTGCTAATGCAATTTACAGAATATCTAATTTTGGAAAACAAGCATGTGTTCAGTGAGCTAATAATACTAAATACACATCACAGATGGCCACATCAATCCAAGAAGAAGCGTAAAAAGATACAAATTGATATGAAGCCAACTTTGACTCGCGGCCATGGCGTCATTCAATTTTGTCACAGACGTGCGAGGGTGAAAAAAAAACATAGAAGCAAAATTCAGCTGGACTGCGGCCGTATAAAAAGCCCGAGTGTTAAGACACAAATGTGCGGCACGCCGGTGCCGCTCGTGTAGGATTTCAGGCGTGCGCGGCACATGTGTGGCAGTGGGTCCGAGAGTGTGATTTAATTAAAGATTCCTTTGCCTGGTGCATAGGAGCGACACACCCACCCTCATTAACAGGGATCAGCGCGGAACGTGGAACATGTGCAGACTCCTGTGGCGGAGGAGGCGTCGGGTTTCTTGCGCCGTTCGAGCAATAACGGCAACAAAGGAAAAAAAAAAAAAATTGTTCTCTTCTGGTGGACAATCAACAGTGGCGCTGCCCATGGGGCGAGAAACCCAGAAACACTCCCTCCACTCTGAAGGATACGTCATATGAACCGCCGGTCTTCTGCTTGGCCACGTTGTGACGTTGAGTGAGTTTGTTGCACCCGATGGTTTCAGAAAAATCCCATTTTCCCCCCATTGGCCCAGTCCAGTGAGGAACCACATTCCGGTGCAAATACCTATGAGATTCCCTCCACGGTGGAATGTCTAAGTGTGCAAGCCTATCCTTTTAAAAGCACCGAGGGTGAACTAGCAACAATGATCTGCCTCGGCTTGTTACAAGCACCGGTGCAAAAATGGAGGAGAAGAAGAGGAAGAAAAAAAAAACCCACCAGGCTTTCTTCCTGTGGGTATTCAGAGTAGATGCAGCATGTCAAAGGGAGGGATTTATTATGTCCGCCCCAAAAGAAAACCCATTCTTACCAATGGCCAAAACGTGATTAGGGCGACCTGGGCAGGCCAGCCTCACCTCACTCCAGTGTCCCAGTAATTACCCTTCGGAGCCCTGTGGCATCCGACCCGGGTGAAAGACTCCCCGGGAGAAAAGGGAAGAGTCACAAATATCGACAAAAGCCACATTTTTTTTTTTCAGGCAAAGAGGACGCAAGTCGGGAGAGCCGGAGCTCCCCGTCCATCAAGCAGGAAGTGCTGTGAAAGGCCCCAGAGGGCCCCGTAGTGGGACTTTGTGGGTCCTGGACGTTGCCAAGTGCGAACTCCACGTCCTCTTGGCAAACATGAGGGAGTAGCCAAGAAAACACCCCCACGTCCTCGCACTTAAAGCAACATCAACAGCAAGGTCCTCCCCACGAGTCGCGAGGTCTTCGGCCGAGGTGGAACTCGCGCCTCTTGCGTTCGCGTTCTGAGGAAAGCAACGCTCAGCGGTGACTCCGGAGGAGAAACACAGCGAGAATACGTCGCTTCGGCCTGTCTTTCCGACCGTCATCCTGTCCCATGTGCACTGCCAAGCGAATTAAAGACACTTTGGGAAGCTCAATGAGCAGCTTTTGTGCGCCAACATCTTTTGTTCGGAAGGCTTTGAAGGGCTGCGTTATGCATCACTGAATCAGAAATGGCTTAAAAGGCTGTTTGGAAAAGAAATATCCGCTCATTGGCTTCGCACGTCCTTTGACCGCCAAGCATTTAAAGTCAAGGCGTAAACGCTTCCAAACCTGGGATCAAATGAGAGGGTGATTGTGTTCAAGCTGTTGGCAATTTCTTCTCAAATATTGAAAATGACTTTTTAACACATTCTGGGACGGGGATTGGAAGAGTGTATGCATAAAGGCATGCATTTTGAAAAGGCATTTTGTCATATTGCCATAATAAACGGAATCCAATTTTAAAATAAAGTAAAACGTACCAACTTCATCTAGTGTATGGATGTAATCATATTCCATAAATGCTTTGGAATCAACTCATGGACTCATCTGATAAAGAGAGCTGAGGAATATTTTGAAAGGGAAGCGACAATTGTAATATGAGACGAATCTTCACTCTGCCACATTCAAGCAGGCCAGTCTGATTAAGGCAGGTATCTACAGCTCGATGCTCCCTACTGGTACTAGGGGGCAACACTGTAACTCGCTGGCCAACGTCCAACGTGCGGTAAAGCAAAAGCATTTACTAAAGGCAAGCAGAGAGAAGCCAACAGTGCCAACTGCTTCTCCACTTTTATTGTGGAAATTCCATCGAAATCCGATAGAAACTGCCACGACTGGAAAAGCGACGCTGGTCTCTTCAGTGTCCGCCTTCTTCTGGGGATTTGGTGGGCCGCTTACGGCAGCTGCTTCGTGTTTCCAGTCACTGGGTTAAAAATAAATGAGCCAAAGCCAGAACTTTATTGGAGTTTGGCAAGACTTTACAATTGAAGGCGAAGCAATTTAGCCACCAGACAAAAAGCAGATAACAGTTCGGGATGGGAGATACGTTATCGTTTGCGATATACTGTTAAAAAAAAAAAATTCCCCACGGTAAGAATACGTCATAACGCGATAATAACGTTAAACTCCTGTTGACTTAATTACGTGCGCAAACGCACTTGCTGCTGGCAGCCGGCAGCTCACACGTATAGCACAATAACAAGCATTGCGGAAGGCGGGGCTGATAGCGTACACACGGTGCTTGAGAATCAAATGTGGATTGTGTGCAAAATGAAGATAAACACAACATAAGCAATTTGCAAACATCCTGTTTTACTTTCTTTCTTTCTTTTTTTCTTTTGCATCTGCGGACTAGGACATCGAGGCACCTGGCACGACTCCCAGTCAACCTTAGCATGGACCTTTTAAGGCTTTGTGTTCTAAAGTAACTCAGAGCCGATGTTCAACCCTGTCGTTTATCCACACCGTCTTTCCACGAGCGATCTTTCTTTCTGTTCTCTGTGGGGCTGATGTTGTTCGCGAGCTGCTGCTTCTTTGAACACAGCGCGCTTCGGGTGTTCCCCTTCTTCGTCCGCATTCGAGGAGTTGACTTGCGGCGCCACACCAGGCCGGGCATAGGTACTACATCGTTTTCAGTCTTTTCCAATGTATCCGTGTAAACGTTGTTTTTTTTGTTTTGTTTTGTTTTGTTGTTTTAATCAAATACGGCTTCGTGTAAACGTGTCTTTTTCCGAGTGCGGTCTCGTGTGCCGTTTCAAAAAAAAATCCAAGAACATGGAGTTGAACTGTTTTAGATTTTTTTATCGTCACTTTTACCGTTATCGCAATAAATGCCAGAAATTATCATGATAAAATTTTTAGTCCTTATCTCCCATCCCTAATAACAGTCACGGACAGTATTGACCATTGGGAGGTGCGACCATTTGCAGATGGTCGCGCTGACACCAAACGCCATAGTTTGAAGGTGAAACCTTTTCGTTCGCCCAACATAGCTAAGCAAACAACGTGTGCATTTGCTCTCGGTGTCGTACCCTCACCCGAGTTAATGCCCAACATCTCACATGTACAGAGGCTTCCTTCTCCCAAATAAAGGTCAAATTCCTGTGTGCATGGGCATTAAACGTGAAACGACAGGGGTTAACCTTGCCGCAGCATCACAAACCCTCTGTCGGGTCAAGCACACACTGGGCCAGACTTCCACAGAGGAACACACAGAGAGGCGCTTGTTCTACGCCCCTTGTGCAGGTCGGTGTCGGCAGGTAGGAGTGAAATGATAGGCCTCCCCAGGGGCGCAGCACAGAGGGCGCACTGTTCCCCCCCCCCCCACAACGGCTGGAACACGCAATGGAATGCAATATGGGGCGGCGAGCCGCTTTCAGTTCACCACATACCTTTTTATCAAAAATCTTGAAATCTCTGGAAGGCCCCGCCGCCTGACACCGTGGCGGCGCGTTCAGGGAACAAGGCTAGAGAGCTCGACTTTACACGCATCAAAGCAAAATAAGGGTGACTTTCCCCAAGTCCAGAGAAACTGAGGTGTTTTCCATGTCTTGAGTTTGGTCTGTCGGGAAAACCGCTGACCTCAAAACCCGTCCCGGATGGGTTGTATTGGTAGACCAAACTAACTCCGGGGCAGATTCATAAGTGGTATGAACATAAGTTGGATATTTACACTAATTTTTCTTTTTTGGCTGGCTGCTTCTGTCTTCCTCTGAAGAGTTCTGTGTCGGTGCTGTGACATCTTAGTAGTTGTCAGCTGTCTGTATGTCAAGAACATTTAAAGCAAAAACCAATAAAGCCTATTATCATTATTACATCTGCCGAAAAGAAAAGAAAATGTGTAAAGATTAGGATGAATTTGTCTGAATTACAATTCACATATACTCTCAGAGTGTTTGTAGCGAACAAGCTAACAGTTATCTTCCAACAAATATTGTCGATACAAATATTCAGTCTGTTAAAACACATCTATCTGGACGTCTTCTCCACACAGTGTGTAGAGCAACATCCAGCTTCTTTTACAACATATTAACCTGATGGCGCTACGAATGGTGATCCAATTTCTCAGCAACAAGCACACACAGCGAACATTACTGTCACACTAGAAAAAAATTGAAGACAGCCTATAATCAAACGCACCCAAATGGTGCGGTTTGAACAAGGCAAAAAAAATATTTTGCCTGATTTGAAACAACTAGCTCTATGCAGTTCTGTGATACAAATCAAATCTGATCAGCTCAGTTTTATTCATTTAGTTGGTTAAGGGAAATTTTGCAGCAGTAGATTGAAACAAATAAGTAATGGGAGATGGCTGTCACGAGAACAGGTGAGTGCATTTAATGCACTAAGCACCAATTCCTTCCTCAACCTGGGGAGCCAGAATCTCCAACCAGATGGAAGGAGAACAAAACTCCTTCAAGGACGGACGGTCAGAGAGGGCGCTAATATCAACTGGGCCTTTTACATAATGTGTCTATGATAATAATCTGTCCAAAGAATGCTGCCAAATTCCAAGAATGGCTGTTTTAAAGGATAATAGACAGATTTCTGCTTCAGCACTGGAAGGCTACCAGAGCACAAGATGATACAGAGAACAGATTCATGAAGAGATCTTTAGGGGAAACAAGAGAATCTTTTGTCAAAATTAGAAAATGCTCAGTTAATGCAAGAGGCAAGAGTTCCTGCATTGTTCATTCAACAATGTCTTCTCTCTTGAAACCTCTCAATTTTTGGAAAAATTACATTTTATGAATTTGTTTGAGTGCAAAGAAAGAATTTCTTCTAACTTTTGAAAATGGTTATTGTGGTGCTCATGCAAAAAGGTCATTCCTCAGATATTCATAACTACTGTGAATTGCACAGATAAATAAAAAAGATTGTATTGTCAATTTTCATGCAACTTACTCATTTGGTATCATTCTCATTATCCTCATGGTCTAATGTCGATGGCCTAACTGATGAATTGCCATCTCACAACATCCGCTAACACGCGGCCCACACATTCTTCTCGTAGCCCAATCCAGACCCCTCATGTGCTTCAAAGACGCAATCGTTTCGTGTGCTTTGGTTTCCCATATGGGGGCTTTACATTTCAGGACGATCCCTATCAGCATTTTGAATTTGCCATGGTGGGCCGCCCAGAGCGATGAAGAAAGAAGCATCCAAGTGCCCCTCTTCACTTTAGACATAAAGTGCAGGCAAACATGAGCCAAGAGTAATTAACAAAGAAAACCTTGAACGCACACATCAAGAATAGCAAACGACCTACGGAAACGCAAGAACATACTGTATGTACATGTGTGGCAAGGCGCAGAGGGCCCGGGCGGGCTTCGAACCCCAGACTCCCGGGTAATAGCCATGCGCACTTAACCATTTGCCAAGTAGCCAGGGCGCATGATCTATTGGAGGCATAGTGACAGGACGGCCACGTCAAACATGCAAGAATACTGCAATTCGTTGAGCACAACCTGCACCTTAGAAAGGACATTCACACATTGTAATATGCACTTCTAATCATAAGTAAGCACACTGAATGTTTGTTTATGCTGAGAGTGACACTTTCCTACTTTACTCAAGAGTGTATTTACATACACTTCAACACCACTGCGTAACAGCCACAGTAATGCTGGCAGAGTCAGGACATTCTTGTACCAGCGCGCCCCATGTGCCCACAGTCCCTGAATGCCTCCGCGCCAGTGGAGTCATAAAGTCATAAAAAAAAAACATCCAGACGTGTCTCTTTAGTGATGCTTCCTGGCTGTCATGTGTTTGTGCAGTAATGTGCGAAAATATGTTTGCTGTATGTCAACAATATTGTATGCTTTTGTCAGAATCTGTATTAGTTAGCCTGGAGATAGTAATCCAAGAGGGTTGCGGAAAGACCCATTTTAGCTAACGGCAAAAAAAAAAAAAAATGACAGGTAAACTTTGAATTAATGAATGGATTTGCTTCTCGAATGAAGCAAAATCAACAACAGCTGGTCAGACAAGTGATCCTGAACCAAAAATCACAATAGAAAGAACAGAATCGTGGAAGCAACCATTCCTCAACGACTCAGCAAGGTGACTTTCTGAGATGCTAACGCAAAGTGTTAGCTACGTAGCCACTCCACCTCTCCTATCGAGTGGATGGCGGTTAACACGGTAGACTTACATGCCACTAGTGCGAGTGTGACAACTGAGTCACTGCAGGTTTTATGCATGTCTAGAAAGGTCGACATTATGCAAATGCAAATTATCGATTAATTCATTAATCATTAGTCGATCAATTAAGGTTTCAACTGATAAGCGGCGATTTTTCCTGAGAACATAAATTTTACAATGAAAAATGTGTAAGGAACACATTATTTAACCCTTAAATAATGTTGAGGGTCCAATGTGACCCACTAGAGAACAGTAAAAACACCCTAAACGTTTCTCCTCTGACTTTAAGTTGACTTCTAATGGGTCACATTTCAACTTTTTTTCTTTAAGTTGTTTAAAAGTAAGTTGCTCTAGGTATATTATGACCATCACAGTATCTACAGGTGAATTGCTCTTTCCTGCCACTACACTGTTATAATGATATCAACTACCCGTGTAAAAAATGTTCAGTTAATCGCGACTAATTTAGTTTAATCGATTAATTTCTTAATCGACAATTAATCGATATTCGATTAATTGTGAACATCCCTAGTCGACATGAATGCGAACCATTTATCAAATGTACATCTAGCAAAGCAGTGCTGCACGCCTTCTAGAATAACGCAAGACACTCGTTTGCTCACTTCGTCATGAACAAACAAAATGACAATGCACATTTCCTTTCAGGCATCTCTATCAGTGCTTCTCCTGCACGCAGAGACCTATCCCAGCTTGGCTCTAAGCAACACTGTAAGATAAACAACCATCAACACTCGTGGCTACGGACAATGTAGAACTGCCAGTTAACCTCAAAGGGACGGCCAGCAAAAAAAAAAAGCCAGAATCTCACCTGTGAAAACTTCTTGCTTCTTGCTGTGAGGCAACTCATCGCTGCACTGCCCATGAAATACATTTTGGAAAACTTTCCTTTATTTTTCATAGTATGAGTCGTAAAAAAAAAAAAAAAAAGAAAAGAAAAGAAAAGAAAAAAATCGTGATATTCATTTCAGTCGACCACCGTCACAACTTCCTCAAGCAATAAGCACCTTGCACCATCTTGTGGCATAAAAAGCCTTTTGATTTATTTCATTTGATACACAGTTACCATTTATTTTGCATCAGTTTCACGAAATACCAGTGCTTGCTATCTTTAAATGCCACCAACCACCAGCAAACAACCAACAACCTGTCAGGCGAGGTGTGAATGTATATACATAGCGTGTCGAGTAAGACGCAAAAGCCTTGAAACTTGTAGTTACAGCTCCTGTCATCTTTCCCTGTATTATATCACTGACAAATCATTTTGTTACAACACAGATGTTTTGTTTTGGGTGTTTAACCAAATGTGTTTAGAATTGTTAGTCACTTGGGCAAGACAAACACAGCACTGCTGAGTGGTGGACATGATAATAATAATGATGATAATAATAATAATAATAATAATAATAATAATAATAATAATAATAATAATAATGATGTCTCAATAACTTTTACTGACTAACGTAACCCAGAAACATTCACCAGCTGGGTATAAGGAAGGACAAGTGGTTTCCAATGACAACCCAATCCACATACAGTAACTTCCCGTGATTTCTCTGTCTTGAAGTGAAGTCAAGCATGACTTAACATCTTCGACTTCAAAGGTCAAAATATCTTATCTGAATCCCAGTTGGACTCGATAGTAAGTTGGGGCTGTAAAGCGCGCAGATACAGCAGATCGACGGCAGGCACCGTTCCAAGCTCTTACCTTCCTCAGGGGCGCTTTCGTCTTCTTCTCGTCCACCTCATGCTGGTGGTGTTGGGGCATTTGCAGAAAGTCCTCCTCGCAGCACATGAAGCTCACCGTGCATCCCATCCGAGCGACGCCGCGGCGCACACGTCCAAGCCCATCCAACAATCCTCCGGCCAGCCAGCCGTGCGCGCGCTCTCTCTTAATCTCTCTCCCTCTCTCTCTCTCTCTCTCTCTCCTTCTTCTTCTTCTTCTTCTTCTTCTTCTTCTTCTTCTTCTTCTTCTTCTTCTTCTTCTTCTGTGGGTCGCCTGCAGGCTTCGATATCTGCGCGCTTCCCACTCTGTCTGTCTGTCCGTCCGTCCGTCTGTCTGTCTGACTCGTTTTCTGTCACCCGCACACCTTTAGTGATCTGGTGCTGCGATTGGAGTTCCAGGCTGTCACTCAAACATGAGCGCGGACAAATGGAGCTGAGAACGACAACAAAACAAAAAAAGAAAAACGCTTGTTTGATGTTGTCGTTGTGTTTTTCTTGAAACTGTATGCAATATGAGTTCTGATGTGTCCTGGATTTTGAGAAAGACCATTAGGCGTTATCAGACGTTGCGCCGTGCACTGGCGACACTGGTGACGTTAAAAAAAGGGACGCTTTTATTTGCATTTGCTGCCACCTGCTGGGAGACTCGTGACTTGTTTTCCAATGAAAGGGGTCGTTTCACATGCGCATATAATGTACGTTCAGTTACCCCGTGTTGAAGATACACAATAATGCATGATACGACCTATAATACTACACTATGTATTTTTTTTTACTTTGTATGAAAAAAAAAAAAAACGAATATATTACCGATTTGCGTCTTAGTGACCAACTAGCAACACCTAGCAAAATGCTGTGCTGAAAAGTAATGTCGATCAGGTAACAGTTTTTCCGGAGCAGCGCAGATCTCAACCAGACAGACAGACAGACAGACAGATAGATAGATAGATAGATAGATAGATAGATAGATAGATAGATAGATAGAGGAGGTCCTAAAATGTTTTTCAGAGCGAGATAAATTTGGCATTAACTCACTTTAACTAACTCTGCAATGACACTTGAATGCTAACAGCAGAGACACAATCAACTCTACACAACTTTAAAAATTAAAATTAAAATTAACAAATCAAGATTCTTTATTTGAAAGAAAAATTACTGACACTTTTTAATGGGTTTTATATAAGAGTATTACAGGGTTTTTGTTTATTGACCAAGCAAATGTTTTAGTGTAAAATCCTGGTCTTCAGTTGTTGAAGAATATTTGTAAAGACTACTGGATGTTTTGCAGATACAGGAAAATGAAGCATTCTGGCCGTGTGCGCTTTTAAAAGGGCATTTTTCAGATCTCAGCCTCTAATTATCCTCCGCAGCAGACACAGTATTTCGAAAATGTGTAATGTTAAGGCAATGAATGAGTTACCAAAGAGATAGAAAGACAACAACTCCATGGAAAGAGTTAAAATTACATTCTGACACATTCATTTTGCTATAAAAGGACAAACTCAAAATCATTTTCTGTTCATACATCTATATACTGTACAATATTGAACAAGATATTGAAATACATTCCTTATGTATAATGAATAATGTGAATATGCCATAATTGAACAACCATCCCCAACCACAATGAAGACAGTTTGATATCATCCTGCTGATTGTGTTGTTTGGAAAGTATGCCACAGGTCACCTTTATTGTGTGTTTCCTTGTTTGCAAGACTTTTGCAACTGTTTCACTCCTGCTGTACCTGCCATTCTTAGTATTATGAAGAGTATTATTGTGAAGTGTTAAATGCTTTACAGTTACAGACAGTTACATAGCAGCATCATAGGACACACAACAAGCAAAGCGATCCCTCAGGCTTGCCTATCCACAAAGTGCAGGTTTAATGGTTTGTCAGGGACCAGCACTGTGCGGGTGACGGATTTCAGCTCCCCAATTGTCGGGTCCGGCTTGATTTCAAAGTGTTTGATTAGCTGTGGGGGGGGGTAAAAAGGAATTTCAAAAAAGGAGGTCAGCGAAGTCACTTTAACTTCTGAACAGACTCAAGAGGCAGGGAAACACAAGTGTGTATTTATACATTCAACCCTATTGTGTTGTTGTTCTTTTTTCTTTTTTTTATCATTATAGACCAGAAGGATTTTATTTGGCGTATTTTATTTACTTGCGAGTGTATTCTGTGAATAGTGCCTTGTCTCCTTTTACTTACCCTAAACAGAGCTAAATACATCTCGAGCTCAGCAATTCTGCGGCCAACGCAGCTCCTCACTCCAAAGCCAAATGGAATTGAGCCAAAGGCGTTCGCCTTGACACCGCGACCCCGGAGCCACCTCTCAGGTAAAAATTTGTCAGGCTCGGGGAATGTGTCCTCGTCATGGCCAATGGCATAGTTAGCGAGCGCAAAAGTCGTCTGGACGAAGAAAAAAGTGGGTGTAAAAACACAAAAAAAACACAGCAACTGTGCGAACATAATGCAGCGACACCATTAGGGGGGGGGGGGGCTGGAATCCAAGCCAGGAAAATGCAGACCTACGTTTTTAGGAAATTTGTATCCACCAATTGTAACATCCCGGTCCAAGAAAACTCTCCCATTCATTGAAACCACGGGATACATCCTGTGAAGCAACATTTTATCAGTTCGATTTTTTTTTTTTTTTTTTCATGGGTTCCACTGCAGGACGTAGCAGACTGATGCAAGAGGAGATAATGCATTCCAACTCCGCTGTTATACATCTTTGCAGCAATGAAGTCCCATAGAGAGTATAATACTGATCATCTCCATCAGTCCACAAAACACCTGGAAAGCCTGGATGCTGAAATTCATGTAAGTGCCTTCGTCACAAACCATCCAACCCGGGACGAGCTTCGGGAGCTTTGATGGAGATGTCAGTTTTTAGGCTGTGGCGCTTGTCGTGGAAGCCGAGCTTCATCTATTCTAACACAACACAACTCGACCCCCTCAATCCGTTTTACCTCAGGGACTCCTTGATGACAGCGCGCAAGTATGGAATCCGAGTGACTTCTGCTGCAGAAGGTATTTTGTCGCCTGGTATCACGGAGTGCAACTCTTCGTGAAGTCTGTCCTGACATTCAGGGTTCGTGGCCAGCAGGTGCAGAGTCCATGTGAGAGTATTGGAGGTCTTTAAAAAAAAAATAAATAAAAAAAATACAGCGCAAACCGGTCAATGCTAAGCACAAAGATATAACCTTATACCACTTTGCATTCCATTCAAATGTCATTATTTAATTTTCATTTTATTCATTTCATTTTATTTATTATTTACTTAGAAAGCAGTCAAATTAAATTACTGCTTTAAACTAAACTAGAAAGCAGTAAAATTCAACCCTGTATAATTACATTTTTCACAGGCTATTACAGCGTCGCCCTCACTGTAAATGGCCAGCTATATGTGAGATTAAAAGAATAGAGTGAGATGGGATTTTAAGAAGTTCTCTATGATTTTGCAGCGCACACTGCTACTGGAGTTATCACAGTGGCTTTCTTTATTGCAGAAAAGCAGGCATTTGAAATCTGTTGTGGGAGGGAAGAACATTTACCGTGTCCACTCCTGCTAATAAAAGCTCAGCAACACTGCCATAGACATCTCTAATGTCCATCTGAGTGCTGGAGAGGAGGTACGTTAGATATTCACCCTCCACGTTGCAGTTGTCTTCCAAGCGTTGCTGTATTAGCTCCATCTTCTTGTCAATCAACACAATGGCTGAAATAAGCACAGTCACGTGAACAACAGTAACGAAACAGGAATTGAAGCCGACAAGTACACAATTTCAAAACTCATGTGTACATTCAATGAGTCATTCATTCATTTTCTATACCCACTTCTCCTGCACTCTGGGTTCTTAAGTCTATCCCAGCTGTCTTTAAATGAAGGCGGGGTTACACCCTGCCCCTGGACAAGCACCTGTTTATCGCCGGGCCCACAAAAAAAGAACGTTACCTACTAAGCACTGCACATACCAAAGTTGAAGATGCCATCCCAGCCTGCAACAAAGCGCTTCCAGTAGGGTAGCAGGCTGCGGCTCCACTTGGGCATCAGCAATGCATAAAAGAGGTTGGAGAACATCCTTGATATTGAGTCAATGAATTCCCGCGTCCCTGGAGGGATTTCTTTCTCTAGACATCCGAGCCTCGTCTCAAGTAGTATGGAGGCAATAGCTGAGGGATGAGGGCGGAGGAAGAGAAGAGAGAAAGTCATGAGCCAGTGAGATATGTACATTGAAACCAGTGTTAAGACTTGAACGCAATTTGGAGTAATTGTACCTTCTAGGGAAAAACTGTAAAACTCATTGGCGACGTCTGTCACCATGTCTCCTGTGGGGCTGCACTGTCGCAAGTAGTATATCCTCTTGATGAAGTCTGTCACAATTTCATTGAGCGTGTCAGCATAGGCTGCCGAGTCCTTTGGATGCAACATGCGCTGGTTCAGGACTTTTCTCAGATTACGCCACTTCTCGCCTTCCCTTGAAATTTCAGGGAAAAAAAGGTCAAATTTGTTCAATTAATTATGACTCAGAATTTTATAACATGAGTAAACTTTCCTCCTTTCTTTGCTAGAGTCAAAGGTAGTATATTTCATGCTGCTTTAATTCTGCTAGTTAGACTATAAGGAGGAAGAGACGGATTTATATGGGTTCATGAGGCAAAGAGCTATAGAGATGAGACATAGAGAAAGGATGTGCAGCAAGTTTCCGCAATTAAAGATAGAGATAGAAATGCCTTTGTGTTGCCATGTGTGTGACAATAACTTGGAAAAATAACTTTGAAGAGTCATCGAATGAGAAAAATGAAAGAGAATTAGAGGCATGGAAGAGGAGGAAGAGTGGAGAGACATTGTGGAGAAGAGCCATCGAGTAGGGCAGAAGATGTATTAGAGCTGCAAGGAAGCAGTGAGGTGTGTTGCAGGTGTGACACAGGAGTGGAGGTGGGAGTGCGTCAAGGATCAGCTCCGAGCCGCTTCTTGTTCGCTATGCTGATGGACAGGCTGACAGATGAGGTTAGACGGGACTCTCCGTGGACAATGACGTTTGCAGATGATATAGTGGTGTGCAGTGAGAGCAGGGAGCAGGTGTAAAAATCTAGAGGTGGAGGTACAGAGGCGCTGGAAAGGAGATGAATGAATGTTAGCTACAGCAAGATGGAATATACAGCATGTGTGTCCCCAAGGTTGCGCGGGGTAGAGGTGAAAATGGTGGAGGATTTTGAGATTTTACGGCCAGATCTACAAAGAATAGAGCACAGCGGCGACTTTGTGGCCGTAATTTCCGTCACCTTAAAAGGTTTTAGCGCAAATTGCGCTCTACTAACCTGGCGATTGATCATCAGATATTATAACGTTGGTGCATTCCTCAATCACCGGAAGTTGAATTTCTGATGGAATACTTTATTTTTGTTGTTGTCAATTAAACGTGCACATGGGCTGTCTCCTGAACTCATGCCAAGAAACCGACAGTCGCACATGTCTCCCCAAACATCCCCACAGCCCTGCGCACAGTGCGCACACCTTTCCGGGGTTGTCCTCTTAAAGGGAAGTATAACATGTTCGCCCCGCACTAACAGCAACACACACAGTACGAGTATGATACAATACAATACAATATGAATACGAGTGTGGTTGATTGTGCAACAAGAACAAACCCGAACCTTCGAATAATTTTAATTAGTCTGATCACTTCTGTCTGCGGTCATGCTTGGAAGGCAGTCAAGGCATGTCACTATATTTGTATGTATTTTATTGTGTAGTGTATTTTACAGTTCCCGGCAACTGAATGCGATTTGTAGCTTTTTAGTGGCTGAACTGATCGAGTAAGTGCAGGTTTCAAGTGTAAGTGAACTTGTAACTTAATAATGTTTTGTGTTCTTAGTAAATTAATATATAGATTTTATATTTGATAAAATGTGTGTGTGTGTGTGTGCGCGTGTGTGTGTGTGTGTGATGCGCAGGGTACCCTTTATGAAACACCTTAGTCTGTGCAAGGAAAAGCACCCTGCTGTGATGGCTACTGCTGCTGTTGCGAAGGTCCCTGCATCTCCACGACCCACCGCTGTCTCAGCTTTTGCTGCCCCACCCACCGCTGCCCAACCCTCAGTTGCACCACCCTCTGCTGCACCACCCTCCGCTGCACCATCCTCTGCTGCCCCATTGTTAGTATCATTTGATAATGACTTGATGTTTGATTACTGTGTATTTCAACAGAATGAAATCCAACAATATTTTTTTCAACTTTAGGGTGCCTCTTAACCTCTTGACCCCCACATTATAGATCATGCGGCCATTATGAAGAGAATTGCTCCTCCTAGACTCTCAATACGAAGACCATCCATATGGGTTTGCCGATGCGGAATACAGAGCCCTGTTTAGGTTGACAGATAAGACACACTGCATGCAGAGTTCACTTAAAGTTGCCTTAAAGATGCCTTTAGAGAGAGAGAGGAGAGAGGGAGAGAGAGAGAGAGAGACAGAGAGACATAGAGAGAGAGACAGAGAGAGAGAGAGAGAGAGAGAGAGAGAGCGAGAGTGTGTGTTATTGCAAAATGAGTTTTTGTGTTTTATTTTTTAACCCTACGCTTCTTTAGAAATAGACATGGGTCATTTAATGTACATAGATATATATTTTGGCTGGGATACAAATTTAAGTTTTATTTGATCTATTTATTTTTAACTTTAGAACAGCTTCATAAAGCCTTATGCAAGTATGCTAGTATAAAGTCTTGTGACGTTGATTCATTTTTATGATATTCATTTGATTTATTAGAATGCATAGGAAGCCAAGTTATTCTAATAATTATTTTTGTTATGTTATAAACCTTATGACATTAATTCTGCCTTGTGTCTCAAAAAATTTAAAATATTTTAATATTTTCTGGCCAAATATTTAATTCTTAGTTTACTTGTCGAACCCCTTATGCCGACCACAGATTGCACGGTGTGTACGCGTTAACAACCTATTTTAGTTGTATTGCAGAGTAGGCCATTCAATAAGTAAAAGTAAATTAATTTAAAATTAGTTTAAAAAACAAAAAAACAAACAAAGATCATGTTTGACGGGTGAAAATCAAGTTGGTCCTGAGTTTCCGGTCTAAATCAATCACTGCCTTTTCCTGTCTAAATCAACCTCTGCCTGAAACGGTCTGAGTCTGCAAATGGACCTTTAATTTGAAAATCACGTTGCTCCTGATTTTCCGGTCTGTATGTACCACTGCCACTTCCGGTCTAAATCTACCAGTGCCTAAAACGACCTCCTCCGAGTCTGCAGCTGGATAATATAGTCATTTTCTGCGAAATGACTAATTTAAATATATTCAAATAAGTCTGTCGCAGCCCTGCCGTTACCTGCGCCTCGGCACATTTTCCGCCGCTTTTCTCGTCCGCTCTGCTGATATTACGCGCTGTTGTTTTTTTTTTGTTGTTGGTTTTTTTACACGGATTTTCTGGCGCAAAAGCCGGGAAATCGCTTTGTGGAGCTGTGTCTTGTGTCAGCAGTCCAGAGCCACCGAGAGGCTGGAAGAAGATGTGAAGAAGCTTGTTTAGGCAGATTGGAACAGGTTGAAGTTTCAGGTGTGAAGCGGGACGTAAGAGTATCAGATATGAATACAAGTGAATACGTCCGAGCAACAGCTGCATATGCAATGTGTATAAGATGAAGTGATAAAGTGATGGTAGAATCATCAATAGAAGGAAACTGTGGGACTGCCAGGTAGGAGCCCTACAAGAAGAGGAGATTTGTGGATGTATATGAAGTCAGTTGTAAGAGAAGAGGATGCAGAGGACAAGGTTAGAGGATGAGTCGCTGTGGCGCCCCCTGGTGGGAACAGCCCAAAGGAGAAGAAGATATGACCTGGTCCATCAATGTTTAAAGCTAGAACTGTGCTTCCCTACAATAATGAGGTCACTTCAAAAGTGTATTAAAATTTCAAATGTGCAATATACTGAAACCCATCCAGCCCCACCTACAAACAAGATACAGTAGTTTGCCAGGATGCAGGCCTCGATCATGACTGAAAGTGTCCAACAACGTGCTATAAACATAAAGGTCAGAGTGCGGAAATGAGAAGATAAAGTCTTACACAGTAAAAGGCCCATAACCGTATCCTCTTATCTCCCGGTACTCCCTCCAGAGGGACATGTCTCCACGGTTAGGAAACTTGTTCTCATTGCGTAAAACTTCCTCGAGCAGTGATGCAGTGTTCACAGACACACTGTTCATCCCATCTCTGTAAATGGGCCCGTATCGCTTTTTTTCAAAGATCTGGTGCAGAGAGAGCGGGAGGAAAAAAAAAAACCCAACAAAAACCATTGCCCTTAGCAACCAAATTGCAATTACATAATGATTTACAAAACACAAACTTTTCAAATTCCTCTCGGTCAAGAGGCAGCGTGTTGACCAATGAGGATGTACAAAATTTGTAGTGTTTAATTTGAGACTGAAGCATTAGCATAAACAGGAGCAGGAGCGCGTAACTGAACTCAATTTCTCTCCCTGGTGAACAGCCTCCCCTCTGTGTGCACGTAAGCTGAGAGCAGCTGTTGTAAGAAGCTATTGTTAAGTCTGCAGCCTGACGTTTTCTACTCTTTGTCTTTGAGGCTCGCACAAATCTGTGCTTTCAGTGAATTAACTCAATAGTGCGCGGCTTATTCTACTTACGTCAGTGATGTGTGGACAGCGTTGTTTGAATAAAAGGTGAAATTTCCGTGCAAATGTGGGCATTCGTGCAAATTTCCTTTTTTCCAGTGACCATACAAATACAAGCATGTGCGATTTTCAGCGAGTTGATCCTACCTGAAGTTCATGCATACGGCTGTAGAAACCCTGGAAGGTCAGTCTGTACATGAGCTCCAGCGGGCTGACTCGCGGGGGGTCCTTTCCTTTCTGACATGCTTGCTGTAAAACAGAGGAAGGGACGCTTTCCAGCCTGTTGGTGTAAACACGGACAGAGGCAGCGGCAGCAGTAGCAGTCCGTAGCTTCAGTAACACTCCTCTCGTCCCGCCGGCGCTCCTGCACAGCAAGGCAGCCATGATGAGGGCAGATAAGCAAAACACACTTCTGCAGAGGCCCTTAAGAGGCAGGCAAACAGGGAGGGCTCATGTTTCTGTACATGCACTTAACCCTTCAACCACAACGCTCAGGGACTGGCAAGCATTTGACACATAGTTGGGAATGCGCAGTGATAGAAAATAATCATACAGTTTGCTTCCGACTTCCCCACAAACAAGTGGCGGTAGCAATGTTTCTCATTTCTTTCAAAATAGAGGCCAAGTCTGTCAGACGGGACCGGAGTTGTTGGGATTACTCCATAAAAGTAATGCAACTACTGATTACTCCTCAACAAAGTTGTCCAATTACTTCTTCAACTGCTTTGTTTCATAAGTAATCAATTACAAATTGCTTTACTAATTGCTTTACTTTAAAAAAAAAAAAAAAAAAAAAAGGAACAGTTGCTCGGTGCTTTGGAATGAACTTTATTAAAGCACAAATTTTGCAATTCCAAAAATTGCCTCTGTCCTCTTCACATGAATGAACGTTTGCTCTCTGAACACAAACTGCGCATTTCACAGAGCAAACTCATGTCCAGCTCTGGTGCCTTTTGCAAAGCCCACATTGTTAAGAAATAATTACAAGACTTAGGAAAAGTAACGAAATCGTTACTTGATAAAGTAATTATGATATAATTACCAGTTTTGCCACAGTAGTCCAGTTACGTGACTCCGTTACTCAAAAAGTAGTTTTATTACAGTAGTGGATTACTTAGTAATAGATTACTCGCCAACACTGGACGGGACTGCATTTGGTGTTTTAACCCACAAATGCCCTGCTGGTGGTCCGTCTGTGTTTGTGTACGCTTTTCCCATGGTGATAGGAGTATACCTGATATAATCTGGCTCTCTTTCTCCTTTCAGACACGAATGTCCTGTCTCAGAACTCTGAAGTCAATTGTTTTTTTCCACAGTCTGTCTTATCCCGTGACTTCCTGTTTTAGTCTGAAATCTCACTCTCCTCTCGTTCCAGTTAACTTAACTTCTTCCCCTCGCGCGTTTCCCGCCTGTGTGGTTGTTTTTTATTTTAGCTGTTTCCCAACTCGCTTGTGTGTCCAGCATACACAGTATAATCTTGCATCTCCCTTTCCTTGTCATGTGCCACTTGTCTCATTGAACAGCTCTCTCTTTTCAAAGTGTGGTCCATTTCATGCTCAGCGTATTTCAGGGGGAAAAGAGAGGCCACGTTTTCCACCGCCTCGCCTCTCTCAATTGCATATGGGACGCAGACTTGATCACTATAGCAGTGTTTGGGTTGCAAAACATGCAAACTTAATTGAATTTTATTGAAGTATTTTTATTTTTTTTTACGTTTACTTTACATTTACATTGATATTGATCCATTGCTTCAACACTGGCACCTCTTGCAATACCAGTGAGTGAATGGTAGCAGAATACACAGTTTGTAACCTGGGTAAGGGAGTTGACCTCTTTGCTTCCAGGGCAATCTTCTATCACTGCCCTACTCTTTTCTGTGGAATACTGAAATGGATCTCTGGTAATGGATTCACTAGCCAATCTAAATACTCATGTATTTTCTTCAGTGGAGAAGGGACGGCCTGTTCTGAGAGAGTGCGCTGGAACCACCGTTTCTTGCATTACGCATTTATTACAGGTTAAGGCAACAATAAAATGGGCATCATTTAAGTAAATATGATTTCAGGTATACATTTTACTGTAGAATTAACATGGATGTGTGTTGGTGACAAAGTAAATGTGTCCATTGAACACTGTACCATAGCTAATCTATAGTTTTTGTGTCATGATTTTCCTTGATTTCACAGTTAATTTGACTTATTTTACAGTGACATGTAACAGTGACAGACTGGTTCCCAGTCATTCAAGTGTATTTATGCGTATACACAGATGTTTCGTTTTGTTTTGTTCTGTTTTTTTTTTTTCCATAAAAAGCTCTCTAAGGTAAGGCTGTTCCGATTCTGTTACATTTATTTCATTTATAGATATGGATTGCCAAAACACCAAAACCAGTGGCGGGACCATGATTTAACAGGATTCCATGATGAAGCTCACAAAGAACCAAAACTGAAAAGAAAAAAAAAAAAGAAAAAAAAAGAAATCTCGACACAGAGAAGAAATCCGAATGACAGCTCCATTTTTTCCTTTTCATGAATGAGAAAACAGATCAGTCCATCATGATTGCTCATTTTAGTTGGTTGCAGCTGAATTTCAGTGGAACTGTACCGCTGGTCTTGCCGGCGCTGCATCGTCGCTGCAGCCAAAGTCTGTGCTGAAGTGTTTCTAAAGAAACAGATGAGATGTGACACCGCAGTATTTTTGAAGGTTCTCTTAATATCCACTCAGCTTCCAGCGCGATCATCCTTTTATTTGCTCAATGTTGTCTATAGAACCCGCAGGGTCCATCTTGTGGAGCAGGAAGTGTCCTTGCACCTGAGCGGCACTGACTTCAGAATGCATGGCCAGGGCACATTTGGCGAAGCGCTCTCCTTCAGAGACAGGCTCGTCTGGGTAGAACCTCTGGAACATCTGCGTGAGCTGCCAGTGGTTGCAGTGGCCAATGTACTGCTTCAAATCCACACGGCCGGGTCGGATGAGCGCCGAGTCTAATCTGTGTACCGAGACAAAATTCAAGACAGGCACTAAACATAGTGATGTAAATAGCAATCAAGTATGTACTATGCACATGCAATTATAATTATCAGAAGTTAGTGTGTAAGTGTGTCGTATGCAAGTGAGTAATATTTGGAGATTTTGAAGGAGAAACACCGACATCAAGTGGTTACATTTTAGATTGCAGGATCTTTCACTCTTCCTCCCTCTCCTGAGTTTGCCAGTGAGCTACTCTGCGCACCCAAACCTGGATACCACATCCACCTTCTTCTTCGTAGGTTTACTCAAGGACGCGAGCGTCACCCTTATTTCGTAACGTGCCTACTAGGCAGCTGAATTGTCCACACCAGGCTTCCTTAGAAGTATGGTGGTGCAAGATGGCAGCTAACTAGGTGCAAGACCCTTGCTCTATGCATATTCCTATATTTATATATATGTAGGGATATGAACTGTTCTAAGGGTAGGAAATAGGGATGTTAACAATTAACAGATTAGCGATAAATTGTTGATTAAGAACTTAATCGATTAAATTGAATTAGTCGCAATTAATTGAACATTTCTTACAGAGGGTTTTTTTGTTAAATGGCGTGTTGTATACCCGTATATCTAGAACAAGTTACTTTTAAACAACTTTTTTTTTTTTTTTTTAAGTTGAAATGTGACCCATTAGAAGTCAACTTAAAGTCAGAGGATAAATATTCAGGGCGTTTTTACTGCTCTCTAATGTAAAAATGGGTCAAACTGGGCCCTCAACATCATTTAATTTTTAAATAATGTGTTCCTTACACATTTTTCAGTATGAAATTTAGGCTCTCAGGAAAAATCACCGTTAATCGATCGATAAGATCAATCAACTAACAATTAAGGAAATAATCAATAATTTGCATCCATAGTAGGAAAACCAAATTACTTTGATTGTACTGCAATTACACACTTTTACAAATGTATTTATGGGCAGTGTATTTAGCTTTCACCAATATAAAAATCAAAAATCAAGCCAAATATTACACACTGGACCTTTAACTTTACAATTAACATTGTTGATGTTGTTATTGAGGGATAGAAATCATTTGAGGCGGTGAGCTGTTGTGCAAGGTCTCCGACATACTGCGCACACACACGTTACCTGTCAATGAAGTTGGTGGTCATGAAAACTATCCGGGCCTCAGATGAAGCCACTCCATCCAGGGAATTCAGCAGGCCACTGAATGTCAGTCGTCCCATTCCCTGGTAGGCCAAAGGGTCTAAGAGCCAAAACAACAATGAAGCAAATGAAAAAACAAATCCCTCAAGAGGGGAAACATCAAGTCATCTAAAGTTTGAAATGATTTTAACTGGTGTGAACTGACTGGTCTGACTAATGTACAGTATATACAGTAACTCGAGGCAGAAACCAATTTCAGTGAACAATGCCTTCACGTCACTTACTCTCTGTTGGAAGGAGGTCCCGACTGACGAAGGCTGCGTCCACGTCCTCCAACAGGATGATGCTCTGCTGCGGCGCCACGCTGAGGAGGTGGTTGAGACGGTCGTCTGAGAGCGATCGGTCACTGAGGCTCATCAGGCAGATGCTGTAGCCAAGTTCGCCTGCCAGCGCCGTGCTGAAATACAAGTACCAATGAAGCTGATGTGTATCGCTGAGACCGACTTTCACATTTTTCACATATTGAATCAACAGCATTGAAGACTTACATAAAGCTGCTCTTTCCACATCCAGGGGGACCGTATAGAAGATATCCTCTCCTGTAAGGGATGCCTGCAGCAACAAAAGCTGCATTAGAGAAACTTTGAGGCCAGCAAAGTGAGGAGGCATTAACGTTTGCTGGCTTATTTAAATGACTAGAAAACCGTTTTGGTGCACGCAGCAACAGTCAACATAAAATACACTCTTCCTATTAATCTAGCCGCCGGTGTGAATAGTTGAAAATATAGTCATGCATTCACTCATCACTAATTCCTGACCTAACCCACATGACAAGCGTCCATGCAATCGTAAGGAACATCGCAACATACAGCACCTCCAGTCTGTTTTTGCATTGAACTTTCAAGATTGCGACAAAAGGTTACTACATAATTACAGGTGGAGTGCGAACAGAAATTTGTGTGAATTCCATAAATTAGGAAAAGTTCAAATAGAACCAAAATATTTTTTATGTGGAAGTTTCATCTCTCCTATACTAAAAACACAGGTATTTTATTGGGTCCATTTGTTTTGTTTTTCACCTGTTGAAATGTTTTGCATTGTGCTCTGGTGCTGCTTGAACAACAACGTGTTCCAGTTTGAGTCCAGAACAGGATCAAAGCTTGGTTCCAATTGCCTTCAAGAAAGCCGAAGTTAACCGTCAAACCAACGGTAATAGTTTCAGGAAACCTTCAGACGCACGATATTCTACCTCTGTCTGTGTACCACTTTGGGTTGCCGATGAACTCCTTGACGTCGCCTACGATCCTTTCAGCCACGCTCTCCTCCAGCACCACAGAGCTGAGGGGTCTGCGTCTCCGAGGGAACCCAAAAGGCCGCCACTCAGCACCCATGGCCGTGTACATGACCGTGCGCCCTTCCTCCTGCTTTAGAGCCAGTTCTCTCGCTGAAAGACACAACTGAAAGCTGTCACCACTGGACAAGTAAGTAAAACAGGCCCGTGTCTGTGGTAGCTTCCTTGTGATTCAAATTACCCTCTTGTAAGATGTTGAAGAAAATCTGTCTGTCTCTGCCTAGAGCAGTAAAGGTAACGGACTCCCAAGGCGTTCCAGTGTGCAGGTCCACCATCTGCTTCTCTCTGGTCCGCTCCACCCTAATCCACTTCCTTCCATACCTGCAGACAAATAAAATGTATTAATGCATGTCAATTTTTTTTTTTTTTAGTTTTCAGTGTATAAAATAACAGCGTGGGGGGACACTACAATTTACAATTTAGCACTGGTCGTCCTTCTCACCATATGATGTGGTTCCCAGGGCTTGGGTGGAAGTCAAACTGCGTGTGAACTCGTCCGCTTTCGTGTGCCAAGTACGAGGTCTCCACACTCAGATGCTGAGTGTGCCTGGCATGCTTGGTGATCCAACTGAGGAGCCAGTGGTAGCTCTTGTCCCTGCTCGGAACCTCCAGGGTGATCATGTAATTCCTCCGGAAGAAGATCATTCCCACCTGGGCACCTTTCCGTGCCACTGCCAAAGCTGTGCCCACTCCGACGAGTCCAAACCCAGCGCCAAAGTACGGGTTGTCCTTCAGACCATCCAAAAAGTCTGACAGGGGCATGTTGCTGATATCCAGTAATGCGACTACAAGGCGACTTTAAAATAGTATTTACTATTTATAAAATATAAATTAAATTAAATAAATAACTTTGTCACGTTAAGTCCACATGGCAATCTTCGCTGGCTCGGGATGTTTGATCAGAGCCTTAGAACCTTGCAGCCTCACAACAGTATGCCACTCATGATATATCCTCTTATTTCACCGTTTACTTCCGTATTCCGCTGACTTCTCTTCCCTCCCGTTTGTGCCACGATACAGCGAGGGTCCCTTTCGAAGTAAAGTGCCCAAATTCCTGTGCTGACAAATAATACTTTTCACACCATGTGTGCGATGTATGACTGTAGTTCAGCAGTATATATCTATGGAAGGAGCGACCTCTGCTCACACTTCCGATGTTTCCTACAAATAGTTTCGTCTCCTCCCCTGGCTGCGAACATTCGTTCCGCCTTTCACTGAGGAGACGTAAACATTTCGCGATCGAGCCAACACAATAGGGGGAAAAGGTAAATGTTTTGTGTATTGCAAATTTTGCTGTTTATTTTAGTGCACAGCCCTCTACATTCACACCAGCATGGTGCACGACTGATTTAAAAAAGAAATAAGGCTAAATTCTCAAAGTTAGCTTAGCAATGGCCCGCCAAGATGCTTTCGTGTTGACAATAGCGGCAAGAAAGAATGTGCTTCTCCTGTTCTCTCACTGTGCATTTGCCAAATTAAGACACGATATGGGTCACTTAAACCTGACGTGGATTTCGGAATATTTTCGATAACCGTTGGTTTTGTGGTTTCGGGTTTTAAATTGACTTGACGGAACTCGGGCAGCAGATTGACATTCTGTTGTTGTTGTTGTTGTTGTTGTTGTTGTTGCTTGCTGCAAAAGCAACGTGTTTACCACCTCAACAGAATGACAATAACACGTTAACACGTTGGGAACGACAGCTGATGTCATGGCTTTCAGACATCTAAAATCATGTGGATGCCTTACTTCTTTCGTACAAGATCTGTTTGGGAAGAGTCAAAGGGGGAACTTTAAAGATGAGTATTGACGAACCCCTGACAGCCTGTAAAGAAAGGGTAACCTGGAAGGCACGCATTTTATGACCACTACCCTATGTTACCTGAGCATATCAGGTGGGAAACGTTTGTTGGCTTCAACTCAGAGGTGTGAAGGCCAAAGATTAAATAAGTAATGCTTTGATCCCTTAACATATTGGCTTTATTGCTTGAGCTCGATTGGTTGGTAAATAATAATAATTGTTTGTATATATATATGTATATATATATATAGCTGCAATTTTGGGAGATGTTCAGATAGGCTTGGATACTAGAAAGTATCAAAGGAATTATTCTGCACACTAATAGTCAATCTCTACAGTAACCTGTGTAGCACAACGTACAATGTACTTGGTGTAGCGAGGTTACGTTCACAAGCTTGGTAAATGTGTGCCATTGTGTTTTAAAACACGATGGAGGGAGCAGAGTGCCACCAAACTGAACTCAGCTTTCCTGTGCAAAAAAAAAAAAAAAAAAAAAGGCAACAAATGCTTTTCCCAGTAAGACAGCCGGGGATTGTTTTGGTGTCGTATGGCTCACTGAAAATCGTCTAAGCGTTCAGAAACCAGTTGATGACAAACCAAAAACCCATTTGTTTGTGTTGATTAAAACTTCTAAGTAAACTGCGGTCCTGCCCACTGTAATTTCCTGTATAGTGTAAAATCACTTGAGTGAAGCTCCAAATGAATTGCCTTTTGAGCTTGGCATCAGTCAGCATCGACCGTCAATGAAGAGCTGAATTAACATTTGTTTTGTTTGTTTGTTTGTTTGTTTGTTTGTTTGCCTTACATGGCACACCAGAAACCCATAGTGTTACCCCTTGATATATGTAGAGGTTGTGTTACAATTTGGTCATATTTTCTTTGTTTATTGCAAATAATAATGAATAAGAGCTGTGTGGGTTAATGGGACCATCTTCAATACTGAGAGTTGCCACTTCAAAAAAAAAAAAAGCCTATTTCCTTTTCCAAGTTGTGCATCGCTCCCAAGATGTGGCGATGAGACGCAGGCCAGGGGGCAGCAGCACAAACGTGACACAATGACGGAGGAAAAGGTTGGAACAGCAGCGGACGCTGGACCTTCACCGTCCAACGGTATGTTTGTCGGAAAACTGTTGAGATTGTTGCAAATGTTCGTCATCGTGTCACAGGGTGAACTAGTTTTAAAGATGGATATGTTCAATTTTATTCATGAAATCTTGTTTATGTTCAAGTGATGACTTGTTTTAGAGATGCTAAATAATAGGGTTAGGGCTGGATTAGATGTTTACTCTTAAAAAAAAAACTAGGCTAGGCTATTTGTACGTCGATTGACTTTTCTGCGATTACGACGTAGTTTATTTTTTGTGTTGTTTTTAGTGCTTTAACGGCACCGTTTCCCAATTTGAGATCAATAAAGTACATCTGTTCTATTCTATTCTAATTGCATGTCTGTCCTTGTTCCTTTTTTCCTGGTCTCTCTGTGTGTGGTGTGCCTTGACAAAAAAAATGCTTTGCCTTTAACTAAGCTATTTGTGTCTCCGTCATTCATTTTCAAATCTTGATGTCCATGTCCATAGTCTACCTTGCAGAGGGAGCCGAGCGCATCTTCCGCACCCACGCTTGTCCCAAATGTCGGCGCTGCTTCAAGATGCGCTCCCACCTGCAGGAGCACCTCCACACGCACTCTCCGGACCCCAGCCTGCAGTGTCCCACCTGCGAGCGTTACTTCACAAGCAAGAGCAAGCTCCGCCTGCACCGGCTGCGTGAGGCCGGTGAGATGATCCACCGCTGCCACCTGTGCGAGTACTCCGCCGTGGAGCGAAACGCAGTCCGCCGCCACCTCGTCAACGTGCACGGAGAAAAGGGCGCGCTGGGCGGGGACGGCTACCGGTGCCCCACCTGCGGGAAGAGCTTCCGCCTCACCCGGTCCCTCAAGGCTCACATGAAGACGCACAACGGTCCGCAGAGTGGAGAGCCGCTGGCGTGCTTCCAGCACGGCTGCTCTTTCCGGACGTCCGTTCGAAAGGAGTTTGTGCGACATTCCACGGAGGTGCACGGCGCCGCGCCCTGCGAATGTCGGCACCACGCCTGCGGGGCTCTGTTCCCAAACCAGGCCGACATGGAGGCTCACTATCGGACACACCAGGCCTATCACTGCTCGCAGTGTGACTTCGCCGCCTCCAACAAGGCCGTCTTCCTCCGGCACCTGCGGCGCGGCCACGCGGGAAGCGAGCGGCTTCGCTGTGACTTTTGCTCCTTTGTCACTTTCAACCCCGTGGAGTTGGAGCAGCACGCGGAGCACCTTCACGCCAATGAGAAGATCCACCGTTGCTCTCAGTGCAGCTACACGACGCCGCATAAACGTGGCTTGAAGCGACACATGCTAATGCACCGTGGTAAGGATGTGCATGTTTAAAAAAAAAACATGTTTGGTCTTTTTATTATTATTTATTTACTTAATTGCACACATTGACCTAACTCTATTTTAACAAAATAAAATAATTTAATTTGTATACCTTCCATGAGGTAGATGGATAAATACAAATAACACAAAAAGCAAAATAGAAATGAACAATAATAGCAATAATAGTAGTTATATTAAGCAATAATAGTAGTTATAATACTATTCATTATAATTCTGATATTAGATTTGGGGTTTTCTGAATTCTCTCTTTCCCCCTGGAACAGGTGAGAAGCCCCACAAGTGTACCGTTTGTGACTTTAGGTGTCGAGATGAGTCCTACCTCTCAAAACACATGCTGACTCACTCGGAGGACAAAAATTTCATGTGTGCTGAATGTGGCTATGTGACCAAATGGAAACACTATCTTAATGTGCATATGAGGAAGCACGCTGGAGACCTCAGGTACAAACATCATCAGTTTTTCTTGCAATGAGAGTGTGCGTGTGTGCATACATGTATGTGCGTGTGCATGTGGACAACACACACAGACATATATATATATATATACTGTGTGTGTGTGTGTGTGTGTGTGTGTGTGTGTGTGTGTGTGTGTGTGTGTGTGTGTGTGTGTGTGTGTGTGTGTGTGTGCACTGTATGTATATATGCATACATGTTATGTTGTGTTTTTATTTACTATACTTTGCCATGTAGTTTTTTTATTTTTATTTGTATACATGTTTTTCGAAGGATGGCGCATTCAGTGAACTAATTTTGACTGCAATTTAATTATTAATACCACGTGCAAGATGCCATCTATGCTAATTTTCAATCGTAAGCCCAATATTATGGACAAGGCTTTATGTTTAATATGCACTGCGTCATGTATATTCGCTGATCTTCACGTGTCCTTATTTTAGGTACCAGTGTGACCAGTGTCCCTACCGCACTCATCGCATGGACCAGCTGAATAGCCACAAATTACGACATGAGGAAAAAACGCTCATCTGCGAGATCTGCGCCTATGCCTGCAAGCGAAAGTACGAACTTCGCACCCACATGCTGGCCAAACACTCTGGGACGGAGAAACAAGGTGTCGTCTATAACTGCAAATACTGCGCGTACACCACCTGCTACAGACAAGCGCTGCAAAACCACGAGAACTGCAAACACACCAAGCTGAAAGAATTCCGGTGCGCCCTCTGTTCGTACTCGTCCTTCAGCAGCATCAGCCTCTTCTTGCACAAGAGGAAAGTCCATGGTTACGTGCCAGGGGACAGAGCATGGCTGGAGAATTACGCCTCAGTGGAGAAGGAGAGGAATTCAGCCGAGTTGCTGGACTTTTTCAATAAGTCTTCAACGACACACAAGGAGGTGGAACAGCCTTCTTCTGAAGAACCTGTGAAGAATCAAAGACAGCAGTCGGCAGATCACAGTGCCGGTATCGAAAGTGAGACAGACTCTCCCACTGTTCACACTGGGAATGTATTCAGTGTTGTCTCTCAAGAAATTGCCAGTGAAAGTGTACCTGGTAGTCCCCCGACGATGGGGAACGACCCGGAGGAATACTGCACCCTTGTCTTAACGACTCTGTCAACCACAGACTATCAGACCCCGGCCTCGGAAAGCAAGGACAACAGTGGTGTATGTAAAACTCTGAACTCCTCCAGCTTAAACTGGGACGTGTCACAACAGATGGCGCTCTTCTCTCCATCTTCAACAGAGGAAGAGAACAGCGCTGTTGTGGACGAAGAACTTGAACAACGTGACTTGGATGAGACCCTGAGTTACAAGGCTCAACCGGAAGCTGCTGCAGAGGGTCATGCTCACACGCCTACAGGGAAAAAGGACATCGGAATACCAGGTCCCAGTTCTTCACCTGAGAGAAACCAGCTGCTGCAATCTAATGAGTGTCTGGAAGCTGTCAGGAAGCACGACAAGGAGCAGGCAGAATCCATGGTTCTGGAGGGACGGGTTCAGATGCTCGTGGTGCCAAGGAAGAAGAACGTATATTCCTGCGATGAGTGCTCTTATGCAACAAACAAAGAGGTTGATTTCGAGCGCCACTGCCAAACTGCATGCCACAGAACGATAAAACAACACGGCTGCCAGGCCAGTGGTGCACAGTCCAAACAAAAACAAGGTCCAGGCTTGCGGAGAAAAAAGGGGACGCTCGTCAGCATTCCCCTTCCGTGTTCGACCACTGAGGTGAACTCTACTGTCGTTCAGGAGGAGGTGGAGAATCAAACGAGTTCTCAAGAGGTGCGAGGTAGAGCTGACCCAGTATCAAGTGACCTTGGACTAAACGGGCCAGGAACAAGGGTCTCTACGTCCCAGCGGACGAGTTCTCAAGAGTTACAAAGTAGAACTGACCAGGTTTCATGTGACCTTGAACTGAACAGGCAAGGAACTAGGGTCTCTATGTCCCGGCACACAAATTGCAAAGATTCGGTCCTCGACACTTCGAGCGGTGCGGAGTGCCAACCACGGTACGCTTCACGAGACGATGGCAAATTTGCGTGTAAGCTGTGCGATTTCGCGTCCGTCAGAGCGGCCACCGTGGAGCGGCATCTCTCCAAGTGCGAGAAGAGACGGGCCGACGGCGTCAGCGGTTCCAACGTGAGCGATAAATCCAGACGGGAGTCCGTTGGGCCGGAGCAGCAGGCAAGGACTCGGGAAGTTCGCGGAGAGCGCGAGCTCCTCTCGTGTCCCAGCTGTCACTTCAGGTGCCGTCAAAAAAGAGCTCTGGCCAGCCATCAAAGGAAAGGCTGCTTTGGTGTCGCCGAGCCCGATCTGCGTTTGCGCTGCCCGCACTGCGCCTTCACGTGCAAACGGGAACGGCGCGTCATGGCCCGGCACGTGGCGCTAAAGCACGGGGCCACGAGGCCCTACCGTCCTTTCAGCACCTCGCGGCCCCTCCAGACGGGGGTCGGCCGTCGCGTCTGCGACTTGTGCGCCAAGACGTTCGGGAGCCCCGCCAAGTTGCGGCAGCACAAGTTGCGCGTGCACCACAGACGGCCCTCGCACTTCTGCCCCCTGTGCGACTTCGCCGGCTTCGCAACCGAAGATGTCAGGCGGCACCGGCGGAGGTGCCACACGCACGAGGGGGACGGGCGGCCGTGCCACGTGTGCACCTTTTGCACCGCCGAGTTCAGCTCCGCAGTGGCGCTTAGGAACCACTGCAGGCGCGCGCACGTGCCGCAGATGGAGAGCGAGCGGCGGCGGGCCGAGGGCTCCGCGGAGGCGGCGAAGAGCCGCTCGACTCGGAATCAGTGTCACCTGTGCGCCGTCGCCACAAAAACCAGGCGGCTGTTGGCGCGACACCTTCTGAGCGCGCACGAAGAGGGCTCCCCGGAGGACAAGCCCCTCAGGTGCAACAGCTGCGAGTTCGCCTGTCGCCATCCGCTGGTGCTGGAGCAGCACCTGCGCTCGCACGGAGGGAATCGCCTGTACAAGTGCGCCGACTGCAGCTTTTCAACGCAGAACAAGCAGAAGATGACGTGGCACCTGCGGATACACACCGGGGAGAAGCCTTACGGCTGTGAGCAGTGCAGGTACACCTGCACCGATCCGCTCAGACTGAAGGTATGGTCACAGTTTAGAAGGTGTGTTTTTTTTTTTGTTTTTTTCTGAACTAACCTGTATAGCAAAGAACTATTTTCAAAATCTGCAGTATTTGACTTTTTTTTTTTTTAATCCTCTGTAAATTGGATATTAAAGACCAGTATTGTACCTTACTTTGTGAAAAGTATTTTTAAAAGTAACTATTTTGTATATATTTCAAGTTGAACTTTTTTAGTTAGTTTCAGGTGTTTGTTTTTTTTTTCCTCAGAACCATTTTACAGTTTAAACCTCTTGCTTATCATGTGAGATTTTAAGATAAATGAGGGAACTATGGATAAATTATGGTCTGTCTGTTCCGAGTGGGTGTGTCTATTTATATGTTCATGTACATACACATGTCTGTGTGTGGATAATGTATTAAAATTTTGTTTTGCTTCTGTACCTATAGCTTCATATGAGGGTCCATCAAGACGAGAAGAATTATCTTTGTCCAAAATGTGGCTACAAATGCAAGTGGGCAACTCAGCTGAAGTACCACATGACGAAGCATACAGGTAGTGGTGTAATTTATTTCATTTTGATTCAGATCGCTTTGAATACCTTGTTGTAAATGTGATGCATTTAAATCATGAAACTTTAGGTATGGAAGTAAGTCTTCCGAAATGGAAAATTAAAGTCCTGATCTATCACTGCGCGTGTCTCAACAGAGGCAAGTTGCTTTAATAACAACATATTTTCACAAAGATGTGGAGTTTCTTTTAGATTTTGTATTTTTATTCAAGAAATTATTACAAAGATGAAACACACATGCCCCAGGCTGCATCTCTAGGAAATGTGTAAAATCTTCAGCAAAATTCCACCTCGTGCTTTAAAGGTATATTTTTGTTTCCAGCAGATAGAATTGTTTTGTTTTTTTTTAAAAAGGTTCAGTGTGAATATTTGGAGATTTTAAAGTACAAACAGCGACACCAAGTGGCTACATTTTAGATTGCACCCTCCCTCTCCTTAGCTTGTCAGTGAACTACAGTGACCTGCGCACCCAAACCTGGATACCTCGCCCGCCTTCTTCTTCAGTGGTTTATTTGAAGACGTGAAGGGCGTTCACCCTAGTTACGAAACGTACTGTCAGGCAGCTGGATTGTCCACACCAGGCTTCCTTAAAAATATGGCAGTGCAAGGTGGAAGCTAACTGGGAGCAAGACCCTTGTTTTAGGTATATTCTTATACATACATATGAGAACCGTTGTAGGGGAAAGAAAACGAAATTGCATCTATTGTACTGCGACTATACTTTTTATTAATGTATTTACGGGCAGTATGTTAAGCTCTCGCCCATATAAAAATCATAAATCAAGCCAAATATTACGAACTAGACCCTCAAGGCAAAATTTGTTTGGCAAATCCACTCATGTTTCGCAACACCAACAAACTTCCTATTAGTATGGCCATGAATAGATAATGACTTGATTTTATAAGTTCGACAGTTGAGCGTCATAGAAGGGACATGTGAAACACGTCTTATTTCTCCCCCGAAGGAGACAAACCGTACGCCTGCGACCAGTGTGACTTCCGCACAAACCGAGCCGATGCCCTGCGATGTCACCGAGACTCGCGGCACTGCGACGCGCGCCCTTACGTCTGCGAGAAGTGCGGCAAGGCCTTCAAGACGGCGTTCGTGCTCAAGACCCATCAGCATCAGCACAGCAGCGGCCGCCCGTACAGCTGCGGCCTCTGCCAGCGGGCCTTCCGATGGCCGGCGGGACTCCGGAACCACTACATGACCCACACCAAGCAGCAGCCCTTCGGCTGCCGACACTGCCCCTACAGGGCCAAGCAGAAGTTCCAGGTGGTCAAGCACCTGCAGAGACACCACCCGGGGTCGCCGGTGGAGGAGGGCATCACCAGGGACTCGGAGGCGAGCGCTCTCACGCTGAAGGACGCTTTGCTGGGGACGCTCGACGAGAGAGCAGCCCGAGCGGAAGACAAGGAAGAAGCTGAAACTGTTGCGAAAAGAGGACGAGAGGAAGGAAGTGCCGAGGGTGTCACGAAAGCATTCTGAAAATTTGACAATTTTGAACTGGTGGCGCTGTTGGATTTGTGTATCTGTGTCCAAAAAAGGGCCTTTTTTTTAACATTGGCCTGCCGAAATAAAAGTTCTGCAGCAGTCATCGGTTTATTTTATTTTTTAACTTGTTAATGTATGGGTGTTAATAAAACAAATTTTCTCACATTGTGACTGTTGCCTTAATTTGCCTTGACAGTAGATAATATTACTAGCTGTATTATTTTCATCCCTTTTAGCTATATTTAGCCCTGTCAGCTTCAGGGAAAGTGAATATCTATAGAATTGAATGAACTGAATTCATTTACGCTAACATGATCAAGGCCTTGGAGAAAATACAGCGAGCGTGACCTGTGTAAAAGAAGTGCACAGTAATCTGCGTTAGAATAAGTAACTGTTTTGCACACACATAAAGTTTTACAGTTTGAAACACCAAACCAACATGAGGTCACTCAGCTTTGACTTTTCCAGGGTCTCCTTTTTTTTGGACAGGTTTTAATTTTCTGATGGTAAGAACACATTCACATGAGATCAAGTTTTTTTTTTTTTTTTTTTAATTATGCTATTATGAAAAGCTTGTAGCAGAGGCAATATGTGATTGAAAGCAGGCGCTTGATTATTATTAAACAACCTGAAGCACAGGTGTGATTATATCATAATGGACCTTTTTTTTCATACATTTCCGTTGTACATCAACATACACGACACGACGGGGACTGACAGGCATGCAGTAGAATTCCGTTGTCCATTCATAGACAGTGTTTTCTTAGCATTACAGATGATAAACGGTCATACAACAGACTACCAACAAATGATAATTCTGCTTTGAATGAACATCGTCAGCTGATTTACCTGATGAAATGTGGTTGGAAATAATTAAGAGAAATCCCACGAGCCTGGTGTGTCCTTTGGGCAAGTTTGCGTTTAAGCAGCCGAGTCGTCATCTTTGTCGACTCGGGTGTCAAAATACAAAATACTTTTGTATTTGCAACAAAAATAAAGCGGTCATACTTTTCACAATATGACGCAAATAAAACGTAGTGTTTTCCACTGCCAGCAGCCACAGACGAGAAGTGTTGAGAAGTCATCATTCTGGGGTTTTGGTGAGCACCCTTCCACTTCCTGGAGTGTGAACGCTCGTGGCAGTTCTGTGCAATTTTCATCGTTCACAATACATTGTGGTGCCATCCCGTTGCTCCCGTGGTTGCTCTGTTCAGACTTTGTACGCTTGTCTGACATCAAACCTGTCGTTTACCTTTTAAATCAGTGGTTCTCAACTGGTGGAGTCTCAGGAACCACGTGTTTTTTTTTTTCCTTACCATGAAGTTGAAACCCAAAATTCATTCCACAGCACTCGAATTGAATCCACAAAAACAAAACTTTAGCCCACTTTCTGTCGTGTCTAGTAAATGAATTAATGAATTGAATTGTGTGTCCTGCAAAGTAAATGGCCAACATTTTCTCTGTAAATATATACATCTTAAAATCCCTTTAAAAAAAAAGAAAAAAAAAAAAAAAAAAAAAGCGTGGGGGGGGTGATGCGGAGGGGACTGACACGGAGCCAAGACCCAATGAAAACCCACTTTTTCGGGTCGCAACCCATCAGTTGAGAAACACTGTTTTAAAGCTAATATTTAATCACTTGATGAGCTCTTATGGACCAGAAGAATATCACTTTGATCCGTCTACATCTTTCTTTTTTGAAAAAAAGGAATATTTGTACATGTAATTCTTCATCAGGCGAATAAATATAATATATTTATATATACATATATATATATATATATATATATGTATAGATATATATTTGTAACTGCCTTTGACTTTAAGCCGTCAGACTGGCCACCCTCGTGTGCTCTGAGATGCTGACATTGACAAACAGGGAGGACGGAGGGATGGCCGTCCCATCTTTGGAGAGCAGGTGTATGTGACGATATCCTGGGAGGGGGACAACAAAAGATCAATAAATATAAAAAAAAATACTTTGACTCACTGGCATTCTGCTGCACGCAGCACACCTGTTTGGATGCACGTAAAGGGGAGGGTGAACTGTCCCATGAAGTCGTTCCTCGACGCTTTGTCATAGTCCTCCACCACGAAGCGAACCAGGGCCAATTCGGGGGCGTGGACGACGAAATTTAGAGTTTCATTCCAGACTGGGTTAAAACCTGCGGAGAGGAGAAAGAATGACTGAGTGAATTTTTAACTACAATTTGGGGGCATATATATATATTAGCCTAAGTCATTTTTTTTGGCCAAATTGTGATATCTGGAAAAGAAAATACCAATGTGCTTGCTAAAAAATTTGCTTTTTCTTGTTTTCCGAAAACTCAACTATGCTATTAGGCTAACAATATATGTATGTGTGTGGTGTGTGTATAAGTGAAGATAGATAGATAGATAGATAGATAGATAGATAGATAGATAGATAGATAGATAGATAGATTTTTCTGTCTACTATTGACATTGATACTGTCAGTACTCATTTATCCAATTATGTCGCGAGGTGCACCAAAGCTCACCATTGTTGTTAATGTGGCTCGTCTCTTCCTTGGCCTGGTCCTGCTGGACTCCATATATCTCCACTCTAACCAGCGGGTCAACGATGGAACCCTCTTTCTGATTGACCTTTGGAAGCTGCTGCCCGCTGATCACCTGAGAAACACACGACACAGTTTTACACTGGACCCTTTGAGTTACTTGGTCAGTTGATATTAGATATGGCTTCCTCAGTACATCCCCTAATTTATAAATGATCAGTTGTCCTAAACTTCGAAATTTGTTTGACACATTAAAAACCTACCATTCACTTTCTCTGCCATAATTGAAAGCCCTGCAACACCTAAGCAGTTAAATGTGTTTACAAAAAATGTTTTCAATTTTCCCATTTGGATTTTGCTGGAATCTCAAAAGTATGTTAATTCTAATGCCTCTGCAGACTTTTTTCTAAAAATGTGGATCAGGCTTCACTGCATGAGAACTGGTAGCCATCTTCCCCACTTGCTAGTGCTACCAGCGACGCTCTCCAGGCTGAGTGAGAGAACCACTTGTTTTGTCAGGCCTGTGCAGCCCAAACAAGTTTTTAAACTTTGTTTATTGTTGGAAGTAGACCAAAATTAATTGATCAACTCTGGAATTTGCCAGGAATAGGAACCCTTTTAGCTTTATAGTTGGCAAACTCTTCATTTGATTTTCTGAAATCCATTTTGGATAAAGTTGCAAGTCCGCGAAAGCGACCTATTTCAACAGTTGACGGCTGTCATGGAGTTTTGAACCTGTATTGACAAGCGCAGTGGTCTGTAGTCTGGCCGCTCCTCTGGTTTATCTGGACTGAACTTGGTACTGGCGTCTCTCATGAAGTCAGGCTTGAGAATGTAGCCGCAGCAACCGTTCTGCCCAAACAGTCCGTCGTTTAGGTCCATTTCCAGGCCGGCCGTCTGGAAATTCAAAGCCACTTTTGGAAAGAAAAAGGAGACGGAAAGGTTCGGTAAATAGATGAAAAAGACAGAGGGTCAGGTTTTGGTGTGTATGTCCCTTGTTCTGGCTGTGAGGATTTCCAGGTATTTTCAATCCATGGTGATTGTGCTCTCGGGTTTGTGGGGGGGGGGGGGGGGTACTGGAGATTATTTCAGATCATCACAAGGCGAAGGCTTACATGAGGTACATCCTGGAAAAGTTGCCAGTTTATCACAGATCCCAACAATCATTAGCACTCACACCTCTGCATAATTTAGAATGCTCTTTGGACTGAGGGAGGAAGCCGAAGTACCCAGAGAAAACCCACACACATCCTGGGAATCTGCTGTCAGGTAACAGTGTGAGTCACTTCACCATCCGGTTGCCCATGTAGGGATTCACATTTGTATGCAGTCAATCTAGTCCTGATATCAAGCAGATAAAAGCATGTGAGGAATGAATTTGTAGTTAATTCCTGTTTCCCACGTGGAATCTGCTTGTGATTTTGCTGGGTTGTCTTCTCTTCCTGTTTCTTATCATTGTCTTTTGAGAAGACGCCACAGCAGTTGATTTTTTTTTTTTTTTTCATGAACGCATATCATTTAATGCCACTGGATCTATATAAAGGAGCCATGCACAATTCATTTTGCCCCATACAGAACTCACGACGTGTCAATGTTTATTGTAAAAACAACAACAACAACAACAACAACAAAAAACACGAAAAAAGTGACATCACAAGCCCACTGTGCCTGATCTTCTGATCCATTTACTGGGCTGGGCCGGCTGCACAGTCATGTCATTAGCATGCAAATCTCCTCTTCCTCCCTGCTGAGAGAACCTCAAACCCCCTTACGCCTGTCAACGAACAACAAATAGTAGTGAAAGCAAACCACTTGGCGATAGAAACTATTAGCTGACCGTAGCCTGCTAAAATGCTAGCCGACTGTAGATTGTGACCTACAGTGTAATGAAACCAAATGGTACAATGGTCCTCTTCTTTAATATCATGCGTTTACTTTGTCACCTGACATTCACCACAAACCACGATGGGTGTGTTATGTCACTGCTTGCTCAATGGAGAGTCAGCGCTAGCTGACTCTCCATGTGAGATAAAGCTAGCAAACAATTGGATGCCACCAAGTTATAAGGACCATTTCACTGCAAACCAGCAGAGGGCGAACACCTGCTCACCTATCTGACACCCCACGTTCCACATCTCCTGAGGGTTGTAGTTGGAAGAGTCCGTTCTGAGGCCGCTCGGATAGATCCTGCTCAGCTGCTTCATGTTGTATTGCACAAACTCTGTCCCTGAGGAGGAGAACATCAGAGGGGTTTCATTACTGTACAGCAGAGGGAAAGCAGTTCTTTTTGACATACATTGTCTTGTCGTTGACTTTGCAATACATGCATTCCCATTGTCACGGTTATTTACTGATTTAAAATGGGCTGCCGCTGCAACTCCCAAAACAAATACCTGCTTCCTTAGCGAGCTTCTTTGCCTTGGATTCAGAGAAGGATGACATCTCGTAACATTTGCCGTGTGAGCGGGATTCTTTGAAGCCGTGAAAGTGCACGCTTTTGCAGTAAACCACCAAATCTGACAGTGCCCGGGACAGTTTGGACTTTGGTTTCTACAAAGGAGGACAACAGAATGCAGAGATTAGTAGAAAAACAGCCTCGTGAACTCTCGTCGACTTAAAAATAAAGAACACCACGGTCACATACACAGACTCACTGAAATATGGAAACATTATCTTTAAAAAACATTTGCCTATTTCGCACAACTTTTAGAAAGCAGGGAATTGCTTGAATTCAAATCTTTGTAGTTGCTCAATTTAAGTAAGATTATAAAAGCGAGAAGAGACGATCGGTGAGGAGAAAAATAAAAGCATTTAATGCATGTGTGTTTGAAATCATCTAGTATCGGCGTCAGACCAATTTGTCTTGAGTCTGGTGCCCTGATGTCTTGGACTCCAGTTTCCTGTCTCTGTTTGTAATCAAGTCCAATCACTTCTGCCTTCATTCCTTTTGTCAAATTCTTGTCCCCCAGAGTTTCACAGCACTAAGAAAACAGTTTAGCGAAAGTCACTCGTCTCTCGTGTTCTTCCTCTGATTGTCGCGTTCACCTTTTGGCTCACGCAGTCAGCAGGGGGGTTCTCTGAGGACTCCGTCTCTCCGTTGGCCACGTCTTCGTCGTCGCTCACTTCATCGGCCAGGCTTTCATCCACACACTCTTCTAGACCGCCGATCTTTTTGGCCTTCAGCAAAATTTTCCCCTTCAGTTCCTGCATTTAACAGCAACACAGATATTATGTGCAGTATTTTGTACAACCTGACTGCTTTTCAGATGTTCTTTTGAATTTTTTTTTGCATTATATAATATATCTTCATTCCAATATAAAATCTGGAGAGTCTAGTCTCTTGCTTTGAATAGATAGAGACAAACGCCTCTGGAATTGACTCCTCAGTGCTCACAAACACGGTCCGTCATCTTGCGCGTTGCTGCCACCCAATCAAAGGCAGCGATGCACCACTCTTTGATTCCGGTGAGGCTCGATCCTCACTTGAATCAAAGTTAGAATTGATTGTCCTAAGAGCTCTAATGGAGCAGAAGTTCTACTGCTGCTTTTAGATCAATAGCAGGGTGCAGATGAACATAAATATCTCAGCAGCCTTTTTGAAATGTTAATGGTGCCTTAAATGATACAAGGTTGCGAACAGCAAGTGCTTGCCAAACATATGCTCATATGAGAAACGTTTCAGTTATTTAGCCCCGAGAAGGGTGGCTGTTATATATAACCATCAGTCCTTTGCGCGATTGGTTGTTGGGTTTTTATTTACTTCACGTATGAGCTACGTGCATATCAAGTGTTTTTGTTTGTGCCAACCTGGTAACCTGAGGTTTTCTATTACGTCTCGGTGCCTTCAGTTTTTGTGCGCGCTCCAGTCGTTCCATTTTGGAGACGGCGGTTTTACCATTTAGACTAAGACGCTTGAAGCTCTTCCAGTTCTCTTCAGTTTCAGACACATGAAATGAGAGCAATTTGCACTGACCTTCAAATTATGAACTCCAGGCTAGTATAATTCACTGTGTTCTTTAACAAAACATTTAATTAAGTCGGTAGAAAAGAACTTCTGTGCAAGGACATGCCAATTTCTTTACTTTGAGCGATAAAGTAGTTTCATTACAAGACAGGACCGACAAGGTTAGAAATATAAAACATTTTCTCTCGATTTCTGCAGTGCAAATCATTTCAAAATGTATGCGCCCATTTGGCCTTTTCATTACTTCACTGCTTCCAGATTTTAAGTTTTTTTTTTTTTAGAGAGAGAGAACAATCACGTATGGTAACTTATATTGACCTGTGGTGAAGGCAGCAGTTGAGGGATGGACCCGTCCAGCAGGGTGTTCAGCAAAGTGTCACCCAGGATTTGAGTCAGGTGCTGGGCCATGACTGTCTGCTGCTCCACCCCACAGTGATTCTCAATGGAAAGGATGACTGGGAAGTTTGATGCCTATCAGAGAAGAAGCAGAAGTTTCACAACAACTAACCCTCATAACGCTTTTCTTTTCAAACCTTTAGAGGAAAATGTTGAATGGAATAAAAAAAAAAAAGGAGCAAAGTGGGGACTTGGGAGAATGTAGGTCAGTCACGGATGATTACCAAACACTCCATCTCAAGCTTCACACTTTCCACAAAGTCTGTTTGGAAATGGAATATTATTCTAGTTGGCCCGCTGTGAAAACCACATTCTTTTTCAGGTCATTCAAATGTATCTCCTCAAACGGGATGAGACATTTGCTAAACCTCTTCTTCGCATGCACTTGCCCCAAAACCTTAGAAACTTTAGTATTTATTTCACGTTTGATGATGTTTTACAACTGTTCTCCTGCATTGCTGGAGAAGAAGAGTTCCGCGCAATTCGAGGGAACCGGCCAATCAACCGAACCTTAAACGCATATTCTTTCAGCGTGGAAACGACGTCTTTGAAGAGAATCTTGGACGTCAGGGTGTGACCGTGGTACACGATGGGCTCCCCGTCGCTGCCGTCCCAGCAGTCCACCTCCACACAGCGGCAGCCTCTCTTCAAGGCTCTGTGTGCAAATGCAGCAAACAAAATAGATCAGTCGTTCAATCGCAGTTTTGTTTAGTTGAACCGTCTCAAATTTGAGTACACAAATTTGCATGTCTTCCGTGGACAAAACTAGTCACACAAGAAAATGGGGGTGGGGGGGGGGTAGTTTTTCAAAAAACTACATCACAGGGAGTTCGGCCAATTGAGTATCACCCAAGTGAAGAGAGATCTGCACTTGGAAAACACTGTAAGCATTTGGCAGAGTGATTCGTATTGTTATTCCTGAGTGCTTCCGTCACGTATGGAGATCAATATTAAAGTGATGTAATGACAGTGTTGCCGACTAATTTTGTCTCTAATTGGCTAACGTAAATAGACCTGTGTATTTGCGACAGCCTTTGAAAAAGCCACGCTCATTCTAAACCAGTGGCTTTTCAACTGGTGGAGTCTCAGGACCCACATTGTTTTGTTTTGAGTCGTGACCTAAATTTATCCCACACAAATAAAAATGCTAGCCCACTTTCTATTATGTCTAGGAAAGAAATTGTTGAAATTATTGAATATATATGTATATATATACATATATATATATATATATATATATATATATATATATATATATATATATATATATATATATATATATATATATATATATATATATATACTGAGTTGTTGAACTTTCCTCTGATTAAATCAGGGGTGTCCAAACTGCGGCCCGCGGGCCAACTGCGGCCCGCAGTCCATTTTTAATTGGCCCGCACTTCAACTCTTGCCTGTGTGTATTGCACTTCTTGGTTTTAACACCAGGGGGAGTTGCTCCCACTGAGTGCAATGCCGTTCCCACTTTAAGGGAGTAAAAAAATACATTCCACACTACCCGTGTGGCGTTAATAAGCATGCATGTGCAGGTACACACGCGACAAATTTTTTTCTCGTTAACGCACATAGTACACACACCGCTGTGCTCAGCGTACACACTGCGTGCACACGCAAAGTCAGCTGATCTCATCTGATGCAGATTTGCCCCTTTGATCAAGTGACATTTGTCCGGATTTTTGACAACACGGGTGGCGTCGGATCAGCACCGCAGCTGGATGGCCCGGTTTACACACCCAGCGCAGCTGATACTCAGCAGAATAATTGACTAAAATGATATGCACTCCTGTTATTAAGTCCAGTTTACCCGTCCCATTTTCCCCTTTATTGTTTTTTTTCTCTGGGCTGTAAATCTCCTGTCTAAGAAGAAATCTGAGGCTGCTGTTCTGAGAATGAGCTACCAAAGCTTTTTTTTCTGAATAAATCAATAAAGATCCATTTATGGAAAGCTGTGATGGAGGCAGTTTTGTCTTTAATTATGTTCAACAGTATAACATATTTGACCACTTTTAATTGATTTTTCGAACTTTAATACACTAAAGTTAAGGCTATATATCCAATTTCTAGTAAGTGGCCCAGCCCCTCCTATATTTTTTATGTATGTGGCCCTCAGTGAAAAAAGTTTGGACACCCCTGGATTAAATGCTTGAACAAACGAACAGTGTGTGTGTGTGTGTGTGTGTGTGTGTGGTGGCTGCAGGTGCTCTCACTGGATATAAGCCTCCAGACTGCTGTGGCCACGGAGCTGATCCTCCAGGAGATAGGTATTGTGGGAGGACGAGATGAAGTAGTGGCTGAGCGGTTGGCCCATGTCCTGATGAAGCTCGCGGAGCTCCGGCTTAAATACGGAGCCTTCCTGTGAGCAGAGGTACATCTGGAAGCCGTCGAATGACATGGCATCTTTCTTTTTGGCTGCAAAAAGAGGGCCATGAATGTGACTCACTGGCACAAATCAAATCGAATTTTATTTATAAAGCACTTTCCATACAAAAAAAAAAAAAAAAAAGCACCACAAAGTGCTGATTACATCCACGACAGTCAGGATCACTCCTGACTGGTGTTGTCAAAAATATTGATATATCGATATTTTCTCGATACTGAACATTAAAAACAATACGATATGACTTCTCCGCAGTATCGGAACTTCCGCGGCTGCTAGTATCGAAAATCGTATCGAAAATCAATATTTTCCCAAATATCGTATCGAGGTCTGAAATCCAGTATCGTGACAACACTACACTTGGCAATGATTAAAACCGTCTATGATTCGCAGCAAATGGTACACAATTTCTGCTCCGCTCAGCAATGCTCTCGATTTCCCAAGCAGCATGTTGCATGGATACTGTTAAAGCACAGATCAATGTAGGACAGTCATGTTTGAATAGATCTTAGTGGGGAAGCTGTTGAGGGGTTGTCAGTGGGTTGGCAACCCGAGTCATTCGCGTGAATTGCGTAATGAATTACGCAATCTCAAAGTGCAGTGGAGCAGCTTCACACAATGAATTGTCCAAAAAAAAACACAAGCATAACATTTTGTTTAGCATTACATATTTACTACTGAAAGATTGAATGGATATCCTCTGCTACGTCCAGCCTGTGTCACTGAGGTCACTGTGATGCGTTCCAGCTGTCTTTACTGTACCTGTGTCAGAGGGTTCGTAGCGGGCGATTAGCTCCGGAGCGTGCTCGGAACTTTGCTCTCCCTCCTGTTGCTCAATCCTCAGGAAGTTCTCCAGTTCGTCCAACAATAACTTCTCACCGTCTGCGGAGTAGTCCTGGAACACCTTCCACACCTCATCCCTCTGTGTCAGCATCTTATAGAATTGGACAAACTGCTCGATTTCCAAGGAGCCACTCTCAGACTTGTCAGCCATCTGCACAAATAAGGCGGAGCTTGGTTTCTTTTCTTTTCGTTTTCTGATTTTGTAAATCTTTTCGCATTGCAGTCGCAGTATATTTCCCACCCACTTTGGTGGAGGCTCACCGTGAAAAGGTGCAGAGCATGGTCCTCATTCATGTCCACGTTCATCATCTTCAACAATGTCCGCACCTCCTTAAAAGTCATCTTGCCGTCTTTGTTTTTGTCCGCTTTCTGAAACCAGTCCCAGACCCACCTGAGATGGTGCTAAGGGCAACAGTCAGTAAGAAAAAAAAAAAAAAAAAGAGCCTCAAGACTTTTTGAAGTCCTCCAGTATGACAAGAAACGCTAGAGAGCACGCATTTCCAATTTAAAGGATACTGATCCAGCCTCTCCTTCTCATCCATGGTTTGAGTCTTGTGAATCAGCTTCCGAACCCCGAGGACCCAGGCCTGAGCCTCCTCCGCTGACTCTGCCACGAGGTCCAGGTTTCCTTGGCGTCCGCGGAACACCAGCGTGAAGCAGAGTTCAGCAGGAAACTCCTCGGCGATGCTCAGCAGGACCTCCGATTGGTGGCCTTCGCGCACGGCCTCCACTTCGCTGATGGAGACTGAGACAATGGTTTTGGTGGTTCATGGTTAATGTGGTAATGTGGTGTTTTTAGAACACTGCTCGGCATCACACTCATTTCACCAATACAAGCCCATAGAAAACAACCACGATACAATAAAAATGTTAACTTGTCTATTTCATCCATATATGTGTTTAAGAAGATGAAAAAAAATCATACCTTCATTCAATTATAGCCCTTTTTTATTTGAAATTGTAACACTGACCTTGACTTAATCTGGTTGGGAAGTATTAGGGAGTAATTCATGGGAGTACAGTTATAATTATAGTCATAATTATCACTGTTATTTCTATTCTAATTATTATGAGAACCTGTTTTTTGTCATTTATTTAAAAGTAAATCTTTTTATGAAGTTATGTGACATGTTTTAGTCTATTATATTTCGGTCAATTAGTTAAAATCCTACATCCAAAAGTATTAGAATATTATGAGAAGAGTTCAGTATTTCTTATGAGAGGATGAATAGGAAAAGACTGTCGGTATGAAGCTGCGCAGAAAACCGCAGCACATCGCGGTTCTCTGTGAACTGGCTCTTCTCAACACATTCATGGGAAGTTGAGGCTGAGAGGGAACCAGGAGGAACATCAGTGGCGTTGTGGGGCGAAAGAGAAAAGCAACTGGACATTAGTTCTAGTGTTTGTGACAGATTAAAGTTCCTTTTTTTTTTGTATTCCATTTGAAAATCAATGCCAGTGTCTGGAAAAGAGTAGTGTTGCACAGAGTTTCCACACTTTGCAGCCGTCTCCTCCGGAGCCTCCTCCAGAGGCTTCCTGTCTGTCTGCAGACAGGCGTTATGGAGGTGATGTTTTCCTTCTCCTCTGGGACTGTGTGCCTGCTCACTAGTCTTGAGCTGAGAGGGGTGTGTTGCAAGACCTGAAACACCAAATGACTCCAGGATACAAGACTGACTCCGTGTCTGAGTTGCCACCCGTAGGTTTACATCAAGAACCAGAATCACTTACATATTAATTCATGCAATATGAGCCCAAATGAGCCCATTATGTGCCATAATGAATATATTTATCTGAATCCTGACAGATACACATTCAACAGTGCTTTGATACTTTCAAACTGTATTCCACCTCGCCTTCTAAATTGGTCCTCACATTTTCTGCAGACTCTGATATCTGTATGCATTAGGTCACCAGTTTAATCTAAACCTTTGCCAGAAAAAAGTAACAAAAGTCACCAAAAGTAGCATTTTATCTATGTTGCATAAGAAGTGCCATTTTTTTTGTTGTTTAATTTACACTTGATATAATGACAATGATTTAAATAATGATTAGATGACATGATTTTAGATTACATTAGGTCAGATTAGATTAAGTAATTAACAAATTAATTATGTCACTTCTGAACTGCAATAATTTATACATTTTCGTGACAGGCATTGATGCATATGAGCACACTGTAGGACCTACATGTAGAATGGCCTCTTCCTGCCCACCTGGACTTGTACCAGACGGTCAAGCCATCTTCCAGGAGGCGGAAATGTCGCTGTTTCTTCCACGAGCGGGACTTGACCTTCCTCAGAGTGGAGCCTGCCATCATCACCTTGACATGGTGATCGTCTTGGATACCTGTTAAAAAAAAAGAAAAAAAGAAGAAGAATGATACTCCCAAGAGGGCTGGTGAGGAGGCTTCAGCTACTTTAAGTGGTTTTGATTTTGCTGATAATCAATTAAAGTTGAGATGAGTAACAAATAGTTTTGACTCACGTGAGCTTCCAGGATCCATCCTTGGTTCACACCATTGGAAATACACTGAACATAAAAATAAAATGTCAGTGGGGTGTTTTTTTTTTCACATTTAAGAACTGAAAATTAAAATCAAATTCGCTTGAAGGAATTTTTTCCAACCTCAACGGCAATAACATCATGACAATTTTATTTATTTCAATTCTTATAATCTGTTTTTCCTTTCCATTCCTTTTCCATTGTGACATACGTGATCGTAGTTGCACTATGTTTCCTGATAGGCACGTTCTGCTTTTTTTTTTATCCACCAGCACTTGTGCTGTTGCTATTGTTGACCATTTTGAGGAGGAAGGAAATGAAATGGTATTCAGCGGCTGGCGTCAAGACAAACTCCCCAGTGGGGAAAATCAAGTAAATCTGTATTGTGTTGTACAGGACACTTTTTTTTGTAGGTCTTTGACAAATTGCTATATACACAAGTAGTAATTTTCCTCTCTACACATGTGGAACTTGATGGTTTGGGAGATTGATACTATATTTGATGCTCTACATGCTGGCTGATGCAGCAGTGAGACGTTTGTTGTGACAAACTTTACATTTCTTTTCATAAGAATCCAATCAGGTGGCAGTGCTCAGTCACTCGGAAGTAAAATGTTACTTTTGGAACTTCCTTGACAGTGCCTAAGCCTCAGGGTAGGGTTTTGTCATACCTTTTTGCCCTGTTTTAGTAGATTTGTTAGATTATACTTCTTTTATTCTTCATGTATTTTATGTATTTTGCCCTTACTTAGTTTTGTTTTTGCAGGCCGGTAATCAACCCAGATCGGCAATGCTTTGGTTGGTTGTTTTGGCCTTGGGCCACCCAGTAGCTATCTTTAGTTTGAGACGTTGTTGTTTTCATGTGTTTTGGATGAGTAGTTATATTTTGTGTGCGCTTTGTTTTTTAAACCTGTGACTGTTGAAACTAATTCTGAGTTGAGGAAGGTGGTACCAACGTTCAGCTCATGACACAATTCAATCAAAATCAAAAAGTAGCCCAAGCTGCATGCTCCATGACTGCCCTTGCAAATAAAGTGCTGACCGTGAATATCCAACAATCTCAGCAGTCTGTGTTCACGACTGTCCAGCCTAACAGAACGCAAGAATGGATGTAGCGATTTTTTTTTCTCGTGTAACTTTAACTAATCTACTTAGTCTATAAAGTCCATGAAGACATCTAATCATGCTGATGTGGGCACTTATAAGACAACATTTGGCCTGCGTGTATTTTCATTTGCAGTCAATTACAGCCCGCTGTGAGTCATCTGACTTGATAGATGGTGATTCTGCATAAGTGCAGGTTATCATGTTTCATAAAAAAAAACACGTCCTTGCGTCGACAAAAACGCAACTAAGTAAAACGAGGTTGAGTGTGTGTTACATCTTGTCCATTGAGTTATAGGGACTCTCTCCTCGACAAGCAGCTACTAATAAGCGAGGCACATGTTTCGCAAGGCATTTAGCATGACGAAGAGCAGGAGACTGACGCGTGACAGTTTGCAGCTGAGGGCGACATCACAAAGAAAGAGCACAGAAGACTGAGCAGAGCCTCAGAAACAGCAGGCGTGAGTGAGGTGAAAGGTCTCAGAGTGGTCCTCGTGTCCAGTGTTGCAACAACAGACAAGACGAGGTGTGTCCGGTAGAAGAAAGGGTTCGCAGCAGAGCGTCGAGTGCCTGTGTTTCAGGAAAAGAATGTTTGGGAGGCGTCAACTCAGTGGTTGACAATCCCAAAAATATCTTGGGAGAAAACATTAAAAGTTAAGTGAGTTATATTTGGAGATTTTGAAGAAGAAACAGCGACATCAAGTTGTTACATATTAGTGTTGTAGTACTCGAGATTGGTCTTGGTCTCAAGACCACTTTTTAAGGGTTTCGGACTTGTCTCGGACTCTGAGGCATTTATACTCGGTTTTGTCTCGGCCTCGGACTTGAAGGACTCTGGATTTTTGGTCAAGACCGGTCAAGGCTCAGCCAACACTACAATGACTGATAATAATGGAAAAGAATCCAGCTGCTGCAGTTTCACGCCCTGTTTGTGACCACCAGAGTGACACACACCCTTTTTCCTAGTTAGTTCATTTTTAATTTTATGAAACAAACTTGTTTTTTGAAAAATAGTTCAAATTAGTTGGCAAAGCAGCAAAATGTTGAAGAAAATTATTTTTAAAAAAAGATACCGTGCTGAAAAGAGATGTTGCTGTTAGATTTAGAAGTAAACTTAAATTGAAAAAATATACAGGATTCTGTTGTCTTTGATATATAAAGTCTTGGTCTTGTCTTGGTCTCAAACCCCTAATGTCTTGGTCTTGTCTCGATCTCAATACTCTCTAGTCTTGATAATGTCTTGGCCTCGGTTAGTGCAGTCTTGACTACACTATTACATATTAGATTGCAGAGTCTTTAACACTCCCGCCCCCTCAACTTGCCAGTAAACTACTGTGGCCTGAGCACCCAAACCTGGGTACCTTGTCCACCTTCGTCTTTGTTGGTTTATTTGAAGGCGCGAGCAGTCACCCTACTTACAAAACATGCTGTCAGGCAGCTGGATTGTCCACATGGGGCTTCCTTAGAAATATGGTGGTGCAAGATGGCAGCTAACTGGGAGCAAGACCCTTGATTAAATGGAAATAAGAACTGTTCTATGGGTAGGAAAAAAATCGAATTACTTTTATTGTCCTGCGAATACACACTTTTATTAATGTATTTATGGGCAGTATATTAAGCTAAACTACCACCTTTAGTGATATTTTAGGGTTGTCCAAGTAGATTTCAGGGGTGGCCAGTGCCACCACGGACTCCCCTCTTGCTCTGCCTCTGCACACTGGACCTTTAACTAAGGCAGCACCAGCGTCGTCTCTATGTAGTTTTCCTTTACGGAGCGCCAGTTTGCTGAAGGTGGCCAAGCTACAAAGAGCCACGTCATGATCGCTGAGATTTATTGGCAGCACGAAGGGGCGTGATGAGAAATAATGTTCCGTCCGCGGCGGGCTCATCTTAGCTACCACCGCACTCGTCCTCAGAGGCGGGAAGAAACAAAGTACAAATACTTTGTTACTGTACTTAAGTAGATTTTTCAGGTATCTGACTTTCTACTTCTACTCCCCACATTTGTACACAAACATACGTACTTTCTACTCTTTATATTGGGAAAAAGGTTTAAAGGTTTAGGGAAGACACAACATGCCGATGTGTGGGTAGTTCAACATAACAGTGTAATATTTCTTAGAGGGAGATTATTTTATTATTTTCATTGAAGATGTTTCATTAATGGCAAAAAAAAAAAATGTTTCACTTTTTACTTGAGTACGTTTCAGAAATTGCACTTTATTGCTATTATCGGAGCAAAAAAGCTGAATCAGTACTTTTACTTTTATCAGAGTATTTTTTTACATGAATAACTATACTTTTGTACTTAAGTACAGAATGTAAATACTTTTACAAGGTGCTCGGGCGCTATCTGCTAAACCGTGCTAAACCGCTATCTGTGCGCTCTGCTGATAAACACGGATCAAGCGCACATGAAGGGAAGGAAAAATCTTCTCCAGAGTCCACGTCTGTGTCGCCTCGCGTGACCCTCCCTCCTTTCCTCTCATTGTCTCCTGAAACAACAAGATGATCTGCTGACTTTCACAACAGACCCCCTCCATGCCCAATGTGTGTCTTTTTTGTATTGTATCCTTAACATTTTGTGACTGATGTGATGCAAGTAGTGAAGAGAGAGATGGGAGGGGGGGTTATTTTCCGTACCTCTCCGCTGCCAAGGCTGTGCACAGTCTCCCGGTGATTTTTTTTTTAAATTTTCCGACAAAGTTCTACAGACCCGAATTGAACTGAAACTCTCCCTTCATACTTCCACATCCAGACTCGGGCCGCTGGATACTTTATTTCTGCGGCTCCACTGTCTTGGAGGGCCGGGCGGGATGAGTCACACATGGCACACAAGAATTTCACTGAGCACACGAACAAATTAACACATGACTAATACGGCGTAAATAACCAGCAGGATTGGATAAGACACTCGTGAAAGTCATGCAAACCAGCAGCTTTTGCACTTCGGCCCCTTCTCTTCAGTCTGATCTGGAATATGGTTTGCTCTTAGCACTGACATATTACGGATTTTTTCATATATATATATACATATATATATATATATATATATTTATATATATGTATATATATATATATATATATATATATATATATATATATATATATATATATATATACACACATATATATATGTATATATATATATATATATATATGTATATATATATATATATATATATATATATATATATATATATCCTGCTATACACATGTGGTCAGACAGCCAAAGAAATGCAAAGAACTCTGCGCCGCGGCTGGGAAGGGTGTTTTTGTGCACAGCAAATTAGAACCAGAGGTGGTGGTGTGAGTCACAAAGGCATCATCTCGGCTCTGTGGCAGCATCCAGAGAAAGAAAAACAGTTACATACAGTTGTACTCACCCCAGAAATAGATGTCACGGTCCTGGCTGTTCTTCAGAAGACAGCTCCGTCACAGAGGGACTCCGGCTGTGGAGGTGGAAGGACCCCGGGGTCGTCTCTCCCCCCTTCAAGAGAAGGAGAGAGCGCAGGGACTGTTAGCCGAGCTCAGATGTTTAGGGAAAAAAAAATACCTAACATAAAGAGAGACAGGGAGTACTTGAAGGGGAAATCTGGCTCTGCCTCCTTTTCCCCTGCCCCTCCCCTCTCCGCACTCGGAGTAATTTGATTCCCTGGTCACTGCTGCCGCACACAGGCTGCTACAGTGCGTTCCCACCCTCCTCCCGCCTCCCTCACAGGCTCTCTTCCTTCCTTTGGTGCCACTCCCTCGCTCAGCATCCGTGGACACTCCTCGTCCATTCCTCCCTCCCTCCCTCGCTGTTCGCCTCCACACCGTCTCTGCATCGCTGCTGATAAGGAGGCAACGCATTTCTGGGAAGAGAAAGAGTCTGTTGTACTTGGCCATCAAAAGAGCTCTGCGTGAATACCACTGATGACAAGATGGGATCCAGAAAAGAAAAAAAAAAAATCCAAAAAGATTCCACAGCCTGATTGCAAAAGCGATGACCGACCTGTGAACGTTGGCAGCGAGCCGCGTGCCTGAGAGGTGATTGGCAGGCAGTGCAGCTGCAGATCCAACCTCAACTTCAGCCTCAGCCCGTTTTAGATCGTGTTTCTCCACCATCCAGCATCTTCTGTCACTTAAAACGTTGCTATTAATCAGCATTATTTTAATAGCAGATTGAACAGCAGTGTTGTGAAACACCTTTAAATATTCTGGGTTGGAGGGGTGTGTGTGTGTGTGTGTGGAGGGGGGGGGGGTGGTCCTTCTCATTGTGACTCAATACCAATTTTTCCCTAACATGCAGGAGACCTTACAATATTTCATGGATGCAAGCCATGGCACTCTACATAACACACACATGCGCGCACGCACACGCTCTGTTTGGCAAAAAAAAAATTGTAAATAGTATTTTTTAAATATGTAATATTATACAGAGTGATCTCAAAGACATTTTAGTGACCATTAGTGACGATAATATACCTTTTTTTATTTTTTAAGAGAACCTCTTAGATTTTGCTTTGAAGCTTTCAGGGGGTCTCTTAGGTTATTGCAAAATCCTTACAGAATTTTCTGCAATGTCACAATTTATGCTTACAGAGATGCTTTTGTCCTTTTTTTCTTCATAGTTCGTAAAAACATGTTATTTTTCCTCCGGCGGTCCTCAATCTAGAAGCTGTAATGTACTGGAGCCATTTGCGAGGGCTCCCTGGATTTTATAATTGCTTTAGGTGCTGTCACTCATTCCCCATAAAAGATAAGCCGAGGAAAACACAAAGTGTACACTTAGGAAGGTCTCTTGGGCGCAACATCTCAGTTACTGGGGATAATGGACTGTGTTCCGGAAAAGCGGAAGGTGAAGCTGCTAATCATTGTCGTTAGTTAGATGGACACGCACACAGGAAGCGCAGGTGAGACACTCTCTCATCCCACTCTAATAGAGGAAGTATCAATGTTACAAACATGTCCTCAAACCTCTGAAGGCCACTGTTTAGGAATCTGGACATCCTCACATGTGAGTGTGATCTTCATTGAATGTGCTTCATTTAGTTTGGGCAAGAAACAGCAGGAAAGAATGTGTTGAAAGCGATTTGGTATGAATAATGTTTGAATGATTAACTGATTGAACCTGCTATTTAGCCTGGTGGAGGTAAGGCATGAACAAAGAGGAATCATTGGCTCAGCTGTTGTATAGAATTACAACTATCCATCCAGTTTGTCCTGCACTCAGGATCATTAGGGTACTGGAGTCCAGTCGGACAGTGAGGTACGGAGATGGGAAATGTTTTTGAGGTGGTGGGAAGCAGATTTTTGAGACTGGAAGGAGAGGGTGGAGTCGAAGATGACACCCAAGTTGCAGACCTCAGAGACTGGTCTGATGGAACAGCCATCAACGGTAATGAAAAGATCTCCAACCTTCTGGAGCAATGGCTTGGGGGCCACAACCACGAGCTAAGTCTTATTGCTATTAAGTTTGAGTAGGTTGGTTGTCATCCAGGTTTTTATGGCATGGAAGCAGTTGACCAGAGATTGTAGGGGGAGCTGCAGGGGGATGGTGAGGTGCTGAGATAGAGCTGGGTATCATCAGCGTAGCAGTGGAAGTTGAGGCCATGGTGGCGAATGATCTGGACAAGAGGGAGCAGGTAGGTGGTGAAGAGAGTGGGACCAAGCACAGAGCCTTGAGGGATGCCGTGGTTGACTGGGACAGGGTAGGTAGGAGGAGGAGCCATGGAGGGTGACAAACTGGGTTCTGTTTGAGAGGTATGATTGAAACCAAGCCAGTGCAGAGCCGGAGATGCCAAGGAGGTCAGAAAGGCGTTTGAGGAGGATAGTGTGGCAAATTTGAGAAAATATATTATTTCAGAAGAGTGTAGCAAACTGATTGCCCTTTGTATGACTCGGTACCCTCGAAGTAGCTCCCAGGTTCTAAAAGATTGGTTAACCCTGTTTTAGACTGTAATGCCTTGATACTGAAGTTACAGTAGTATTGTCAGCTTGGTGAGAGTTTGAGAAAATAGTGAATATTTATAATTCATTAATGTGCATAAGTAAAGATATGACTCAGCCCTGACATGCAAGTCTGAAAGGGCAAACATTACCACGGTTGAGACTGAGGAACATTCAAAACAAGTATATCACTTAATGTAATTGCTGGAAAATGTCTGGAGAAAATGTAAGACAACACCAATACTTTGTACAAAATCAATGTGGCTGTCTTTCCAACAATTACACCTGAAACTGAAGTGGGTGGAAAATACTTTATTTATGAAATATCCTGGAGAGGTCCTCAAAGAAAAAAGAAAATCAACAACACACAAGAGAACGGTCCTGTGATCTGAGATACTAGTGATAGACCGTAAATGATCAGAGTTGGTTGACCTTTTTCGTATGGCTGGGTTTTAACAACTGCAAAAGAAAATACCTCAACACTGACATAAGGGTTGATTGTGAATGCTGATGGAACAGTCCTCCGTTGTTTTACAGCGTTTGATGTTTTCAATGCTGCGCTGAAACTGATTTTTTTTTTTTTTACCAGAGAATTTATTTATTATTTGTTTGTTTTTTTCATTTTGGAATCTGTAAACAATCATAACTCTGACAAACATCTGAAGCTGTTGGTTAACTTAACCCATCCGCCGAGATAAAGTCAACTCCTGAACAAAATGCCAGTGAAACATACCAACTTTTTTCTCAAAATATAAACCAGTCCAGGCCTTAAAAGATATTTTCCTCTTTAATGGGCTCTCTCTTGAGTGACTAAATTTTGATCCATCAGTCAAAAGAAAATAACTAACTAACTAACTAACTCCCATTGTATCCTTGACACTAAAGGCAGTCTCAGTGCCACATTCGGGGGGTGGGGGGGAAATACAAAGATTTAGACCAATCTGAGCGTCCCTCCTGGTCATCCCGCAAACAAAAGTGATTTGTCCCGATCACTGCGGAGCCAGCGGGATGCCTCTGGCGTCGGTGACCTGGCCCTCCTGCAGGTTCTTCACCAGCTGAGCCAGCCAGCGTTTGGTGGTGGTGTCGTCCTTCAGCACCTGGGCAAAGGTGCTGTCCTTCAGCTGATCTGGCAGACACTGGCGCAGTGCTTCTCTGGCCCTGAAGGAGGGAGACGCAGCGTGTCACGGCTTTGTTTGTTTGATCACAGCTAATAGGAAAAAACAGACCTTTTTTTCTCAGCTGGCAGTCGCTGACATTTTAACAAGTTAGGCCAGCGGTTCTCAACTGGTGGAGTATCAGGATCCACCTTTTTTTCTTTTCCTTATCATGAAGTCGCGACACAAATTTATTCCACAACACTCAAATTTGTTCCACAAAAATAAAAGCTAGCCCACTTTATATCGTTTCTGGTAAATAAATTATTGAACTGACCTGTGTCCCCGACTAAATAAATACCCACATTTTCTGTGTGAATGTATGGATGGATGTATTTATTTATTTTTTGCTACCATTTTAGTATCATCATTATTGTTTTCATCAGTCATTTGGACTATCATATTTTGCCGTTCGGTTTATTTTATCAAAATATAAATATTTTGTCTGACATTAGCAAGGCTTATGAGTAAAAGAAAATCTAAAATTAATTCTATATGAATTAATTGTTGTTTAAGCTTAAGCACAATGAAACATTTTTTTATCGCAGGGCTTGAACTGTTAATTCTTTCACTTTTGGAGTTTTTTGTTTGTTTGTTTGTTTTAATTTAATTGTTAGTGTTTTAAGAAGTGGATTTTACATGATTTTAGTTTCCCCGTTGAAGCCCTGAAACCAAGTCTCCACCTTGCAATACCATCCTTCATAGTTTCTAGCTACATTATAGTCTTATAGTCTTTTCATTTCTAAGACAATTGCAAAGCTACTATGCTGTTTTTGCTGACACTGCTGTGGCTGTAAATACTTTGATACTGCTTTCACAGTCTGGAGGTGTAAATCAGTTTTGTGCAGTGCGTTTGTCTGTCTGCTTTTCATGTTGTGTTTAACTGCAACAAAGTTGAATGTACTGCTGTTTCTTAGCCAGGACACTCTTGAAATAGTTTTGTCACTTAATTAGCTTTTATCCAAGGGGTAATAAAGACGAAATAAAAATCGATCATATAGCAATAAAATGAAATCAAGCTATCTGTTATTCGACACCTGACACTTGCTCTCTCTCTCTCTCTTTTTTTTTAACTGTAACTATGTCAGACTTAACTTGGCTGCCTCAAGGCTCCTCCTAGTGGCAGGACGTGTTCATTAACAAAAACGCTCGACTTTAACTCGAACCCCTCATCCTGTCCATATAAACTAGCGACCATATTCTGGGAGTGAGTTGCTCAGGCGCACTTTTGCTCTACCTGATATTATCTGAGAGACGGAGATAACAGCGGACAACGTGCTTCAGGAGGCGAGCTGACGGTTCCTTAGATAGCTGAAGCACCATTTTACCCTGGAAAAGAGAAAATAAACAAGAGTCGGAGACAATCACGGACTGAAAGAAGCAAAAATCGCGCAAAGCGCAATGACACTGTGCAACTTTACTCCAACTCAGTTGTCTTCTGGGAGTCACTTACAAGGATCATGGCCACGTGGGAGAAACGCTCATACGTTTGACATATATATGCCAAGCCTGTGTCATCCAAGAGGATCTTCTGCAATATGAATGTAGCAACCTGCCAAAAACATAAAGGGACATTACGTAAAGACCTCATTCATCGCTCTCATTATTTATTTTCTTATTTCTTCTGATCAGCAGCTGATGCTCATTAGCTGGCCATAACCTGTGAACTCCTGCTAACGCAGGCTTAAACAGACAGAGGTCTTTTTCTGAATTTTCAGTGCAAGTTAACGTAAGGAGGAGTGAGCAGTCATCTGAACTCCGATGGAGCCTAACTTTGGTCTGCTACAACCGCTTAGGTTATTTACCCCCGGGGATTAATAAAGCATTCCGATTCCAATTGTGATACGTACCGTCTTGGACAGCTCACTGCCAGATTCCATAATGCGGAGACACAGTGGGATGATTTCAGTGGTTAGAAGGAAGTTAATCACTTCTTGCTCATCTGTTTTCACCAAGGCACCTACAGTGAGCACAAACAGAGATTGAAGCTGAGAAAAGTTTTCTTTTTTTGCTTTTTAAATTGACGCTCATTTATCAAACCCCCCTCACCCCCCAAAAAAAAAACAAAACAAAAAAAAAAACAAGAGAAAGTTTACCAATGACTCCAAGGCTGGTAAGTCGCAGGTACTCAAATGGACGTGTTTTGCTCACAGTGTGCAGAAATGGATAGAGGAACAGAGGGATGTGGGCAGCAAGGAATGCCGATCTGGAGACAAAATAAAAATAAACTTACAATCAGGAGAAGCTGACGTGCAAAAATCCTAGTAATGTATTTGCAACAAGATTCCCTGCACAAACACAGGTCCTCCAGTTTTAACATGACAGAGTTTCATGGAACAAGGCCGTGTTTTTTTTTTTTTTTTTTAACAATTCTCTTAAAATTACACAATAATTAGCAGCCTAATACTTAATAGTAACTTTTTTGTATGCATGATGGATATTTTTTTCCCCACACTGAATACAATTCCTACTCACGAAGAGCAAGATGAGCAAGATGGAATGTGAAAAAAGAACACCAAGAACAATAGCTCCAGGGAAGATAATGACTATTAATATTAATATGAAATTGTCCTGTCTTTTAGATTACCGTGTCTCGGGGTGTGAGGCAACACACTGCAGCAGGGCCAATGCATTGCACACTCGGTTTGACTGGTGAGCTGTAAGCGTCGGTGGATTTATCGACGGATAGATGTTCACTATTTCCTACAACAAGAAAAAGTGTGTTAAACAAACTGAAAAAAAAAGAAGAAAGAAGCCACATTTCGAATGAACAGCGGGTAAAAGAAGAACAATGTATACTGCATACCTGCAAAAGGGCAGCAATTGTGCCACATGAGTGCCACAGCATTGGTGCCAGGTCTGGCACAGACTCGCGCTTCTTGCTCAGCTCCAGCAAGGCATTTTCCCTGGTCTCTGGACTGGACAACTCGTTGATCCACTGGTAAATCTTCTCCCGGTCCACCTGTGCCAGCGCTGTGACATTACTGACAGCCTGAAGTAGAAATAAAAAATGTAATTATCACAGTTACAAGAATGCCTTGGACATCGCCTCACAACTCGATCTTTGAAAGGCCACTGACTCACACTATTACTTTGGTGTGTTTTTTTTTGCATTGCTTTTCACTCAGAGAGGGATTCCATGTTTAAAATCATTTTGATTTTTTAACATTTCTAATGAAACTGAAGTGACGTATTTGTTTCTTAATCACACAAAAAGGTGATCAAGATATTACAAAATATGTACTAGCATAAAATGTATTATAGTTTCTAGCTGCCTTAACTAAAGTACACAAATGAAATAATTTCAATACATTTAACGGAAGATATATACACAATGAACATCTGATAGGATAGGTTACATAATTCATACAAGTGAAATGTGCGAATAATAAATTGAGGAAATGGAAATGGAAAATGAACTTGTTTGACATGGTAGCGCTACATCCCAAGTTCTTGGTTACTTACTGCGCCCGTCGCCAGCATCCTCCAAGCTTATTTGGTCCCGGTACCTTGTAAACGACTATAGTATAGTCCTTATACTTTATGAAAGCAATTTAAGATAAACCAGAGTGTAGGTCCAGGCTACTACAATTACGAGCTGCTAGCACTTGCTAGCATTAGCTAACACTTGCGGGGCAATGTTTAAAGTTTTGGCCCCGCATACGTAAGAAATAAAACCCTACTGCAGTAACACGATGTCAAGACATAAAGGTCGGCATTGCGCTGAGAGGTAAGTGCTATACATCGGAAAACATATTTAATCCAGTGGGAAGGATTTCATACACAATCGAAACACGTCGGACCCAAATACACAAAGTCTCGCGAGAGTTGGGCTCATTCTCGCTCATCACTTCCGTTCTGAATTTTCACATTCCCGCCATCATCGCGCAGTGTTGCTACGAGGCGTCGTGTGCGGCTCGCTCCTCTGTCAACAACCGACGTACTTGGAGCAGGTGAATGCCGGCAAAACAAACTTTCCGCCTTCGCTGGACCGACGAAGACGTCGTTGGGAGTCTAAAGTTTTAATACGAGCACGTATCATCGACAGGTAGGGAAATGCAGCGACGTAATTTAACTTCGCCATGGTTTTCATCATCAAATTAGAATCGGGCAAATTAGCCAGTTAGCTAGCTCTTGCTAGCATGCTAGCCGAACTGCTAATGTCGGCCTCCTCCATCCATTCAACGTCTGTAGATGGTGGGACGACATTATGAGCACCTGAAGCTGCAAAATTGCACATATGGGCACTGTTTCGTAACTTTGACTCGTTCCCATATTTAGCAACTAATGGGCTTTTCTTAAAAACACCATTATGCAAGAGGCGCTGATCGCAGTGCGTGCACCTTTCCCTCATTTTGCAGCCGTGACAGACGCTGGCCAGTGAGGTAGTGGAAATAAAACAAACCCAATTAGCTGTTTCTGAGACAGCTAACGGTAGCATAAGTTACGTATTTGTCACATTTCACTACGAGTGTATTTCATTTATGCCTGTGGGTGTTACGCTCAAGCGTAAGCATTTGTCGGGTTCGCCGCTTGTGATTGACTCGGAGTTTGTTGTGAGTTTTCACAGGCGCGTAGTAGGGATGCGTTGACCAAAGCCGATCGCAATGATTTGTGTATCAACGTTTAAGTGTTTCGAAGCAACGCATATGATTCAGGTATTATGAATTGATAACTTCTATTATAGTTAATGCCATAGTAGGAATTCTGGATGTGCGTTTCCGAGGTTAATCAACGCAGCCATTACGATGAAATGTCTCTGATGTGACGTTTTGGTGACTGAAACTCCTTGCTAGTATATTTCTCTACGTTATACATATTTTTTTTTGTCTCGGTATAGGATTTGCCTGAAAGTCCTAGCTTCCAAAGTGTACCAACGGGATCATAAGCCATGGCGACCGCAGTGCCCAAACTCTCCAGTGGTGGCGCTGTCAAGATCCGCTGCAACTGCCTCGAACGGGGAACCACTAAATGGAGAGAAGGATCTTTTGAGATCCTCGAAAAGGATAGCAAAGTCAGCCTCTGTCTGAGATTCAACTGTGAAAGGACAAAAACTTTCCAGGTAAGCTAACGTAATAATTTAGCTTTGTTTATTCCACAGTGGGGAAATGCACTTGTTTCAGCAGCAACGGAACAGAATGCAGTTTGGGAAGGGGGGGCGGACAGTAAGAGCGATAATTTGACAAAATAGGAGAATTTACAAAATATATTTACAGCGCTGCATGTTTTCACATTCAACAGTATAGCTCATATTGTTGTTGTTATTATGGACGGTTAAAGTCTTGATGTCTGTTGCTTAGAATAACAGCGCTCCTTCCTGCACTGGGGATGCAGAGGGGCTGTGCTCAGGGTCCCGTTCAGTTTCAGTTCTTCAATAGCAGTTTAAAATGATGTAATAGAGCAATTTTGAAAACCATTGAATTTAGTGAAAAGTCATTTTATTTCAATGTGTGAAAATATTTAGATCTTGCTTACACATTGATAACTGCTTTCAAATATCAAGCATCTCAAGCCACATAAATATAGATCGCATTGTCCTGTCCGGTGGCAGTCATCCCACAGGCTTAAAAACAGTGACAGCTCCAACTGCATTCAAGGGCTGTTATTGCCATCACTGTCTGAAAGTATGAATTGTAAACACACACACACACTCTCTCTGAAGAAGAGATAAAATCTCCTAAAAACGTTTTCTGGACTTTTATTGCTGTTGTTGTTTTAATGGTTAAAATGTACTCATGGTTAAGTTTCAATGTAAATGTCATGTTGTCAAAAAATAGGCAAAAAAGCATTTACATTTTTTTTGTTATTATTTTCTTGTTATTTCTTGTTATTATTAGTTGAACCAGAATGTCAAGGCGATCCACAAGAACGCAAGCAGAATCCAGCTGACACTGAAGGACACAAGTGTTATCACCCTCGATAAACTGTCTCCGTCTTTGGCACAGAGGACTCAAGAATGCCTTGAAAAGCTGAAGCAAGGAGTGTCGGGTAATGTTTACCTTTTTTTTTTTTTTTTTTCCATTCACAAGCGTCCACGTGCTTTTGATATCTCACAGAATCGTGCTACCGATCTGGAAACCCTGTTTGTTTGTTTTTTTTTCACTCAGACTCGCATGGCTGTCGAGACATACTTTGTTGCGCCTTGTGCTTATAAAATGCACACAATAAAATAAAAAAACCTATAATGATTCAACTGGTTGGAACTTTTTCACAAAAAGTGACTTTGTGTAAATCAGCCCCGTGCGTTGTTTTCTTTCCTCGCTCATCTTAACGAAAAGCTGCTGCCGTGAAATCAGCCACAGGTTGACGCTCCAGATTGTTTTCATGCAAGGGTTTTATTTTTATTTTTTTCCCCCCTCCCGCTGTGCAGTTTTAAAGTCGTCCCACGGAAGTGCAAACTTGAGTGTACTCGGAAACCGTTCAGGCAAAAATGAGAGCAGCCCGTCAGTGGACAGACAGGTACGCAGCGCTGCACCCTTTTTAAGCGCAAAAGTGTTTCTGTGCATGGCTACTTTCAATTGAAGTACTCGGGATGCATGTTTTTCAGACCACTCCCAGGAGGCAGAGCACAGAGGGTCGGGAGGACGCGACGCCAAGGAAGCCTCTGGGCAGTCCCAGCAGAGCCACCTCTACTCCCACTCGCAGCGGGCTGTCTGAGAATAGGTAGGATGGAAGTTTCTCTCACGTTTTTCTCCTTGCGCAATGCAGTCCAGCCACGGAAGACATTCCAGCTGCAACGTAAATGTCAATACAGCGACTGTATATGACATAATTATGGGATTGGCGTCATCACCCTGAACCCGTCTCCCAGTGTGGATAGAATCTACTTGTTTGGTGCAAAATGTGACATAATAAACATTAGCGATATTTGGACATTGTCATTCATCATTCATTTTCCATACCCGCTTAGTCCCGAGCTCAAGATCACGGGGGTGTGCTGGAGCCTATCCCAGCTGTCTTAGGGCGAAGGCAGGGTGACACCCTGGACAAGTCGCCAGTTCATCGCAGGGCCACATGGAGACAAACAACCATTCACACTCACATGTTCAATTGACCTCACATGCATGTTTTTGGAGTGTGGGAGGAAGCCGGAGTACCCAGAGAGAACCCACGCAGACACAGGGAGAACATGCAAACTCCACACAGAAAGGTCCCAGGCCCGGAATCGAACCCACGACCTTCTTGCTGTGAGGCGGCAGCGCTAACCACTGCACCACCGTGTCTATTTGGACATTGTGTCTATGATTATTTTTTTTAAGTGGCTGTTTCTTATTCTTGCTATTTAACGCTTGCAATTTTTTGAAGTTAATTCTGGGAAGGGGAAAAAAAAAAACCTCAGGTCTATGAAAGTGCATATTTTTCGAATGGTGTTGTTGCACAAAGTGCAAGACAAGAAAACATAAAGGGATTGTTTCCAGTATTTAACTATCATGCACATCACATGCATGGAAGTGAGAATAAGTGCCACGATAAGGCAGCGTAAACTGGAGAAAGGATGCATGTGACCGCTCGTATACCTTTTCCTTAAGGCAGGAATGACTTGCTAAGTGTTGGCTCAGCTGACACTTTCTACAGCGAGAGGAAAATGTGCACAAGGATTCTCACTGTTTAGCTGTGACTAAATTCAATTATTCAGTTTCAGTCCTTATTTACGGATAGTTTTTTTTCTTTTCACGACGCAGTCGTCAGAGTAGAGCACAGTTGACAGAGATGATCAGCGCAATCTGCCCATGTGTCCGTCCAGCATCTGTCTGCCCACTAATGTTATTAATTAAAGCAACTGATTCATCTAATCTGAGAACGACTCGCGACGGATCCTGCCTGTGATGTAGCAACCAAACAAAGAAACAAATGGGGATCATTGGAGACTTGAACTGTGCTTAATGCACCTGTCTTACTTTTCTCTCACCTACTCTTTGACTTAGGCCTAATTTCCCTGTGTAAAATGAGCTGTGATAATTAATGAACCAATATGTGAACATTTGAAAACAACCCGGAGCGGACGATGCTCTGCCTATTGAAAGATGACCATTTTGAACGCGGTGAAACGCATGCCTTTGCCTGATTTGCAGAATGTCTTTTTTCTTGCAGAAGTGAGAAGAGAAAAAGACTCCTGAACTCTGAGAGTGATCTAAATGAGGACTACCCCAAGGAAAACGACTCTTCAAGGTAAATACAGAGCAACTCGCCACACCAAGTGGCCTGCTCATCTGCAGCCAGCACGAGGACCTCTTCTGCTTCTTTGCATTGACTTTTATCTGTTTCTGACCAGACCAATGGCATGGCGCTAGCATAATGTGAAACGATTGTATCGGTTGCATAGCCTAACGTCAATATAATGCTATTTACCTTTGCTGTAATGCTTTTTGTAAACAAATTTCTCTTCCTCGTATAAGTTTTGATAACAATACGTAACTGCTCCTCCTGTAGCAACAATAAAGCTACTTTGGATCCATCCAGAAAGTTTCTGCTGGGCTGCAAAGATAAGCTGAAACAAGCAGAGGAGAACAGGAACTCAGGTATGTGCATGTCCATGTGTGTATATATACATATATATATATATATATATGTATATATGTATGTATATATATATATATATATATATATATATGTGTATATATATATATATATATATATGTATATATATATATATATATATATATATATATATATATATGTATATGTATATGTATATATGTATAATTTTGAGATCTGTGTATGCACTTCTTTAAAATTCCTTTTTGGCATTTTTTACACAAAGAATGAAACATGAAATGTACGCAATTAAGGATTAAGCATCATTTTTTCCCCGCTTCACCATCAGCTCCATTGGGTTCAACTCCTCTTCAGCCATCGTCATTCTACAGCAGCCGTTCTGTGACTAAGGACTTTGGCCAGAGTCACTCTTTCTTTGACAGGTGAGTTTTTTATGCAAGATGTTGTTTTCTTCACGCGAGCGTTACTTACTTGCTCAAGTGTCAGATAATTCCCTTTGTTTATGGTGCAGGTTCATTCATCTGTTATTAAAACTGTCATCTCCAGATTTGTGATTCAAACCCATCTCTAATTATTATGCTGAAGAGTTGTATCTTTTCTCTCTCTCTCTCTCTCTCTCTCTCTCTCTCTCTCTCTCTCTCTCTCTCTCTCTCTCGCTCGCTCGCTCTGAAGGACATCAAGCGCAACGTCGTCTCCTACCGTCAAGAGAAGCTTAATGCTGCCTAATCACTCCACTCCTTTTAAGAAGGTTCGCCCATCGCTGGATTATGGTGGCTGGAACAAGCAGAGACCCTCCATGTTAGCGCAGCCTCAGCCGCCTCTACAAGGGTAGGAAAAACCAGAGTTTGAGCACAAGCGGGCAGCGCGGACAGAGACAGATTACACCCTGTGTATTATAACATGATGTTCAAACTAATCAGTGAGTCGGAACAAGACAATGAAGGAAAGAGCATTTTTTGTTTTGAGGTTTGATTTGTGATTTCTATCTTTTTCCTCCTTTTTTTTTGAATAGACTAAAACTAGGGATGCACCGACACCGGTATCCGTACCGATATCGGGGTTTAGCACTCCACTCAGATTCGTAAAATATGTGCCAATTAGGTATGCAAATTATTGATTCATTCATTAATCGTTAGTTGATTGACCTTTTCGATTGATTAACGATTAATTGATTAGAGCGATTTTTTTTTTTTTCTCTCCTGAGAACCTAAATTTCACAATAACAAAATGTGTAAGGAACACATTATTTCACACTTAAATAATGTTGAGGGTCCACTTTGAAACACTAAACATTTATTATCATTATTCTCTGACTTTAAGTTGATTTCTAATGGGTCACCTAGTCACCAATGGGTTAAACTTTTTTTGTCTTGCCCATCACAGTATCTACGGTCAATTGCTCTTTCCTGCTACTACACTGTTACAATGATATTAATTACCCGTGTAAAAAATGTTCAATTAATTGCAACTAATTTAATTGAATCCATTAAATTCTTAATCGACATTTAATCGATAATATATTACTTGTTATCATCCCTGGTGCCGATACCACAACACTGATATGCAGTGAGACTACTTCTAGAAAAACATAGTACATAAACAGAAGTACTTGCACTCTGCTGGTTCTGCAAACAGTGGCATCGGTGCTTCCCTAATTAAAACCCTGGACCTCTTTTAAAGTAACAATTCATCCAAGTGATCAATTGCTGTCTCTGTGTTCTGACTTCGATTGCAGATTCTCCAACTTGGGCAACACTTGTTACATGAACGCCATCCTGCAGTCTCTGTTCAGCCTGCCTTCCTTCTCCAATGATATGCTGAGGCAAAGCATCCCGTGGAAAAAAGTGCCCATCAACGCATTGCTCAGGTACTATCGTGGATTTTTTCTTTTTATGGTTGGGGTCAGGATATGCAGATCTCTTGAAATCCTTACCAAAAGGTCGCCAAGGGGTCACATTTCACAACATCTCTGTGCAATGTTTTCACTGCCTGCAGACGTTTTGCTCACCTCCTGGCCAAGAAGGACGTTGGCTGTCCGGAGACCAAGAAGGACCTTCTGAGGAAAGTGAAGAGTGCTATTTCCTCCACTGCCGAGCGCTTCTCCGGGAACATGCAGAACGTAAGATTGCTGCAGAAAAGCAAAAGCTCGGCAGATTTAAAAAAAACTGTGTTCTGGATTTGCTGCATTAGTGTAATATTATTTCTGAAAGATATGCAAATCCATTGACTCTTAAGCTGCGTTTCCACTGACAGTATATGAACCTACTCGCTTTTGGTTTGGGGTATTTTTTCGGGGGAGTCGGTTTCCATTACACGGTAGCACGGCTTCAGTCTGTCTGAAACTGCTTGTTCTCTCCGCTGGTACGCCAATCCATCTCGTTTTTCAACAAGGAAGTTCCGCGCTCTGTGACCACGGTGCGGTCGTTTTAACGGTCGTTGACAAAACGGAAAACGTGATGTAACTGTGACCGCAGAAAAAAACCCGGCAGACGCAAATTTGCGTTGCTGAGGATCCTCCGTCTCTAACTGTCGAATAAACTACCTTAGAATGGATACCAGTTTATTAAACGTAAATTTTCTTTATTTAAAAAGATATGAGAAATTTAAAAAAATAATAATTTATGGCACTTTTTCGAGCTAGCTGGCTGGTCTTTTTTTTTTTTCTTCTTGTGGAAGACAGCAAGCACGAATGTGCTTCTCTTCCTGTTTATATATGTGTATATATATGTACATATAATTTTATTAGGGCTGCAACTAATGACTATTTTAATAGTCGACTAGTCACCGACTATTGAAATGATTACAACACTTAACAATCTGACAGATGATTGGTCTCGAGTGCGTGCATGTGACCTTTTAGCAGCAGAAAGTACACGTTGCTGCTTTATGTGGAGCCTCAGCGGACCAGGCACTGGCTACCAGGTACCAGCTGCCAGGTTCTGGTTGAGTGGAACAGAATCTCTCAGTGGAAACGCGGCTTTTCGCTCCCTCTAAGAATTTAAAGGTCACGAACCGGGATCCACCTGCTGCTCCACCCTGTTGTTGATCATGCGATACTTACGGTTGCTCACATGCTCATACACTCGTACGTGCGTGTCACCCTTCACCGTTAGGATGCCCACGAGTTCCTCAGCCAGTGTTTGGACCAGCTGAAGGACGACGTGGAGAAAATGAACAAGAGCTTGACGAGCGAAGGCGTCTCGTCTCCCTCGTCGTCGTCGTCGTCGTCTCCCTCGTCGTCGTCGTCGTCGTCTCCCTCGTCATTGTCGTCGGCGGGCGAAGGCGTCCAGGAAGCGCCGTCGTCCAAGGTGGAGCCGGGCGACGAGGCCGACACGTCCCGCATCTACACCTGCCCCGTGGCTGTCAACATGGAGTTCGAGGTTCAGCACACGATACTGTGCAAAGGGTGAGGGGCCAGCCTGCTTTTGACCAGCCGCACTCATCCGTAAAACACGTCTTTGTGACATTCTAGTAAAAAAAAAAAAAACATTGGATTTTTATTTTATTTTTTTCCTCCTCCCAATGCAGCTGTGGAGAGGTGGTGACCAAGCGAGAGCAGTTCAACGACTTGTCCATTGACCTGCCGCGGCGAAAGAAAACCCTTCCGCTTCGCTCCATCCAGGATTCGCTGGACCTCTTTTTCAGGGTCAGTCTTCTGCATGAGCATCACTCACACATCGCAACACAGCAGCCGGACAGGGCAGGACCCAGCTCGTAGTACACGGCTGGAAGGTATCAGGCTCAAGTAGTTGTTTTTTTTTTTTTTTATGATGTTGAAGTCGGTGAGAAAGTATCACAAGCGGTTGAGCGGGAAAACGCACAGCAGAATTTTCTTTTGAATCTTTTCGATACTCCACGCATGGAGATGAAACAAATCAGACATTGCCCCGAATTTCTCGGCACATCACTCCACACACTCGTGATTGTGTCACAACACCGATATAGAGTCCAGTCCTCCAAGCCGGAGAGTCTTGCTTGATCCAACAAAAACAAAGACGAGTAAACAGCAACGACCGCCGTCAACCTTGCACTTCTAACCTCCTTTTGAATGAAGGGTTTATTTCAAACGTGGGAGTAAAAAAAACAAAACAAAAATCAATATATAACAAACTCAAAAGATCAAATGAAAACGCTGAAATTCAATTTGTCAAGAACAAATTGAAATAACATTAACACAACCTGTTTGAAAATGGAGTAGGAAGAGGCATTTGCTTATTTAACCCTCCCCCATGGTCCACACATTGATCATGGTTGATTTAATTTACAACCAGTTTT
>NW_027466081.1:427500-760000 GCF_046127955.1 Nelusetta ayraudi
GGTTTAGTGTTATTGTAATACAGTCGTGATCCTTTCTTTCCTTCCTTCCTCCACCACCACCACCAACGCTGTATTATTCTATTCAGTTCTCCTGTGTCCGATCCGCCACCGTGTTTCGGCACTGTTAACACCTTTTTCCCCATCCAGGAGGCTCAAGAGATGCGAGAGGACGACGACCTCAAGAGAGCCACCGAGCTCAGTTTGCAAGGTTGGAACAAAGACTCAGAATATTTTGTCTGCAACTTAAAAGGCTTCAAAATAATGGCATTGAGGATCTCGTACTATTATTTCTTAGCAGCGAGATGATGATCTAGACTTGAAACTCATTTGTTCAAGATGGCCTACCCTCTTTGACTTACTTTATTTTATATCATTTATTTATATATTTTTAATCTTTTGCTTTATTGCATTTGTTTTATCTTCATAACGTGTCCTTGAGTGTTGAGAAAGGCACTTAAAAATGTATCATTATTTTATTACTATGGTAGGTCAGCATAATGGGATCACTTACCTACGTTGTCATTGATCTTTACAGCAATCAAGTTTGTGTCATTTTTTTCAATGATAAACTAGAAAGCAGAGAATCTCACCGCTTCCAAACCGACAACTTGAGAAGAATCCCCCCCCCAGCTGATTATTATGCAGTTTAATGAGTGATTCCACTGTGACAATATATATATATATGCCCCCCCTCGCCCCCCATCCAACAGAGTTCAACAACTCCCTGCCCGAGCTGCTCTGCTCAGACGACGACTCTGGCAACGAGGACGTGTTGGACATGGAGTACACCGAGGCGGAGGCTGAGAGCCTGAAGAGGAACGCCGAGGTGAGCGCCCGGCCGCACACGTGCTCGCACAAAGATCAAACCAGATCAGTTGTGTTTTTGAATTGGCCAACTGCTAATCATGGAATATCTCCCTTTGTGTTGTATCTGATCATTTCTTTCCATCAACAATCTTCAGACTGGAGACTTGGCCAACTCTTTCAGACTCATCAGTGTTGTCAGCCACATCGGGAGCACATCTTCCTCTGGTATCCAAATGTTGTTTTTTTTTCTTCTGTCCTTAAATGTTGCGTGACGGCACTTGAGCCAGTTTGCGAAAATAAAAATAAAAATCTTGCTGACGTCTTTAAAGGTTAAGCGTGTAATTTTTGGTGATTCTGAGAGGAAACGGCGCCATCAAGTGGTTAGATGGAGTTAGCCAGTGAGCTATGGTGGCCTTAATCCATATATATATATATAAATAAGATCCGTTCTCAGGGCAGGAAAACCAAATCACTTTTATAGTTATGCGATTAGACACTTTCATTAGTGTATTTGTGGCCAGTGTATTAAGCTTTTAGCAGTGTAATAATCATTAATGGAGCCAAGTTTTACACACTGGACCTTTAAGTCACACAGTGAAGATCCATTCATCCATTCTACCGTGTACGTTCTCCCTTCACATACTTCTATTTTATTGGTCACAGGTCATTACATCAGTGATGTGTTCGACATGAAGAAGCAGTCGTGGCTGACCTACAATGACCTGGATGTGTCGCGCACGCAGGAAGCCGCCGTCCAGCGAGACCGCGATCGCAGCGGATACATCTTCTTCTATATGCACAAGTGAGTCAATGCTGATTGTTTTGTAAAAAAGTGGTGTGCGTAAATGTCATTTACAGAGAAGACATTGACAAAGTGTTGAGCCTTTAATGGCTGAACAGACACAGAGTTTAAATAGGCTGCTTAGTTGGATGAAAAAACAAACAAACTCACCTCTCCAACACCTTATGACATCATTGTGATTGACACCACAGTTTGACCAAGGGGGAGGGTAAAAAGTTGATGTCATTTAAAACTACACAGGGCAGCATCTTAAAATCGCCACGGCTTCTGTGAAAATGACTCAATATTTAATGTTGTGGAGTTGAGTCTAAAATTAAATATTAAAAATTGAACTGCACCCATAGTGTCAAAGAGACGGTTGCAAAGATCTCCACAGCCTCTGGTCTTCGTCACCCTCTTAAAGAGGCTGTGTAGTGGTTTATGCATAGCACAAAGGCAAAATAACAAAAAAAAAAAAAAAAAAATCATGTTATATGCAGTGTTATTTGATTTTAAATGTCAAAAAAGGATTTTGCGGCTGCCAGTGTGTTCTTTACTGGGGGAAACGGCTCCGGATGGCTCACTGAGTGGCAAAGGTTGCTGACCCCTGACTTAAACGTAGAGAAAAATATCTGTTTTTACTTGTTGAAACAACTTTGGCTTGTATCAGCGGCGATCCTCCCGCGAGGTTGTGACTCTGACCGATCCCCTTCCCGTGTGTGCCTCGCAGGGATGTGTTTGAGCAGCTGTCGGAAATGGAGAGATCTGGAGGCGCCGGCGGCGCCGCGTCCGAGGCGGGAAGAAACGTCCTGCAGCCGCTTTAAGTTCCGCAAAACCTTCTCTCGGGCAGCCTCCCGCAACTTTTCAAACAACCCTCTTCCCGTGGGCGGAGTCTAAACGGCCTTGGACACTGACACTGTTGACTCGCCGTCCTCCCCCCTGGGCTCCTTCAGGCACTTCGTTCTCTCGACAGTTCACGCCGAGTTAGCACTTGTTCGCGGCAACGCAGGTGGTCAACGCGCCGCGCCTCTTTCAGACGAAATAAAAAAAAACACGCGGCTAAAACGTTTTGTGCATCAAATCTGCCTCCCCGACACCGAGGCCGTTTTCCGTTGCTGCGCTTTTTTTCTTTTTTTTTACCAAGCAGCTGTTTTTTTTGTAAAGTTACTTCATCGTTTCCTGACCTTTGTTCGGACGCCACTAAATGCAGACTTTTACTTCAGAAGCAACTTATCAACTCTCGGAAGCAGCTGGTGCTTCATAGATTGTATGCTAGACCAACCCTTTATTTCCCAGATGAACTAAATAAAGGTATATTCTATGTTGGAGTATAAGCTATTATAGTTAGATGGTTGGTGTCTTTGGCGGGTACATCGGGTGCAATATTTGTATGTTTCTGGCATTAACTGGCCGACTCAAAACGAGCTTTCAGTAATGGGGTGAGTGGATGTTTGGTTGCTTTTTCATGCTTTATCTAAAACTTATTTGTGTGTGTGTGTGCGTGCGCGTGCGTGTGTGTGCGGTTGTCTTCAGACTATAGATTTTTTTTTTTCTCTAAAAATCATTAGCCCAATAAATAACAAAGCCTATATGACTGATCGTCTTCAGTAATCTCACTTTATGCATTTTTTTTTCTTTTCTTTTTTTTTAAATTCCGACCTTGTACCTCCTGAGAAAATGTCATGTGTGTATGCGAGCTTTATTTTCAGTGTTGCACAACTTTGTTCTTTTTTGTTTGTTTGTTCGTTTTTCTTTTGGATGTCCATCAACGGTGTTTGAGACAAGAGTTTCCTTTAAATAAAGAAGCCAATACCCCATATTTATTGCAGCGTAGGGTCGGTTCTATGTGAATTCACCCATCCACCTGTGTCACTTCAAACTGCGGCCGCTAAGTACTCGACAGCCAGAGGAAACGATCTGCCATGCAATATGAATATAAATGATGTTGTCTGCTTTGACTGAAATGGTTCCAACAGTAGAAATTGGTTGTGCAGCTCTTATCGGTTACGGCTGTGTAAACAAATTCTTATTCTTACTCGCAACAGCGCCACTGTGTATCATTACAACATTGAAATGGAACACATCCAATTCAAATCTCTTCCAATCGCACATCAATTCCAAGGGTGAGCTCACGCATCTGTTATAAAAATCTGGATCGACTCTTGATTCTGAATTACTGAAAATCATGTATTGGCAGAATGTGCAGTTCAAAAAAAAAAAAAAAATGCGTCAAAGTATTATTTTTGCGCCGTCAGTAGATACCCAGTCAAGGTTTCTCAATTTCCTTCAAGGCCTGCATTGGTTTTTCTGTGAATTGTGCTTTCCTGAAACTGCTGTCTTGAGGAGGGCCTAATGTATTTGTGACGTGAAAAGAAACGGCTTTTTCTACCCTTCATACACAAAATGACTCTTCCTAAAGCAGATTTTAATAAAAATATTACCAAATACACTGTGATGGGTTTCCATTTTTGTCGCGTGAGAACGTTCTTACGCACAAGCGTTTTAGAACGGGGGCGAGCAAACTTCTTGACCGGTGGGGCCACAGTGGGCTGTAAAATGTGACGGAAGGGCCGGAGCAGATGACCGAGCAAAATATGTAATGGCATGCGTAGGAAACGTGCTTTAATGTCAATTGAAAATGAACAAAAGCGTAACAACAAAGAATGTCTTTGAAGCCCCACGGTATTCAGCTCTTTATTGAACTGACTCTTAAAACACTCGGTGGGGGAAAAAATGGATTTTCTTCAAGTTCGCGGGCCGAATTAAAAAAGCTTAACGGGCCGCATATGGCCCCCGGGCTGTTGTTTGCCCATGCCTGGCTTAGAAACAAAAATCTATGAATGGTCTGAAGATGGAGTCGGCACAACGTTGTATGAATAAAAGGGGAATTTATTACGGTATCGACAGTACAACATATTTATAGAAGAAATAACAATATGAAGCACCACAATGCACTTTGAGAAAGTGCAAGTCCCAAAGATGGAAAGTCACTGTCACCTATCCTGGGTGCATCTCTTCATCAGTGGCTCCAGGCGGCTTCCTGTGAGCCTGTTGTACTCACTCAAAATGTAACCTTCCTTTTGCAGCATCTGAGGAACAGAAGTTGAGATTGTGAGACTTCACTGTCATTCAGTCTCTCTCATTCTCCTCTAACTTTTGTCAACCCGAAAGAAGCCCAGAAGACTCTGTGAAACGGGCAGTAGTATCTCTTGAAAGCAAACCTCAGTCCATTCCTCCTCCGTCTCGTGTCTGTAGCCCAACAAGTGACAGATGCCGTGGGCGGTGATAGCCTGTGGAACAAAGAGGAACAGTTGATGTTTGCCATCCCGACCGGTATATAGGGGACATATTTATGGATCAAGACGAGTTAAAGAAGCCGCAAAAAAAACGACTCACAGTTAGGGTTCCGTGCAGGTCGAGGGAGTCCTCATGGCACTGTTGCATCACAAACTCCACACCCAAAAAGATGTCCCCAAGGTTCAACTCATCCCTGTGGAGGGGACATGGCAACTTACCAGGTCTCAGGTCCTAAAAATGTAGAATTTTAATATTTAAGTTGACATCATACGAGTGAATTAAAAAAAAATATATACATACAAAAAAAACCAAACAAAAACCAAACATTTTTTTTTATTTTTTAGTAATAATAGAGTGAACATCTTTAGTCACATGTACCTCGTAGAATGGAAATGAAAGTACATCCGTAGCCAGGTTCTTCTTCCTGTAAATGTGATTTATTTGTCGAATTCTCTTGTTGTCCACGCAAACGATGCCCAGATCAAATTTCTGGATGCCCAGTATGTGTCTCAGTATGTCCACGTCCCTGCGCAGCCTCGCACGACGAAGAGGCACCACCTTCTGGAGATTCCGCAGTACTACTCCCATTTCACCCCAACAAATGGCACAACTAAAATAACACGTCTTCAAGGGATACCTGTCACATGGGCAAGAATTAAAGACGGTCCATTTCCGGGGGGAAACAATCCACAATAATCCTGCGCAGGAGAGATTATTACGACGGGCTGCTTTCTATTGAGAGCAAATTTCATTTATTCCGGCCAGTCGGGATTCAAGGTGACGCGTCCCGGCAGCACCAGCGCCGCGTAGTTCCGCAAAATTGCGGGTTCCCCTGGTCGCCTTGACGTAGCAAGTGAAATAGCACGTCACTTGAAAATAAGCGTGTCGTTATCCTTTCCGATATCCAACGAGGGGAAAGGTCGGAGTCACAACAGTAGCCATTCAGGGCTGGAATTGTCCATGTTGAGCGGGGACCGATTATCTCGACGGACCGGAACCGGATGTAGAAGAAGTGTGTTGTTTCAAAGCGGGCTGAAAAATATAGTTCGTCACGGAAATTTTTAAACAAGACATAAGCCTGGTTTTCCCAGGGAAAATAGATACAGTGTGGAGTTTAAGAGGTAAGGTTTCCTTTAATGTCAGTGTTGGGCAATACTGCGTTCGCCGTTGATGTGTTTTGTGCCGCCAATAAACAACTTTATTGCTCAACAGTCGAAATGTTCACTGAATTGTAACTAGGCGTTTGCAATGCTGCGTTTTGCTTGCAGTCCAGTTCCCCGCGTCTATGCGTATTCTTCATTTTTTGTTATTTTAATGCCTTTCCTCTTTTTTATTGTGTTTTCAGGCAGAGTCTTGCGGTCGGGCTTGACACCGAGCATGTGTCCGTGAGAAAAAGCGCCTCGGCCATCAGACCTCAGAGGACCACTGCCGACGAGCCGCCAGTGTCCCTGCCATGAATCCGTCGAATCCATTCGGTGGCGGAGCTTTTCAAGTCCAAGGCAACAATGCAAAGACCAGTTTGTTCCAGTCATTTGGACAGCAGGGCGGCAGCGCCGCTCCTCAGCCTCAGCCTCAGTCTCTGGGCTTTTTTCCGCGCTCTGCATTTGGACAACCCGCACCTCATGGAAGCACCGGGTTTGGACAGACGCCGCCGGCCTTCGGACAGTCGTCCGTGCAGCCCTCCTCCGCTGCCACGTTGCCTCAAGCGCCAGGTTTCGGACAAGCACAGGCGGCGGCGGCACTGGGCAGCGCGGGTTTCGGCAGTGGCACGGCGCCAGCTTTTGGTCAGCCCAGCGGCTCCAACCCGAGTTCAGCCTTCGGCCAGGTCCCTACATTCGGCCAGGCTTCGGGATTCAGCAAACAGCCGGTTAACTTCGGCCTGCAGCCCTCCGGGTTCGGAGACGCTCAGATGACCTCCGGCCCCAACCCCGGCGCCGGACAGACCCAGCCGCTGGGGTTCGGCCAGCCCTTGTTCGGTCAGCCGTCAGCGACCAGCGTCTCCACCAATACGTTTGGCGCCGTGCAGAGCGTGACTCAGAGCAGGGGCTTCGATGCGTCCGGCTTCACGTTCAAGCCATCCAATGAGGCCCTGTTCAAGCCCATCTTCAGCGCCAGCCCAGAGCCCGCCAACCCCCAAAACACGGCCATGTCCGGTTCACCCTTTGGCAGCAGTGCCTCGCAGACGAGTGCCGGCACTCTACCTACAGACACCACCGCCGCCGCTGCCGCTGCCGCTGGCTTCTCCCTGTTGACCGGTGCCAAGTCAGGGCCAGTGGGCTTCAGCTTCTCGCAGCCAGCCGCCACCCCGGCCGTCTCGGCTAAAAGCAACCCGCTAACAACCGGCATTAAAACCGGGCCGTCCAGCTCCATGCAGTTCACCTTTTCCCAGCCGGCAGCCCCCTCCGGTTCCAGCCCCCAGGCAGCGGCCTCGGCCTCGCAGCCCACCACCCCGTCGTCCTTCTCCTTCTCCGTCAAACCCTCTCAGGGTCCCCAAGCGGCGACGGCGGCGGCACTTTTCAGCCAGCAGCCGTCGTCGTCTGCGCTTTTCGGGGACTCCAAGTACTCGGCGGGGACGGTGGACGCCGTCCCGGAGGACGAGGGCGGCAGCGGCGGCGGCAGCCTCGCGGAAACCAACGTGTTCGCCCGCTTGAGCAAAGGCACCAAGCGCAAGGAAGACCCACTCGTCGCCGGCCCCCCGGCGACCCCTGACGCGGAGGAGAGCCCGGCAGCCGAGACGGATTCAGCGAGACACCAGCCGAAGAGAGCCCTGCTGAGGTCCCGTGGCCCCGCTGGGGGTCTGTTTGGTCGGGCGCTCAGTGATCTTCGCAGAGACACCACCACCACCACCACCACCGCCACCGCCGCGATGCCGCCGCCGCCCAAGTACCCGCTCGCCAAGGAGACGGAGCCACACGGGTCGCTCTGGGAGGAGCCCGGGGAGGTGCAGGTGCAGGTACAGGGCGCAGGCCCACCTGCTTCACTGGCCGCGGCACCGACACAGAGCCGGGATGTTCTGCTCTCAGCAAAGACTGAGTTTGCTGAAGAAATAGGTGAGACTCGTCGTTTTGACAATTACGTAGGGATGCACCGATACCTTTTACTTGGATTTTGATTTCGATAATTACTTTGATGATTTAGATTTTTCCATAGATGTTCTGTTATTTGAACAACATTCCTCAGCGTGTTTTTCCAGAACAAGTTTCACTGCAACACAATTTTGAACAAAACTGTCATATACATACATATACAACTGGTGTCGGTGTCGTGGTATCGGCACATACATGTTTTACAAACACAAACCCTACGACTCCGGTACTGGTACTGGTATCGTGCACCCTACAATTTTATACTACAGCGTATTAGGGCTCGGCGATATGATCAAAATTTCATTTCCCGATGTAGCTCATTTTATATCCTGATACGATATACGTCACGATATAGCACATTTTCTGTAAATTCAATTCATTAAAACCCTAAATAGGATGTTTTTATGTTATGTAAATAAATAAAATGATTTACTATAATCTACCCGATATTATTTTTATGAACATACTATTGTTGTATATGATTGTCATTTTCTGGAATTGTGTCTAAAAGAGGTTCAGTTGTGTTGCAATGCGCAGTATGGTTGGCTCGTTGTTTAGTGAAGAGGTTTGGCCGCTAGCCGGAGCCTCACAGCTGCTTTTATGAGTGTCGCATATCTTTAGCTTCTGGTTTTAACCACCTTATTTAAGAGCATTGTTGTTGGACCATAAGTTTTTGAAATTAATGGTGACTGAGGCTTTGCGAGTCGAATGCAGTGACTCATTTTAGTGTGACAACGAATAAACCTTTACATTTACATCCCGCTCTGTAAAAAAAAAAAAGAAAAGAAAAAAAAAGGACGGGATCAGCGTGCGCGACTCATTTGCTGCCTGGACTCGCAGTGGTGAGGGTCTCCTCTCTGAGGGTCTCCTCTGCTCCTCTCCTGACTGCAGCTGCCAAAGACTGCCGCGCGGCTCGACTCTCGAGGCTGTGACCGTTTTTTACTCCTTTGGGGGCGGGGCAGGCGCTCGCGGCAGCCCCCGCTGCTCTCTAAGAACAGGAACTGCGGAGGAATGAAACGTGCTTTCATGTTGGTCTCCAAAATACCGGCAAAGTCTCCAATAACACCAGGACAAGTCGCTAGATTTGTCGCTAGTCGCATTTGACAAAAGTAGTCGCCATATTTTGCGACACCGCGGTATAAACGATACAGCTTCATGTTAAACGACAGACATTTTCTATCGTCCAGACAAAATATATCGTCATATCGCCCAGCTCTACAGCTTATGTTAACGATTAATCGATTATTGATCAATTGCCGATTAAGAATTTAATCAATTAAATTAAATTAAATTAAATTAAATTAAAAAAATTTACACAGGTAGTTGATATCATTATAACATTATAGTGGCAGGAAAGAGCAGTTCACCTGTAGGTACTGTGATGATCATAATATACCTAGAAGAAGTTACTTTTAAACAACTTTTTTTTAAAGGTTCTGTCATGTAAAAATGGGTCACCTTGGACCTTAGACCTTACACATTCTTCATTGTGAAATTTAGGTTCTTTGGAAAAATCGTCACTTTATCGCTAATGGATCAACAAGGTCAATCAACTAACAATTTATTAACTAAGGATTAGTGAATTAATCATTAATAATTTTGCAATAATTTGCATTTGCCCTTCCTGCCGTCCCTCTCGTTGCCACCCCGAAGGACAAGACCTGGACGTCGCGCCCGGTGCCACCACGCCCGTGAAGCGGAGCGTGCGCAGGGAGAGCTCGGAGAGCCTGAGCGGCGTTTCTCCCACCGACTCCTTGGTTCTCCACTGCAGAAGTGTCCCGGCGGCCCTCAACAAGAAAGAGATCTTGGAGAAGCACTTCAGCCGCTTTGGGAAGGTCCACAGGGTCTTTTGTAGGCCTGCTAAGAACTCGGCTATCGTACACTTTCATGACCATGTGAGTGACTTTAAAAATACGCCTTAAGCTTTTTAAGAACATCACCATATTGTGGCTGTTTTACATTTTTTTTTGGGTGGGGGGGGGCGATTAGTCATTAACAACTGTTATATTCCCGTTAATCCTTCTTCTGTAGGGGGCAATGCATCCTGTTCCTTTATTCATTGTATTTTACCCAAGTGATCACGACGCCATGCTCCCCTATTGGATTAAGTTGCAAAGAAATGACAGTTTTATCCATCGTATTGCTGTTTTATAAATCATCTCTTTCAGGCGTCCGCAGCAAGGGCGAAGAAGAGAGGCAAAAACCTGCACAGACACGAGCTCCTTCTTTTGTGGCAGAGAAAGAAGCAAAGTAAGAGCGACATGGTCTTAACAGTTTGAATATTTTATGGTAGATGAATAGAAAATATGTCGAAGTATTTTCCTGTTTCTTCCTTTCATCAAAAAAGTCAAGACATACACGAAAAAAATGTCCATAAATGGTTCTCTTGATATGACGTGAGTTATTCTGTATTGTGAAATTGTCTTCTGATGATTAGGTCCAGCTGGCAAAGAGGTCCGACCAGCGGCAGGAGCAGAGGAGGAGAGAGAAGACAGCCACGAGATGGCCGAGTCCACGCCGACCGGCTCTCCTCTCAAAAGGCTTTCAGCCAAACCTCCTGCAGTCGGCGGTATTTTGACTTCAAGCCACAGGTGAGATACTGCAGGACTCATCTGGAATACAGAAGCACAATTCCAGTTTCGATGGCGGCTTCACAACGATACCTTTTTTTGACACCAGATGTTTTAAAACCAATTTGAACAACAACAGAAAGACACTGGATCTCAGCACGAAACGTTTAGTTTCTCTTTTACCGCTGATTCAAATCAGGATTTTCTCCAAATCAACTTTATTTAATCAAATTTAAACAAAACTATGCGAGTGCCTTTAGTTCACGTCTCCAATATGTGACAGCCAATCATTAGCGACTTTAGATCTTGACACACGTACACTGATGATTATTGGCTTGCGGACACTAAGATTTGCTTTCTTGGATATTGGAATTTTCCAACGAACGATTATTCTGTGTATTTTTTTGATATTCAGTATCATGAGGTTATTTCAGTCTGTGTTACAGATGTATCAAAGTCTGTTGCCCTGCCCTATTAGAAGGGACTCTTTCTGTGTGAGTGTAATCGACTCAAGTCAGGGCAGTCAAGACGAATAAAGGGGGAACTTAGGATTTGTGACAGAATCTGTGGCTGCGACAAAATCATGCAGATGGATCCTCACTGAACTTTTTTTGCGATAGCAACTTGTGTAGTTTGTATTGGATCAGTAAAAAAATCAGACTGGGAAAATCTCTCAAACTCCAAGACTCTTCGGTGCATCAACAGCTCCAACTAGCGGGGAAATACTGCTTAAAGCTCGTGTGCGTCCACGTCCGTCCTCAACATCTGCCTGTGTGTCTGTCTGTCTGTGTGTCTGCCAGCTCTCCTGTGAAGAAGTCCTTGTCGGCCAAGTCTCTCCAGTTTGACTCCGAGCCCCTCAAGGAGAGCAGCTCGGCGGCCCCCGGCTTCGAGGCCACCGTCCCCTCCTCCCTCCTCCACCTCGTGGGCCTGCTGGCCGAGACGGCCGAGGACAAGTACCGCCTCCTGGAACAGAGGGATAAGGTCCTACGCCAAGGTTTGGCCCTTTAACCCCCAACTGGAGTCCATCGCGGCCGCGTGATCCGGCAGTACAGATTCTCCAGATGACTTTGTGTGTCTGCGCAGGTCAACCTAAGAGGACGGACCTGGACATGTCCAAGGTGTTCGTGGGCACGTGTCCAGACATGTGTCCGGAGAAGGAGAGGTTCATGAGGGAGACGAGAAAACAGCTGAGCGTATTTGAGGTCATCCGAGATACTGAAATGGTAATTGAAGGTCTTTAAAGGGACGGTTCAGAATTTTGGACGTAGGGCCGCATTTCCAAGTTAGCCACTGTGCTGTAGCGTTTATCAGTGGAGACCGGTGGGAGAAATTTCATCCTGTTCTTCTAGTTTAGCAGAGTTTGTTGGCAGTAGTGGCTAATACTCGTATCGTAGTATTAGCCACTATAGTATTAGTGGCTGATACTATAGCACTATTAGCCACTGTGCTATAGTGTGTATCAGTGGAGACCGGTGGGAGAAATTTCATCCAGTTCTTCTAGTTCAGCAGAGTTTGTTGGCGCTGGGCTTGTGTGTAGTCAATGGTTTCTGCTAGCCTCCCAGTAAAAACATCTTACCCACTCCACAATACAACTGATAAATTCTATATGATAAATTATAACACCAGAATATAGATGACAATCTCTGTGTTGATAGAATAATGTTAGACATGGACACCTTCCATCGCGTTTCAATTTTGATGGACCAGTTTCTGAGCAGCGGTGGAATTCACCTTTGGTGCGCTTTGCTCTGCTTCTGTAGCAACGGCAGCAGCAGGTAAGTGAAAGAGCAGGTGGTCCAGGTGGTATCAGCCCACCACTGCTGTAGCCAACTAACAACTACAGGAAGTAGAACTATTTTGCTGCTGAGACACTGGTCCCTCAAAATGCAATGCGGTGCAAGGTTAACTGTATTTCTAACATTGTTCCGTCAGCACAGCCATTTACATCAATAGTCTGGCAATAATCAATAATCAATCATTTAAATCCACTGATAAATAGCCGATGCGAACTTGGAAACAAGACCCTTTTCCCAAAATGTACGCCTTGCTTTAGATTTTTATTGTTTTTTTTGCTGTACCATGTTAGACTAAAGGTCCCAAAATCATTTTAGGTCAACCTACTCACGGCGTAAGATTCAGTTCCAGGTATGCCCGCTGCCTGCAGTCACCAAAATCCAAACCTTCCCATCTTCCTCAAGGTGGATCACGCTGCAGCTATCAAGGAGTACAGCCGCTCGTCCGCCGACCAGGAGGAGCCGCTGCCCCACGACTTGCGTCCCCTCCCCGTGCTCTGCATGACCATGGACTACCTGGTGACCAAGATCATGGACCAGAACAGCGAGGCCTACCGGGACTGGTACGACTTTGTGTGGAACAGGACGCGCGGCATACGCAAGGTAACGCAAATCCGGTCATTGTCGCGGCGAAGTCGAGCAGTTTTCTTCCAAAAGCTGCACTGCCTTCTGGTTTTTCCTGCACCCACTCCCTCATCTCTTCCGTTTCCCCCTCGCAGGACATCACCCAGCAGCGTCTGTGCTGCCCCAGCACGGTGTCGCTCATCGAGAAGTGCACGCGCTTCCACATCCACTGCGCCCACCACCTGTGCGAGGAGTCCATGTCGTCGTTCGACGCCAAGATCAACAACGAGAACATGACCAAGTGCCTCCAGAGTCTCAAGGAAATGTACCAGGACCTGGCAACCCGGCAGACCTACTGCGCGCAGGAGGCGGAGTTCCGCCAGTACAGCGTGCTGGTGAAACTCAACGACGGCGACATCCTGCGGTCAGTCCACAAAGAGGGACACAACTTTTTTTTTTTTTTTTTTTTTTTTTTTGTCTTCAGGTGTTTTCAATTGTACAGAAAATCACAAATTTGATCCTCCTTTTTATTTTTTTAAATTTTTTTTTTACCCCCCTTGCCAGGGAGGTGCAGCAGTTCCGAGATGAGGTGCGCAATTCCCCCGAGGTGAAGTTTGCCGTCCAGGCGTTCACGGCGGTCAACAACAACAACTTTGTGCGCTTCTTCAAACTGGTGAAAGGAGCCTCGTATTTGGCCGGCTGCCTCCTGCACCGATACTTCAATCAGGTAGGAAGCCGTTTGGCATTAATAATGACGGCTAAGACATCCAAAAATTTAAAAAACAATTTTTCTGATATTTTCAAGTTGATAATGTCTGACAATAGAAAGACACTTAAAAAAAAAAAAAATCATAATCCATTCATTTTGTATAGACTGCCCTTATAAAATGTCAGAGTTGAGGACATAGGACCTAATTTCCATGTTAGCTAGTGTGCTGCTTATCAGTGGACGCCAATGCATTGACAGCGGCAGGTAAATCAAGTTGTCTCTGTAATTTCAGTCCACTGCTGCTGTAGTCAACTACCGGACTGCAGGAAGTGGAACTATGTTTCCGCTGAGACACTGCACTCAAAATGCAATGCGATGCAATAGTAGTTTTATTTCTAACGTTATTCCATCATCACAGACGTTTGCATCAGTAGTCTGGCATTGTCATTTATTGTCCTCGGGTGTACTGTGGAAGTGGGGTGAGATTGTTTTTTATTGGCAGGCTAGCGGAAACCATTGACTTGCACTAGCCTAGCGCCAGCGAGCTTGGCTGAACTAGAACGACTGCAAGAATCTCTAATGATTACGAGCACGCTGGCTTATATGAAAGTGAGGTCCTGAGCCACCCATTTAAAGGTCCAGTGTCGAAAGTTTGGCCTGATTTATGATTTTTATGTTGATAAAAGCTTAATTTGTATATAATAAAATCATTTCTCCTACTTTTTGAGTGGTTCTCATATATATATATAAGAATATACATAGATCAATAAGGGTGTCTTGCTCCTAGTTAGCTGTCATCTTGCACTGCCATATTTCTAAAGAAGCTTCCCTGACAGTGAACTAAATACGAAACGCGCTGTCAGGCGGGCTCACTTAAAAAATTTACACACTTGACCTTTAAGATGAAATTATCATAAATCACTCTGATGGAACTCATTCCAGGTGCTGGCAGAGTCACTAGTACACACACTAATAATGAATGCACTGTGCTTATGATCTTTGGAACAAATTTTGTTGCTGCAGGTCAGAACGAAGGCCTTGAAGACCTTGAATCAGGCTCACACCATCAGCCACCATCGGTCAACCGCCTTCCCGCTCGAGGACATCGAGCGGATTTTAATGTTCCGCGACGCCGCCGAGGCAACCGATTTCATCCAGCAGTACGGTCTGGCTGTCAGTGAAGAGTGAGTGTCGGACCTCTGGGGGGGGGGTCACAAGAGGACATTCGCATTCACCGTTATTGATGGGTCTTGATAAGTTGATTAGTTAAGAATAGGGATGCAGCAATACCGCGAGTAGAGTACTCAACCTCGGTATCGGTACCGATACCCGGTGCCGGTATCGGTGCACCCCTAGTTCAGAACAAACCCTTCAGTGTAAAATCCCGAGTGTTCAATTGTTGGAAATGTTGCCATCAGTTTGGTGGAGCTCAGCCGGATGACCTACCAGGAGCCCGACCTGCCGGTGTCGCATTCCAAGTCGGAAGTCATCCTGGCGAAGCGCTACGTGTTGATCGGAGAGGTGGTGAACGGCGGCCCCCTGCCCAGCCCGCTGCAGCACGGCCCCGTGTGCAGCTTCGACGCTCAGAACAAGTACCGAGGGGAAGGTCCCCTGGCCGAGCCCGCCGTAGCCCAGTTTAGAGGTAAGCGCTACTCTGACGGAGTACAAGTAGTACGCAATGCACTGGCTGAGTGTCCTTGACATCATTTGCATAGAAAACACATTTTTCTGGTTACTCCAACCGCAAGAGGTGAAACTTGTGGTGGTTTTTAGTGGTTCACTTAATTCAAAACAAAAAAATCAAATTCTCTCTTCTAGTCAAAAGTTTGCACGCACCTTCTAATTTCATGCTTTATTTTTTTCATTTTCATGACTGTTTACATTGTTGATTCTCACCAAAGGCATCAAAAGTATGAATGAACACACAGAATTATGTAGTTAAGAAAAAAGTGTGAAAAACTCAAACACTTGTTTCATATTTTAGATTCTTCCCTTCATATAAAACATTTAGTTATTTAAAATCTTTTTCTAATTCCATATGTCTTACGCCCTCAGTATGTGTCCGCTAATTCCGTTTAAAAATGTATGTTTATTCATTTGGCGCCAGCCAATCTGAACCTGGCTAAACAAACAAAAAAAAATACTACAAAAGATGCATATGTTTTATCGCCCAAATCGAAAATCAAAGCACAAAAAGTATGTTTGCACTCACCCGATGAGCAGCAGTGATACACGTTTGCAATAGTACTAACTTTCAGCAATGTAACAGATACCTAACATTACAGAAATCATCTTTTGGAAATGTACTGTCCTCGCAGAGCGTCATTGATTTTTGCCGCCAAACGTCTCTCCACAGTTTTCCCTCCCGCCGCCAAGCTGGACTTTAAGGCTCCGCCCAGTGGGGACGTCCCGGCGCAACCATTCCAAATGCCTGCAGCCATCAAGGAGAAAGTGGGAGAGCCCGGTGAGCCAGGACGCAGCTCGGCCCCGCCGGCGGTCGACCAGCCGCAGATCCCTCAGCTGCAGCCTGTGAAGCCGCCATCGCCTCCACCCAGACCTCAGCTGGTCTACAGCCATGAGGTGGGCACCGTGATGCACACGACTCATTGCGTGGCATTTAAAGAGGTGGTTCAGATCTTTGGACACGAGAACATTTTCCCCTGCATCGCATCACATTGCATTTTTGAGGGACGAGTGTCTCAGCATGTGCATCGATTTATTTTGCTCTGGTTAGTAGCATGGCAGAAAGCTGAGAACCTGGTGCTGCTTCCTGTAGTAGGTAGTAGACGACAGCAGCAGTCGATTGATAACTGCTAAGTGTTGGGTTTACCGGCAGGCTAGCAGAAACTTAGCGCTAGCCAACTCTGCTAAACTAGAAGGACTTGATACAATCGACTAGGAAATTAGATCTGGTGTCCACATTTCTGAACCATCCTTTAAAACATTTGTTAGTCAGAAATTCATCACTATTGTTGATGTGTAATTTTCACCCAAGATTAGGGCTGGGCGATTTTGGTCAAAAATAAAATCCTGATTATTTATTTTTATTATTTATTTATTTTTTCTGTCTGAAAACTCGATTTTCGATTTCAATTTTATTTTGTAAAACTACAAAAGACAATGGAATAAATAATTTTAAATTTTTTATCTTTATTTTTAAAGAAAAATAACAAACAAACAAATTTCCTTCTTGGGAATGAAGTGCAAGTGAAAGATACCGTAAATCCTCCTTGGGTTTAGTAAAGTGACAACATTTAGTCTTCTTGACCAAACAAGCGTGAACCCATTGGGATTGTGTGAGAATGACACTTTCACCTAAGTTCACTTGAAAATGAACAGGTTCTTCATAAACAAAGATGAAGTTCCCTTATTTGGGAATAAAGTGAAAACACCAAACACAAATTAAATCTTTCACCAAACATCACTTTCAAAATAAAAGGCTTTTCTATCATCTTGAACAACGATGAATGAATAAAGTGCATAACTTTTCAAAATTTTGTAAAATAAGGCACACAGCCCAGAAGCATTTTTTTTTTTTTTAACATTGTCCTGACTCATAAATCCAATTTTGATTTAAAATCGAATCATCGCACAGTGCCGCCCATGATGCACACTCTGGCGTTTTTTGACTAACAGCTTGTTGTCTCCTGTGCTGCCACCTTGCAGGACGTTGCAGCTGTGCTCGAAGGTGCAATCGCAGAGGTGGTTGATTCAGGTGTGAGGGACGTGGCTCACACTTGCGCCAGCTATGTTTCAACCGCTCTTGTGTAAGCACATTTCTAATTTCCTGCGTAAGATGCTGTTTGTTCTCAGCGTTCCCGTCGCTCGGATTTTAAGATTGGATGTTCCCTCAGCGTGGTCTTCCTAACGCTGGCTGCCTTTCACTCTGCTGCTGTGCAGGGAGAGCGGCTCGCAGACAGAATCTCTGCTGGACGAGGTTTTGGGAGAGATGCTGAGCGAACTGTGCTCGGCCGAGGTGGAGCTGGAACGTGAGCGTCTTGCCCGGGAAAGACGCCTCCTTGAGGAGGCCAGGTGAGTTTGCGGGCTGGATAAAAGTTGCAACTGGACTTTAGCTTGTTAAAAGTTCCTTCTTGTACCCTGGACCAAAATGTCAATGCCAAGTCGGTTTCATCGACACTAAAAAAAACAAGAACAACAAACAAACTCCACGTCATTGTGCGTTTTTAAAACGTAAAAGTATAAGGACACGAGGATAGCGTTTGCTTAAAAAAGCTGAAGGAAAATGTTGAGGGTAGGATGGTTTAATTAAAACAGTGAAAGGAGAAAGTATGTTAAAGACTTTACAAATGCCCTTTATTATATAGTAATAAATATTATATATTATTTATTTATTTATTTTATTATTAATATTATATTATTATTATTATTAACGTCATATATTATAATAATATTGCATATATTTAGGACACTGTCAGGTGGGCTTCCTTCCTTAAAAAATGATGGCACAAGTACCGAACCCTGGGGGACCGGGCCTTCAGTGTCTCCGCCCCCACCCTCTGGAACTCCCTCCCCCCAAACACATCCGCAACTGCACGGAGCTCAATACCTTCAAGTCTGCCTTCAAAACCCACCTCTTCAGACTTGCCTACCCTACCTGACCCCTCCAATCCACCGCACCTCCCAGCCCATATCTGCCCTCTCAACCCTGTCTGTTTTTAACTGATTTTATTCTTGTGTTACATCTATTTTAATTGTTTATTTATTTATCTTAATCTCTCGAGTTGTTTTATATTGTTATTTTTACCTGTAAAGTGACTTTGAGCACCTGTAAAAGCGCTTTATAAATAAAAAGCATTATTATTATTATTAGATGGCAGCTAACTAGTAGCAAGACCCTTGTTGTTCTATGTATATTCTTATATATACAGGATGAGAACTGTTATGTATGACTTTTATTGTACAGCCAGTATTCACGTTTATTAATCTATTTATGGGCAGTATGTTAAGCCTTTACCAATATAAAAATCATAAATCAAGCCAAATTTTACACACTGGACCTTTAAAAAAAAAAAAAAAAAAATGTTTGCAAATGTAACCTAGAAACTGCAATTATTGAGATTATTGTCTGGTGATCAGTCTTGATAACCTGGCCCTCGTGCGACTTGGCAGCGCCAGTGATTGGTCGCGGCCTGCTCACTGTGTCTCGCTCTCTGGTTCTTGGTTTTGTTCCCAGGAGGAAGCAGGAGCACGAGGCCTTCCTGCAGCACTTCAGCGCCAGTCTCTGCACAGAAATTATACACGAAGTTTTAGATGAAACCATTGAGGAGACGTCAGCCGCTGAGATCCAGTAAGACGCCCCCACTTCTAAATTGGGATGATATCACTCGAAAAAACAATCAATTAAATATTTTATAATATAATATGAAATAATTTTGACTATTATGCACTTAACTTTTAAAATAATCCATATGTCTATATGATGTAAATATCTTGTTTTTTCCTTTCTTACTCATAGATATTTTATTTTATGTCTTTATTTTCTTTTTAATATAATTTCCTTCCTTTGCACTATATTGTTGGCGTAATTATGTACATTTCCCCAATGTGGGATTAATAAATACTTCTATTCTATATTCTAATTGTAGAACGAAGGTCACGCCTTAAATCAATTCTTTTTTTTCTCCCTGTTTTTCAGACTGGCAGTGCATGAGAAAGCAGATTGTGTGGCTAAATGCACGCAGCACATCTGCTCAACTCTGGTTGAGGAGACATTAAGCGCAGAAATGACTCTCCTGGTCCAATCTGTGCTGGAGGCGGAGCTACAACTCATCCACAAGTACATCAGCAGGTGAGATGTGGGAAAAACACACTTTGTATCGTGCGTTTCCACTATTAGCCCCTCATGGTTTCTTCCGCATCATGCGGCTCCATAGAGCGTGTAGCAGTAGTGTCACTTCCCATCATGCCTCTGTAACTCATGTAATGCATCAGGGCGCATCAGCCAATCGGAATGACCCTGAGACACAGCGCGTACAACGCTGTGATGTCATGCTGGGAATAAACTCCTTTCTGGTGATTTTATGGATTTTTAATGTTGTTGTTTTTTTTTTTAAAGGATTAAAGTTTAAGCGTGTAATATTTTGAGATTTTAAGGGGAAACAACGACATCAAGTGGTTACATTTGACATTGCCAATTGCCATTGCAGCGCACTTTTGCTCACCCTCCGTCTCCTGAGCTTGCCAGTGAACTACAGTGGCCTGCGAACCCAAACCTGGATACCTCGTCCACCATCTTCTTTGTTGATTCATTTGAGGACGCCAGCAGTCACTCGTAGGCCTGTCGCGATAATCACTAATTCGATTAATCGCTCGGTAAATGAAAACGAGGTCGGTAATTTTGCCAGCCTCGATAAATTGATCAATCGATAAATTTGTTTTTCTCCTCTCTCGCTACCAAACACGCTGGATGAGAGAAGAGGTCTCACTCTGTGCATTTATATGATTTAAAAAAATGGTGTCAATAATATCGTTTATCGGCAATAATTTGTAGCACAATTATCGTCCAGCAAAATTTGTTATCGTGACAGGCCTAGTCCCTCTAAATATGTAAACGTGCTGTCAGGCAGCTGGATGGTCCACAGCAGGCTTCCTTAGAAATATGGTGGCGCAAGATGGCAACTAACTGGGTTTCACCACCAGGTGGCGCGACGTGGTGGCCGTCCGTCGGCAGCTGAAGCGGCAGATGAGGGGTTTCCCGGCGGCCCCCTGCTGCGTGGACCCCCAGTTCAAGCTGAGAGCTCTGGCCCCCAGCGCGCCCGCTCATCCTTCCATGGAAGGCCTGGCCCGCGGCCTCACCAACCTGGGCAACGCCGGCACCCTGTCCCTGTCCAGCACCAGGTCGGTCCCCGCACCTCCCTCCGCCACTGCTGCTGTTGTCATTTGCGCTGAAAACACACGCTAACGGAACGTTGTTGTTATTTTCCAAAGGACTTTGAAAATGAGGAGAGAGGTGGTCCACCAGATGAGGGTCCACTACTACTTCCAGCAGCTTCTGGAGTGAGTCTGTCTGTCTGATTCGATTCAGAGGGCGTATATGTATATATATATGTATATATATATACATATATTGCCAGTGCAATATACTTTATGAAAAATAAAATTGCATCGATTCACGGCTGCTCTACCGATGCACTCGCATCGTGGCCGCGCATGTCCGTGTATCGATACGTATCGGTTAATCTTCCCATCCCTAATACATACATATATATATACATACATACATACATACATACATATATGAATTGATTCTTAATTGGCAATGTCATAATCGCGATTAATCTAAGAATCAATATATTCTTTTTCTTCCCGATCCCGAGTTTTGACCCATTTTTCTCTATGCTCCTCTCAGTAACAGAGTGTGGGCGCCGCTCGACCTGCCCAGCCTGGTGGTGGAGAACACAGCCAACCGGCAGCGGAGAGTCTTCTGGAAGGCCGTGCTGCTGCTGCCGAGTGATCATGACAATGTGGCCAGCGTGGCAGACAGGTGAGCAGCCGTGCCTGTGCCTCATGTTGCAGGTGGCATTAGGCAACCTGCTCGGGTACCTGACGATTCAATTCGATTCCGATTCAGAGGGCTACGATGCGATTAATCGCGATTAATTGAGAATCGCGATTTATCACGATTAATCACGATTAATCGAGAATCACGATGAATCACGATTCATATATACATGCATAAATACATACATACATGCATACATACACACACATATCATGAGTTGGTTTGGATCTGCGTGCTCATGTGTCTAGTGTGCGCCACCTTAAACAGTCCGGTACGACGAACATTTTTTTCAAATTTGTGAATTGATTATTAATTGGCAATTTCATAATCGCAATTAATCGAAGAATCAATTTCCCCCCACCCCCACCCCCACATGGCAAAGTGGTTGAAAAACACTGACCTGAACTACCCACTCTTTTATTCAACTGCTGCCGTCATTGCGACGGAGGCGGAGTACAGTGCACGCTGCTGCTGCTGGGACACTTCACCCAAAATGCAAGGGTGCAAGGGTAGCTTTATTTCTAACATTGTTCTATCAATACAGACAGTTGCTAGACTAGCGTTATCATTTATTTTTCTCAGGTGTATTATCAAGGCAAGGGTAGTTTTATTTCTCGCATTAATTCTATTCTTTCTCATCGGGCCCCTGCAGGATCCTCTCCGACTGGCTGGAGGTGAAGTTCGGCTCGGACGGCGTCTCGGACTCGGCAGAGGAGCAGCCGGATGGAACCCTGAGGACTCTGTGTGTGTCCGACACGCTCCTGGAGAAGGACGAGTGCAGGGTGTGCGTCAGCGTCAAGGTGAGATCGGCGCGCCTCTCTGGATTTGCGAGGGACGTTTTACGTTATTTAAAAAAAATGTGCACTATCAGACCGAATTAAACAAACAGAAAACCACCCAATTAAATATAAAGTTTACGACTATCCAATAAAAATGAACAAAATTTTAACCCACTCGTAACCAGTCAAGACATTTTCACTTTTGGGGCTGGGCGGCTCAAATAATGTATAATGGGATTTTATTTTAACAAATGCTGAAAATAAATCTGTTAACATGGATGTCTTATTAAACTTGTTAGTATTAGAGAATGGTCTCAGCGATCTAATGGTGATATGTTCGGTAAATGCATGTGTGATGTAACCTGCGTGCGCCCTGACGCAGACGTCACGAAAGCGCCAGGCGCTGCCACCACAACTAACAGTGAGGAGAAAGATTAGCGAGTCTTAGGACCATAGTTGGACTATAAGTCATTATCTTTGGCTGCTATATTCTACTCGCTCGGGTTGATGTGGTGAATGTGTTATGCTACTGTCTAATATATTTGTTCATATGTACATATATTTTCTGTTGAAATATAATATGGGATGCCAGTGGCGACAGCGTTTCTTGAACAATTACACACCTTTGTACGACTCTGCAGTCGTCCCGCGGACCCCTGTCCTCCGACGGCCTGGCCAAGATGGAGGAGCGCTGCGAGCTCCACGGGACGGAGGCCCTGGTGGCGCTGCTCCCGGCGCTGGCCGGCCTGGAGCCCGACGAGCAGGACGTACACCTGCTGTCGGCGCTGCTCCAGCTCAAGCAGCTGCAGCAGGCCAGCAGCTGGCACTGCCCGCTGCCGCTGGTCATGCTGGTGCCCGGGCCCGAGGACGGGGACACGCACAAACTGGAAGAAGGTAACCGGGACCGCAGAGTGAAAGAAAAGAAAGCACCTTTCTACCATTCTACGGTTTAACCAACAATACGCTTGAAAGCAGAGTTGAAACAATGTAGATGAAATGAGTGACAGTGTTTCTCTCTCTCAGCGCTGACGCTGCACACGCTGGTCAGCGAAGGCCTGATATCGGAGTACAAGTTTGTCTTCATACCAGAGACCACGAGTGATCTCCAGGGCTCCAAACAGGTGTGTATGTACATTCTGGTACAGAAGCCAAGCTTTTTAAAGCTATTGTTCCTTTGTTAGTTCTCATTTCCCAAACAATTGTTAACTGTTAATGTGCCTCCTTTTTAATTCTGTGACTTATCTTTTAAGAAATCCTGATTGTAACACAAAGCACAATGCTCTACACTTAACCAAGAAATTAAATGTATGCGCCCTCATGGCCCTTGTTTGGTATGCCACCAGAGGGGGCTATTTACCAGCACAAGCGCCTAAAAAGCAATCTTCAGTAAGAGTTGTAATGCAATTCTGTTAACTGAACTTCAGACTTTTACGACCTAATTAGATTTACGCATATATCTCATGTTGTAACTGTAATGATGATGATGATAATGATAATGATGATAATTATCATTATTATTATTATTATGATGATTATTATTATTATTATATCCATTTGTTCTTACTAAAGAATACAAACAAATCTAAATACATCATATTGCAGCTGTGCCTGGATACAAAAGCAACCTTTTTTTTTTATTATTGGTGTTTGAAATCTTTTGAAAGTGACTTCAAGGATTTCATTGTTAACACACAGATCAGTGGCTGATTCAAGCAGTTTAGCCGTTGTGGCTCTGTCAAACGAGAGAGAGAGAGAGAGAGAGAGAGAGAGAGAGACAGAGACAGAGACAGAGAGAAGAAGTGTCTTTGATGCGTTACGGCCCTCACTCACCCTGCTCTCACCGCCCTGCGGTGCTGCTGTGTGTTCTCAGCTCGGCCTGGCCGTGCGCTGGCTGCTGGCCCGCGTCCCGCCGCCCCTCGGACTCTCCTGCCAGACGCTGGCGCAGCTGGTGGAGGCCAGCCTCAGTCGCGAGTTCACCGCCAGGGTGTTCGCCCACCAGCAGGAGCGCGCCGCCGCCCGCCTCCCCCCCGCCGAGCTGGCGCCTGTCGTCCAGCTGTACAACGCCGTCGTGGCCCACGTGGCCGAGAAAACGACGTCGGCGGAGCTCGTCGGCCTCTCGTGGCCGCCGTGCGAGTTCTGGCGGCCGGAGACGAGCGGCTCCGTCCCTCACCTGGGCTGGAACTCCGCCCGGCACCTGGCCTGGCTGCGCAGGGCCATCCTCAGCCTGCAGCTGCCGCCGTGGACGCAGCCGTCGGGCTCAGGTCAGTGCTGGATGCTTGAGTCGAATCTAATTAAGTCGAGAGCGCAGTCATGTGTCCCTGCAGCATCAGACACTCAGAAAATTCACAACATTTATATTCTTGAATTGAGAAGAATTTGTAGAAGAAAGACCTCTGCTTAGCTATGAGCTAGCTCATTCAAAACATGTAAAGTTTTGAAGAAGAAACAGCGACCCTTAGATTTTAGATTGTAGTGTTTTTCACTCTCCCTCCCACCCCTGGGCTTGCCAGTTAGCTACTGTGGCCTGCACACCCAAACCTGGACACCTTGTTTACCTTCTTCTTCGCTGAAGAAGGATTTTGTAGAAGAAACGGCGACACCAAGTGGTTACATTTTAGAATGTACCGTTTTTCACTCTCCCTCCCACTCCTGAGCTTGCCAGTAAACTACGGTGGCCTGCTCACCCAAACCTGGATACTCCGTCCACCTTCTTCATTGGTTTATTTGAGGATGCCAGCATTCACCCTAATTATGAAACGTGCTGTCAGGTAGCTGGATTGTCCACACCAGGCTTCCTTAGGAATATGGCCGTGCAAGGTGGCAGCTAACTGGGAGCAAGACCCATTCGTCTCTCTGTATATTATTATTATCATATATATTTGAGAACCGTTCTAAGGGTAGGATAACCAAATTACTTTTACTGTACTACTACACTTTTGTTAATGTATTTGTGGACAGTATATTAAGCTTTTACCAATACAAAAATCTTACTGTAAATCAAGCCAAATGCTACACACTGCTACCTTTGAAGAATCGGAATCAAGAATTGTTCAATTCCAAACGCTGCCCGACCAGCAGCAGAAGCTGAGCTCTGAGGCACCAGGCCTACAAACTTCCTTGACCGCTTAAACCTCCTTCAGTACAAACGCAGATGTATATTCCTCTCTTCCCTTCGCCTCCTTAAGACTCGTGGTCCGAGCTCTGCCTCTCCGTCGCCCGCTACGCCGCCACGGTCCCGGCCTCGCACCGCAGTCAGCCGCTGCTCATGTCCAGGCTGGAAAACCTCCTGGAGAAGGTCCGGCTCAGTGGTCACAGAGTCGGGGGCGGCGGCGGGTCCGGGGCGAACGCGACCAGGTGGAGCCACGAAGACGACGACCTGTATCCAGCTGCCAGCTCTATTCCATGGGACGATGTGTTGATCATCTGCATAGACCACAAGCTGAGGGACTGGCAGATGCCCGGACCTCCTGTCTGCGAAGGTGGGGACAGCTTCTTCTTTTTTTTTTTTTGTAATTTATTGTTTATTCAGAGAAGCGTGTGTACAGAAATTTTCTCTTGTGTACAACACAAAGTCCACCATCAAATGTGGATATGAAAATATAATTGCTAATCCAAGTTTTTTTCGTAGCAACAATAACGGAACAAATGTAACAAGTGGGCAAGTGAGAGGGTTTACCCCATTCCTTTTAACATCAGGGAAACACACGGTAAAATGTGGATCATCTCGTGAACCAGTACAGAAGTGTGCATCATGACAATGATTTTACAGAGCAGCCATATTCAGTTTACAGAAATTACAGGTTTAAATATTCCGTCCATTTTGACCGTATCCTGAAAAAGGAGTCTCTTTGACCTTTAAGAGAGAATGACAACTTCTCTAGACCGTAAATACTCTGTACAATATCCATCCATCTGGGCAGGGGGTTACCAAAAAAAACGAACAATGTTCTTCCAACAGAATTCCCTCTATGAATTGGAGCTTGAGGTCATCCATTGAAATTTGTGAATCTTTTCCCAGCTTTCAACCGGAATAATTAAATTTCCTTCTTTTTCCCCACTTACTCCTTCATGTAGTCTGTGTCTCTTCTTCTTTTTTGTTATAAACACATGAACTTTTTTTTTTTTTTTTTTTTTGGATGTGAGCATCTTCAACATATTTGCCTTCTTGTTTAAAGATGCTGTGACAGAGGATGGGGAGATCTTGGTGTACTTCCTGGACGACTCATTGAAGGGCTTCCAGCCCCCCGAGGAATGGACGGAGGCCATCAGGCAAACGCACAAGGAGAAGCAGCTGGAGGCGGCAGGGTGAGAAGCCACTATGAAGATATTAGATTGAGGTCGTGTCGGATTTGTCTTGAAGCCAACTTTTGAAACCTCTTAAAGGTCCAGTGTGTAAAATTTATGAAGGATGTTACAAAACCCAACCATGCGTATAATCGACAAGAGTTTCCTGGAAACCTCTGGATCTGTTGCACCAAAGCCTCCTGTTTTTTTTTTGTTTATTTTCCCATGTCATCACCAGGGCGAGTGAGGCTGCCGGTGCAATGTTCAGCAGCTTTTGTCCCAGGCAGAACCTGTTTCACACTGAAATGGAGCCTGTGGAGGCGGCGCCGGGCCCGCTGGACATCGCACACACACCCACGGCCCAAGAGCTGCTGGCCCACAGGTTCCTCCAGGGGCTGCAGGAGGAGAAGAGTGAGAGCCGAAGGTAAAGAAAGGCACATTTGTTTCTTGCTCGTGTTGCCGTGGAATTGAGAGCGCAGCGACATCGACGATGCATCGTTACTGTACATGCTCATTTGTACCTGCAGTGCAGTACTGAGCGCTGAGGGTGGCAGTGTCGCTCAATATTTATATCCTGCGTAAAAAAATAACAGAAGAAGAAGAACGGCTTCTTCTCCGAAAAGCCTCGAAAACTCCGACCTAAAGTTTAGGAATATTTCACAGGAAGTGAAGCAACGAACGTGTTAGTTGCGAACTCTGAAGCGCACCTGGCATTCCACGGTAGCGCTACGCCGACGAGTCGCTGTATCGTGACGCACCACAGAGAGAGAGAGAGAGATGATGTTGAGGATAGATATTTCGTAGTTTTGTTTTGAATTACACGCTTATTTGACTTAAGTACACAATACGTTTTTTTCGTGCGACAGAAAATCATGTAACAAGCTAGCTTAGCGAACGATAGTTCACTGAAGTACATGCTACTTTACGGCAGTAATTGGTGAATTATAGCCCCTGTCAATACTCGCGTTGACACTGAATTGTCACACTCTTTCACTTATCACTTCTCAACTGTGTTATTTAGGGCGTATGAATTCGATGTTTAAGTTGTCAGAAATCTGTTCAAGGTATTTAACTGTGATAAACATTGCGTAGAACCATGATATCGTAAAAATGACATACCTATGTTAATTAATTATAATACGTTCATTAAGATATCACACGTTAGCAACTATGTCACAGATAAATGCTTTGTGTATCATTATTATTTTGATATATTGCTTAAAAAAGGACGCTGTCAGAGCACAACAGTAACACAGGTGTGAAGATTTAAGCAAGTTAGGTTAAACAGAAATTCAAAATAGGTGGTGGGGGAAAAAAGATAATCGGGACTGATTGAAAAGATAATGGATTGATCAGTCGACAACAAACTAATCGTTAGTTGCGGCCCTGGTACAAAAACAAAATTGTCATATGCATACAAATACAACTGGTATCGACACATATGTTACGAGTGCGAGTTACAGTGTACGAAACCAAAAATTGTCGTCATCAAAGAATTACTTTTTTTTGTATCTGACAGTGTTTTGTTGATGCGTGCAGAGCAGAATTGCTCACAAAACTTGTCTTTTTTTGGGGGGGTTTTAGGAGCCTGGACCAGTTCCAGCGCTGGCTCGACGGCGACCCAGTCAGCCACCTGACCACGCCCCTTTTCATTCCATCCTCCACCCTGCTGTCTGCGCCCACAACATTAAGACACGCCCCCGCGCCCAAGACTCCGCCCACTCTGGTAAGACCTCGCTTCACTGAGCCTTGGAGCTGTTTTCCACATAAGCAGTGTCACGTTCAAGGTCACGCTCCGTTTGACTTCAATTATACACACGTGGACAAAACTAGGGCTGTCCCGATACTATATTATCACTTCCGATACGATACCGATATTTCAACCTTGAATATCGGCCGATACCGATATCAATCCGATATCTGCATGCTACAAATGAAACATACTTTCACTATTTATTCTGTAGTGTGGAATGTTAAAAAAGGCAGCATCAAGTGATATTACTCAAACAGACAATAAGAGTCAAAAACAGTTGTATTGGAGATCATACCACTTATTATTAACAATTATGAAAAAAAAGCTGCGGAATAGAAAAAAATTAAAAAATAAATCAGGAGGCCGTGAACAATGACTCAAATAACTTATAGTGCAAACAATTCACAACAAATTAACAAGTTTACTGCTCGCATATTCTGAAAACAACTGAGAGCAGGAACAAAAAAATAACAAAACAATATTGTCAGTTAACTAAACTCGTGATGAGCCTGACTCCTCCATCTTCCACTTTCTGCAGTCCGAGCATGATGTGGAGATTCTTTTTTCGCCGGAGTAGAATGGACTGCTTTCTATCCGAGTGTTCATAACGGAGTCTTAGGATGACGTCTGATATAATCCGATATTCCTTTTTTGGCTGATATCAGACCGATATCCGATATCAATATCGGATCGGGACAGCCCTAGACAAAATTGTTGGTACCCTTCCATTAGCGGCCCAGTGTGTAAAGTTTGGCTCGATTTATGATTTTGATATTGGTAAAAGATTAACATGTGCTGCTCAGTTTTAGAAAGCTTGGTCTCAGTCACAGGTCATTGGTCCTCCAACAGGATATTGAGACAAAACACCCAAGAATTTGGCCTTTTAGCCTGATCTAAATCCCATTGAACATTTGTGGAAGGATCTAAATTATGCAATCTGGAGAAGACGTCCCTGAAACCTGAGAAAACGTCAACAGTGGGCCAAAATACCTGTCGACGGGTGAAGAAATGGCCTGATTGCAGTGATTGCTTCCAAAGGTTGAGCAACAAAATAATAAGTTAAAGGTGAAGTGCCTAACATTTGGCGGTTTTTAAGAAGAAACAGTGACATCAAGTGGTTGCATTTTAGAATGCAGCGCTCTTTCACTTTCACAAAATTCTGTACCCTCCCCCTACTGAGCTAGCCAGTGAACTACGGTGGCCTGCGAGCACAAACCTGAATACCTCACCCAGCTTCTCGTTTGTTTGTTTATTTGAGGACGCCAGCGTTCACCCTAATTACAAAACACACTGTCAGGCAGCTGGATTATCCCCATCGGGCTTCCTTAGAAATATCGGGGTGCAAGATGGCAGCCAACTGGGAGCAAGACCCTGGATATAAGTATGTTGTTATATATATCAGAACAGTTCTAAGGGCAGGAAAAGCAAATGACCTTTATTGTACTACGAGTATACACACTGTAAATAATGTATTTATGGGCAGTGCAAGCGTTTACCAATATAAAAATCATAAATCAAGCCAAATATTACACACTGGATCTCTAAATACACCATTATTTTTGTATCGGCCAGTTTCATTACTATTTATTCATTTATTTTAATAATTCTGTTGAAACGGGCAAAAGTAGTAATCAGACGTTGCTGTTGAATTGTGGATCAAGTTATTTCAATGGGGTGGTTCTTTCTTTGACGGAAAGCTACCAACAATTTTGGCCACGTCCTGTGTATGTGGAAGAGACGCTGATTTCTCTCACGTGACACTTGGTCGGCATCACGCATTTGGAATTCTTTTGGGCCTTTCAGGAGCTGGAGGTGGACGAGCAGTCTGAAGCGGCAGGCTGGTCCTCGGCCAGGCCGGCCTCCTTGGCGTGGCGACTGCAGGAGTTGGAGCGACAGATCGTGGCCAGCCATGAGGAGGAGCTGGCCTGCAGGCTGAAGCTCAGCGGTCTGCTGAGCATTGTGGATGACTGATGGAGCAGCGCCAGGGACTGACTGACCTTCCGGTCCTCCAAAGACTCCTTTGATTGGCACTGTTGAGTTGAGATGACGCTGCAGTGACCTCCTCTTTCACTCAGAGTGGAGCTTTCAACTGCATTTGGACTTGCAGTCATGTCTGATGTGATCATGTGTACTTGAATTTTGTTTTTAATCAAGAAATTGTATTTTGAAAATTTTGCCCTGTTAAGACATTGAAAATAAAGTTGTTGTTTTTAACGTGATCCTTTATCTTAGTGCAGTTCAGATCTGTGTTGATTTCGATTGAACTGGCCTTACTTCATGCCTTATCACAGAGGGTGTGATGCTTTTAACAGCACAAGGGGGGGGGAATGCATTGTGAATGATGAAATGCACTAGTTTTTATCAGTCCGGTATTGGTACGGATACCGGTATCGGTAAAGATACCGGTATTAGGTATCGGTAAAGATACCGCTATCGGGAATCGGTAAAGATACCATGGTTGAGTACTCAAACTCGGAAAATCCGTACTGATATCAGTTGACAGCAGCGGCGTGGAAATGTTTTAAGGTGATTTGTTTTGGATTTTTAAAGCACTTTTGTTAAATGTCAGTGTATGACAGTTTTGTTAAATTTGTGTGTGTACTGCAGTAAAACGTGGGAATGTTGGTCAAATAACAGGACATCTATGGAAAAATACCAATACCACTTTTTTCTTTAAAAAAGTGGTATTGCAGTGTCTGTAGTGGTGCGTCTCTAGTTTTGTGGTTTAGCTACACAGAGGTCTTTTACAATATGACACAGCTTTGGCCTTCTGACCCCCACACTCTGGACGTGCCGCTTTCTATTGAACCCCGGTATTAAATGTTGTAACATTGTGTTACAATAAAACAAGTAAAAAGTCCGCAAGGGATTTTTTCACCCAAGTTAAACTGTATCACCAGTGCCTGCAGCAAGTATCCATCGCCCCATTTTCGTAAGACACATACTGCCTTTGCCATCTTACTTTATTGTTGTTTTGTCATCTGTGTGACCAATGGAATACCTTATAACATCACAATAATCCATAAATCATGGGTCAGTAACACAGTGCTCGCAGGCACCTCGTGAGTCGCCCCCTGCAGGCCTGGTCTAAAAAGTAGCAGTTTGTAGAGCCGCTTCCAAAATTCAAGTTTATCCAACCTTGTTAAGTCGTAGTTGATAATTATTCAGAACTCACTAGCGTGATCAGTGTCTTCACAAAGATGAGTATCATTAATAACCACATATTACTAATGGCTAAAGGAAAAGCTGTGCGATTATAGATGAGCGCAGCAAACTACTTGCCCTTCGTATGGCTCAGTACCCATGAAGTAGCCCTCAGGTTCAAAAAGGTCGTTGACCCCTGCTATAAATAAAATCCTCAATAAGCTCAGACTCCACGGCTTCCCCATTGGGAGGCGGGTTCATCGTTTGTCTTTTTTTCTGTGGGAGATGGGAGGTACTAAAGTCAGCATTGGATGCAGCAGCTGGATGACGAGCCCCTGCACTTGCTGGTCTCTGAGCCAATGGAGACCCTCAGAGAAGCACTCGACGCCTGCTACTCGTCGCTGCACAACACGTCGTGCAGGAAGCCCGCGCCGCGTCGCGCCGAGCACCCCCTGCTTTACTATGTGCTGGCCTCCATCTCCCTGCTCACCGTCGCCCTCAACCTGCTCGTCGTCATCTCCATCGCTCACTTCAGGCATAAGGATTAACCTTAACATTCTGTTCCTTCCTTAGGTTAATGAGATCAGCTCGAATAACACGATAGATGCATTTGATATATTTATTCTGTGTGTTTCAGTTTTTTTTTTTTAAATGATGTATTTTTGTTAGATATACAGGATATCCTGAAAAATTTGACTGTGTTTTAAAAGCAATTATCTTGAAAATTGCTAAGTCTACCTCAATGAAACGGAACAGTTTATGTGTTAAACATCATCAAGTTTACGAACACAGGCGGCGTTCAATACGTGCACCGCCTGTGACACGACACACGTCCACTGGGTGTGCCGTGTCTGAACTGGGTGACTGCGTGCGAGCATTTTCCAAGACACAAAATGACTTTTACTCTTGGGAGTGAACAGCATGGCTTAACCCAAAAACAGAACAAAAATGAAACATTAAATATAAAATCTTGATCTGTTTTTTTTCCCCAACAAGAATTTCCCAAATTCTTGGCCTTAGAAATGATATCAAATTTCTTGGGACACCCTGTAATTTGGTCGTTCTTATTAGGCACATTCACTGTATTTATACAGAATTTCTATGTGTGTGTGTAAACTGCAACCCAGGATCACTAAATTTTGTCTGATTTTACTTCACGGTCTGGTATAAACCTGTACCTATTATCACACACAGAATGGTAACAAGAAGCTGTTGAAAATAATCTACACTACCGATCAAGAGTTCTGGGTCACTGTCTCATTTCTGTGTTGAACTTCATTATAAGCAGCTTCATGAAACAATCTATTGAAATGCTCTGAGAAAATTACTAGCGCAGGAAAATGAGTCCGAATGTGCTGAACACATTATGGGATGGCTTTGACAGTTGATGTTTTTTTGTGACGGTTGTTGCATTGAATGTTTTTTTTAAAAGTGATTTTAGAGAATGAATATCAAGTGTGCAATATGTGGCCACCATTACAGAGGTTGAATGATTTAAATTTGCTTAAAAAAAGTAGAACAAAGTCTGTTTTAAAACCACACTTAGATGTGTGTGTTAAACCATAAAAGAGTCAACGAGGCATTGTGGTTCAAAACAGCCGACTGTTCTCTCAATCACTTTTACTAAGACATTGGAAATGCTTTTCGTTAAACACTAAAATGGTCCCATACTTGTTCAGCACATCTTGACTGATTTTCATGCACTCATGATTGCAGGGTGTTCAATATCGTTATTTCATAAAACTGGTTATATGAAGTTCAATGTAGAATTGAGTCAGTGACCGCAAACCTTTCAACGGTTGTGTGCATCTTAGAGTAACTGGGTTTATTCATTTGCAGATTCTTATTTGTGGATGGACATTTTAATTGTAATGTTGACAAGCACTGTAGTAATATTTGTGATGGAAATCACGTTTTCTCCTCCCCAGGCAGCTGCACACTCCCACCAACCTCCTCCTCCTCTCTCTGGCTGTCTCGGACCTCCTGGTCGGCCTCCTGTTGATGCCCGCCCAGATCGTCCTCATAGGCGGCTGTTGGTTCTTAGGGAGCTTTGCCTGTGGACTCTTCTATTATTCCTCTTTCATCTTGACATCTGCCTCAGTGGGAAACATGGTGCTCATATCAATTGACCGATACGTGTCCATCTGCGACCCTTTGTCCTACCCCAACAAAGTTACCCATGGTCGAGTCAAGGTCTGCGTGTGTGTGTGTTGGGCCCTCTCTGTGCTCTATAACGGTGTCATACTGAGAGACTTCCTGAAACACCCCAATCTCTATAATTCCTGCTACGGACAGTGCATAGTGGTAATTGACTCCACCACCGGAGCCATTGACGTCATGCTGACTTTTGTTTGCCCGGTTGCCATCATCGTTGTCCTGTATGTGAGAGTTTTTGTGGTGGCTGTGTCTCAGGCCCGAGCCATGAGGTCTCACGTAACAGCTGTGTCAGCGCAGGGCTCAGTGACAGTCAGGGTGAAGAAGTCGGAGATAAAAGCAGCCAGGACTCTCGGTGTCGTTGTTGCTCTATTTGTAGTTTGTTTCTGTCCATATTTCTACCCGTCACTGGCAGGCCAGGACTTGTCGACCAGTGTGGCTTTCTCAGTTTTCGGGGTCTGGCTATTTTTTAGTAATTCCTTTCTAAACCCATTAATCTATGCATTTTTCTACCCCTGGTTCAGGAGGGCCATTAGGCTCATTGTCACGCTTCAGATGCCTATTTCTGCGAATACCAAGATATTTTAGGGGGGGAAAAAAGAGCAGCAATCCTGTTGGCCGTCTTGTTGTCTCCTTGTGAGCCTGATAGGCCATTTGAGCATGAAAATGTTTTCTCCTTCTCTCTCTTTAACATGTTTCAGACGTTTCCTTTACCACGTTGAGTTGCAAACATTATATGAAAAGTGCTGTACAAATAAAAATTTCTGACATGAGCTTGTTCATAAGTCTTTGAAACAAGTTATTCACACAAATACCTAAGTACCACCTGATGCTAAATTGAGGCTACAGGCTCTTTCAATTTCAGAGCCAGCCACAGTAACCAGAGATGTACCGTTACGTAACGTTACAAGTTTAGGTGCATCAGTAGTTTTGATTCTGAAGTGCGTAGGAATGATTCCGTAATGATGACTTTTATTGTATTTTGCATAGCACATAATAATTTTTAATGTATTAACTTATTTATTAAATTTGAGTTTGAAAACTTATGTTACACTGGACCATCATGGATAAACAGCTTGTCCAGTTTACTGAAACATTGAGTCATAGCGCAAAGGACACTTCAATTGTCCAATGTTCAAAAGCAGAACAGTTTATTTAAGTGTTGGCTAATAGTTATGTAATGATTTTTACCCATGACAAATAAGATGGACAAATTGCTTTGAGGTATTTTTGGTCTCTATAACAATGTGTTCAGTACTGAATTCAGCCAAGCCACATTCCAGCTGAGCTATATCAATTTTGAATTTTGTAATATATGAACATGGCTAATAAAATGAAACAATCAAAAATAATAAATTAGCATTAAAAAAATAAAGAAGCACAATGTAGCTTAAATAAAAAAAAAAAAATTAAAAAAATTTGATGAGGGATACAGTATATAGACTGAACACATGGCATGTAATTACACTGTTATGGTCCTTTAAACATTTAAACAAAGTGACCTACAAAGGTGGGAAGGGGAGAGACATTCACCAGTTTGGCGGGGTACTTAAGTGGGCGTGATGGGGGCGGGGTTTGGTGTTTTTGATGTTCCGGGTTCCACGAAGCGCGGGGGATTTGAATGTGTTGGAAGTGCGGAGAATAAACACTTCAACCTTCTGCCTTCGCTTATGGGTCTCATTCTCCGCACCTCCACATTGGTGACCCCGACGTGAGTTGAATCATGTCAAAGTTTGACAATGGCTACGGTGATCCGGCGGCGCCTGGACCGAGCCGGGCTATCGAGGCGCCCCACGCGAGCATCTACTCCGCGACCATTAAGTTGCCCGACTTTTGGCAGCATAACCCGTGATCGTGGTTTCAGCACGTCGAGGCTCAATTCCAATTAAGAGGAATATCTCAGGATGTGACAAAATATTTCCATGTGGTAACGGCGTTGGACGCTGCGACTACAACTCGAGCGATGGCACTGCTGGAGGCTCCACCGGCTGCCGGCAAGTACGACATGCTCAAGGGGCTCCTGTTGAGACTTTTTGAGCTGTCGGAGCTGGAGAAGGCAGACCGGCTGCTGTCCCTGAACGGCTTGGGGGACAGCAAACCTTCGGATTTAATGGAGCGGATGCTGTCGGTGCTGGGCTCGGCGGATCCTTCGTTTCTTTTCGCCCACATTTTTCTGCGGCAGGTACCGGCGCCGGTGCGCACGGCGTTAGCCAGCTCCCGCCTCGTTGCCTCAAAGGACTACCGAGAGCTGGCCACGGAGGCGGACAAGATTTTCCTGGCCAACCGGCAGTTTGTGCACGCGCTGCTCCCTGAGGTGGGTGCTTCAGCCCCGCCTCTATCTCCGGAGGGCGGCATGGGCACCGCAGCCGCCGTGACGGGGCGCCGCCAGAGGGACGACGGGTTATGTTATTACCACGCCCGGTTTGGATCTAAGGCGAAGCAGTGTCGTCAGCCGTGCAGTTTCGGGCGGCAGGGAAACGCCCGGGCCGGCACTCAGTGGCAGCTGTGAGTGCTGGCCATGACTGCAGGCTGCTGTTTGTTACCGACTCCATCTCCGGCCGGCGTCTTCTGGTGGACTCGGGCGCCCAGCGCAGCATCCTGCCAGCTCAGCCGGTGGACACCCTGGCTGACCAGCACGGCCCGCGGATGGACGCCGCCAACGGCACGCCTATACGTACCTACGGCACCAGGTATGTGGAGGTTGGTTTCGGCGGGCGGCGTTTTGGTTGGGACTTTGTGATGGCTGCTGTGTCTACGCCAATCCTGGGAGCCGACTTCCTCTGTGCCTTCAGGCTGCTGGTGGATGTGACCAACAGCCGCCTTATTGATGCTGTGTCTTTCGCCACATACCCCTGCGCGCAGGGAGGACAGGGCGTGCTCTGCCTGTCCAACGCTTTGACCACTGGGGATCAGTATCAACGGTTGCTCGCTGAGTTCCCCGTTATCACTACACCCACGTTCTCATCAGCGGTGGCAAAGCGCGGGGTGGAGCACCACATCCCCACCGACAGCCCCCCAGTCTACGTGTGGGCTCGACGCTTGGACTCGGCCAAGCTGGCGATGGCCAGGGAAGAGTTTGCCACCATGGAACGCCTGGGTATTGTACGACGATCGAATAGTCCGTGGGCCTCACCTCACATGGTGATGAAGGCTGATAGGGGGTGGCGCCCATGTGGAGATTTCCGTCGACTGAACAATGCCATGGCCGCGGATCGGTACCCACTTCCACACATACAGGACTTTTCCGCCCACCTGGCCGGGGCTACCATCTTCTCCAAGGTCGACCTTGTGCGCGGATACCATCAGGTTCCAGTCCACCCACAGGATGTCCCCAAAACGGCGGTCATCACACCCTTTGGCCTGTTCGAGTTCCTGTGGATGCCTTTCGGCCTCAAGGGGGCGGCACAGACGTTTCAGCGCCTGATGGACTCGGTGCTGCGGGACATGCCCTTCTTGTTTGTCTACCTGGATGACATACTGGTGGCCAGCGCAGGAGCCGAGGAGCACTTGACCCACCTCCAGCTGCCGTTCGATTGCCTTAGCGAGCATGGGCTCATAGTCAATCCGGCCAAGTGCCAGTTCGGCTGGTCGTCCCTTGACTTCCTCGGTCACCACGTCACTCCACAGGGGGCAATTCCCCTTCCCGCGAGGGTGGATGCCGTCGCCAAGTTCCCGCGCCCCCGCACAGTGAAGGCCTTGCAGGAGTTCCTGGGAATGGTGAACTTTTATAACCGCTTCATTCCACATGCGGCCCACCTGATGCTGCCCTTGTATGGGGCCCTGCGGGGAAAAGAGACTAACGACGAAGTGGAATGGTGCACCGAGCGAGACACGGCTTTCAACGTGGCCAAGACTGCACTGGCCGCCGCGGCGCTGCTGGTGCACCCATCCCCCACTGCCCAGGTCGCTCTCACAATGGACGCTTCGGATTACACAGTGGGGGCGGTGTGTGAGCAGTGGGCGGGGGGTGCCTGGCAGCCCTTGGCTTTTTTCAGCAGGAAGCTCCGGGATAACAAGAGGAAGTACAGCACCTTCGACAGGGAGCTCCTGGGCCTCTTTCTCGCCACCAGGCATTTCCGGTTCCTGTTGGAGGGCCGCCGGTTCACCGCTTTCGTGGACCACAAACATTTGCTATGGCCAAGACTACGGCGCCATGGTCCGGTCGACAGCAGCGGCAGCTCTCTGCCATTGCCGAGTTCACCACAGACATCCAGCACGTGTCGGGGAAGGATAACTCGGTTGCAGACTGCCTCTCCCGGGCAGTCGTGGGTGCAGTGCACCTGGGACTGGATTATGCCTCTATGGCTGCGGACCAGGCCACTGACTCGGATGTTGAAGCCTACCGGACAGGCCCTACGGGGCTGCTGCTAGAGGAGGTGGTGGTTGATAACGCTAAAACCATGCTAGTTTGCGATGTCTCTACGGGGCAGCCGCGCCCCATGGTGCCTGTGAACTGGCGGCGCTGCGTTTTCAACACCCTCCACAGCCTTTCCCACCCCGGCGTGAAAGCCTTCACGAGGCTGGTGGGGGCCAACTTCGTCTGGCCGGGGCTCAAAAGGGACGTCAGGATGTGGGCTGGCTCCTGCGTGGCATGCCAGCGTGCCAAGATACAGCGGCATGTTAAGGCTTCGTTGGCGCCATTCCTGGTGCTGGAGAGGCGATTCGATCATGTGAACATAGACTTGGTGGGCCCCCTGACCCTCTCCCGTGGGTTTACCCACCTTCTCACCATGGTGGACAGGACCACCAGGTGGCCGGAAGCTGTTCCCCTATCGTCTACTTCGGCAGCAGATGTGGCCCGGGCATTTATAGCATGCTGGGTTGCCTGGTTCGGCGCGCCAGCTGACCTCACCTCCGACAGGGGTCCCCAGTTCTCGTCGGAGCTCTGGACCGCAGTGGCTGAGGGCCTGGGCGTGAAGCTCCACCGCACTACGGCATATAGCCCGCAGGGCAACGGGCTTTGCGAGCGGTTCCACTTCCTCTATGAAAGCGGCTCTGCGGGCCAGCCTTACAGACAGCAACTGGGTCGACCGCCTCCCATGGGTAATGCTCGGCCTGCGTTCTGCTCCTAAGGAAGACCTCCAGGCTTTCTTCTGCCGAGTTGGTGTACGCTCAGCCCCTGCGAGTCCCGGGGGAATTTCTCCCGGAGGCTGGGTCCCCCTGGTCAGCTCAAGGGTATCGGGCAGCGTCCCGGGACGTGGCTGAGGCCTTTATTCCCGTTCCGACATCTCACCACTGCCTGCCCCGGTCCTATGTGCCCAAAGACTTGCAGTCAGCGAGGTATGTTTTTATTCGCCATGACAGCCATCAAACTCCCTTACAGCCCCCATACGACGGGCCTTTCCGAGTCCTGGAGGCTGTGCCGAAGAACTTTGTGGTGGACATGGGGGGCAAGCCCGAGCGGATCACGGTTGACCATCTCAAGCCTGCACACTTGGATGTCGACGAGCTTGTTCAGCTGGCCCTGCCGCCACGGCAGGGGTGTCCCCCTGTGGCGGGTTCTGACCCGGCCATGGTGCCCACCCGGGTTCGGAGGTCACCCAAGGTCCTGGATCCTCTTCCCGCGAAACGGACCCGTTTTGGCCGGTTGGTACGCCCCCCACCACGTTGACTGCTGGGGGGGATGGTTTGCAAGATGCAAATTGGTTTAGGGTGAATTCTGGGGGGGCCTGTGTAGTGACCTACAAAGGTGGGAAGGGGAGAGACATTCACCTGGTTGGCGGGGTACTTAAGTGGGCGTGATGGGGACGGGGTTTGGTGTTTTTGATGTTCCGGGTTCCACGTAGCGCGATGGATTTGAATGTGTTGGAAGTGCGGAGAATAAACGCTTCAACCTTCTGCCTTCGCTTCTGGGTCTCATTCTCCGCACCTCCACAATGACATGTTATTTCTGCTACTGAACAAAGCATACATATGTTTTGTCCCAAACCTCCAAAGGAACAAATAGTTGTCTTGAATTAGTCTGTTGTGATTACAGTATGACAGTACCCTCACATTCTTAAGAGAAAACAAATAAATATGGTATTGCTCAAAAAAAAAATGGACCACAAACTTGCAGAATACATTCTGCATATTTAAAATGCTACCCCACTGCATGGTTTTAGACCCTGTGAAGAACAGCCAATTAATCCAGCTTGTAACACCGCTTTGCCCCAAGACAGTTGGTATTTGACTCTCAGTGCAGGACAACACCGAAAATGGATGGATTCATTTACTTGAGGTCCTTAAGGCAGATTCTATCCACTCCCAGAGCCTTGCCAGTTCGGAGCTTAAGACCTACCTTTGTGACTTCAGCTTGATGTATGAATCATCAACAAGATGGCGTTGGTATGGAGGAAAAGGGTAGATAAAACCAACAATATTTCAAAATAGATTTTTGACATGACGTAGACCTTTTGGCACATTCTTTTGAAAACTGAAGCAAGCTAAAGAGGTGACTACACTTTCAAGTCTCCAGTCTCTCATATCAAATAAGTGAACTGAAATATACATAAATATGTTGTTGCGTGAAAGTATCATTCAATCAATCAATCAACTTTTATTTGTACAGGACTAAATCACAACGTAATTCGTGTCAAAGCACTTTGCACAATTAGGAGAAAACCAACTGAACCCTCCAGAGCATGCAAGGTGCGACAGGGGCAAGAAAAACTCTTCTATAGGAAGAAACCTAGAGAAGATCCAAACTCGAGAGGGCGGTCATCTGCTTTGACCGGTTGGGGTGAAAAGGAACGCAAGAGAGGCGTAGATACTTTGTTCACACTAAAAGAACAAAGCTTGCTTCCTGACAAAGCGAGAAAGTGAGGGAAAAGTGTCATCTGGTGCAGGACAAGATAAAGAAAAGGGATGGAGGACGATCGCCAAATCTCCTGGATGGGGTGCGAAAAAGCAGAACAGTGCAAGATCACCTGGGCAGAGCTGCAGGCTCTGAACCACAGTGCATTAAGCTTTCTCATTTGCTCGGTGTATGGCATTCTTTCCTAGCCCATTCAGACTCTCCATCATGCCAACTGTACCAAAGAGTGGCAATCTGGAACATATCCTCACCTGCTGTCCGAAGGCTGTGGGGGATGCACGGTACTCCTGGCACCATTATCAGGCCCTCATGGCTCTCTGGCAGATACAGTCAACACAGCAATTTAGAACAAGAATCAGCATTTTACCAAGAACTCCACCACCTTAATCATAGTTAGGGAGAAAGCTCAACATCAGCCATGCGCCCCAGGTGGACTCCTTGCCAATACAAGGGACTGACATCTTCAAGTCTACCTGGGAAGACAGCTCAAGTTCTCGTGTCACATCATGGCCACATCGTGTTGTCCAGACATTGGCCTGGTTGACATTGGAGTCTAAGATTAACCGGATGTTTGTCTCCTGTTGAAGACCCGCAACATCGCCTTCAGGTCAGGGGATGCACAGGCCTACAGTACAGCCAGGGCTGAGCTGAAGAGGGGCATCAAAAAGGCCAAACACCACTACAAAGGGACGGTAGAAGAACACTTCTCCAACTACAGGACTACAGGACCACCAACCCCTCCCCCGCCTCCTCTGATGTCTCCTTCCTCAACGAGTTTAACAACTTTTATGCTCGTTTTGAGAGGGGGAACCTAACAACTTCAACCAAGGCAGATTTGACTCCAGACCTCCAACCACTGACTCTCTCCCCCACTGATGTAGGAGCGGTGCTGAACAGCATTAAAGTACACAAGGCTGCGGGTCCTGATTGTATCCCTGGAGGTGTTCTCAGAGCGTGTTCTGGGGAGCTGGCAGGAGTGCTGACAGACATATTCAACCTGTCCTTAGCCTGCACTGTGGTACCAACCTGCTTCAAGTCCACCTCCATCGTCCCGATGCCCAAAGACTCGAATCCATCAAGTCTCAACGACTACTGTGCGGTAGCCCTCACCCCCATCATCACAAAATGCTTCGAGCAGCTGGTCCTAGCACAACTCAAATCCTGTCTCCCCCCCACCCTGGACCCCCACCAATTTGCATATCGTCAGAACAGGAGCACAGAGGATGCAGTCTCCATAGCGCCATGCCCTCGCTAACGTCCTGGCTGCCAGGAATATATACCAGCAACTCCTCGCCAAGTTCCCCGTGCTGACAGTCCCTACGTTTTCGGCGGCGATTGCCAAGCACGGGGTGGAACATTACACCGCCACAGTTGGGCCGCCAGTTTTTGCACGGGAGCCGCGGTTCGATGCCGCCAAGCTGGCAATCGCCAAGAGGGAGTTCGCGGCTATGGAATCGTGCGCCGCTCGGACAGTCCGTGGGCTTCGCCACTGCACATGGTGCCCAAGGCTGATGGGAGTTGGCGCCCCTGTGAAGATTTTCGGCGCCTCAACAACGTCACCACCCATGACCATTACCCTGTTCCGCACATCCAGGATTTTTCCACACACCTGGCGGGGGCGACCATCTTTTCCAAAGTGGATTTGGTTCACGGTTATCACCAAGTGCCGGTCCATCTGCAGGATGTACCGAAGACCGCTGTCATCACCCCGTTCGGGCTTTTTGAGTTTCTGAGGATGCTGTTTGGCCTCAAGGGGTCGGCACAGACCTTTCGGCGGTTAGTGGATTCGGTGCTGCGGGATATGCCTTTTTTATTCGTGTACCTGGATGATATCCTGGTCGCCAGTGCCTCCGCTGAAGAGCACCTGTCGCACCTTCATCAGCTTTTTGAGCGCCTGAATGGGCACGGGCTGATTATAAACCCTGCTAAGTGCCAGTCCGGACTGGCGGCAATTGAATTCCTGGGGCACCGTGTCACTCCACAGGGGGTGGTTCCCCTGCCAGGCAAGGTCAGCGCACCAAATGCGGCCGTTGTATGAAGCACTTCGGGGCAAGAAGGCCAGTGACGTAGTGAGCTGGTCCCCGGAGAGAGTGCAGGCCTTTGATAACGCCAAAGCTGCCCTTGCCAGTGCCGCCCTGCTGGCACACCCGTCGGCTGCTGCTCCAGTGGCCCTGACCTCGGATGCCTTGGATTTTGCAGTTGGGGCAGTGTGTGAGCAGTGGTGGGCAATGCCTGGCGGCCTCTAGCTTTCTTCAGCAGAAAGCTTCAGGACAGTGAGAGGAGGGACAGCACATTCGTTCGAGAACTGCTGGCGCTTTTCCTCGCCACGCGTCACTTTAGGTTCCTGCTGGAGGGCTGGGAGTTTACGGCCTTTGTGGATCACAAGCCCCTTACCTTCGCCATGGCTAAGGCCGCTGAGCCGTGGTCAGCTCGACAGCAGCGCCAGCTCTCTGCCATTTTGGAATATACGACAGACATTCGACATGTGGCAGGCAAGGAGAACCTGTTGGCGGACTGCCTCTCCCGGGCACAAGTTGGCTCTGTACACCTCGCCATGGACTATGCTGCTGTGGCTGAGGATCAGCTAGCAGATCCAGAGATCCAGACGTTTAGGTCAGCGGCAACAGGGTTGCGACTGGAGGATGTGCGATTTCAGGGCAACGGCGTCACACTTTTGTGTGATGTATCTACTGGACAGTCCGGCACCATGGTCCCAGCTGGTTGGCGCCGCCAGGTTTTTGAGGTGGTGCATTCGCTTTCACACCCTGGAGTGAAAGCCTCTCTTAAGCTGGTGGCGGCAAAGTTTGTCTGGCCTGGCTTCCGGAGGGACGTCAGGGGATGGGCTGCCACCTGCGATGCCCCCTGCACCGGCACACTAAGGCACCACTGGAGCCGTTCCACATCACGGAAAGGCGATTTGACCATGTTAATGTGGACCTGGTGGGTCCACTTCCTCCCTCTCGTGGATTTACTCACCTCCTAACCATGGTGGACCGGACCACCAGGTGGCCTGAAGTTGTACCCCTGTCATCCACCACAGCCACGGAGGTGGCTCGGGGGTTGATTTCAGCTTGGGTGGCATGGTTTGGCATGCCTTCGGACCTAACCTCGGACAGGGGTGCCCAGTTCACTTCGGAGCTGTGGACGGCGGTAGCGGAAAACCTGGGGGTGAGGCTCCATCGGACCACGGCATACAACCCACAGGCTAATGGGCTGTGTGAGCGGTTTCACCGTTCCATAAAGGCGGCTCTCCGCGCTACACATGGATGGGAACTGGATGGACCGCCTGCCGTGGGTCTTATTGGGCCTGCGTTCGGCACCGAAAGAGGATCTGCAGTCTTCATCGGCTGAGCTGGTTTTAGGCCAACCACTGAGGGTTCCAGGGGAGTTTCTCACAGATGCTTCAACTTCCACAGCTTTCCACCCTCAGTTCCTGCACATCACTGCCTTCCCCGGTCTTACATCTCGAAGAGTCTGCAGTCGGCTGGCTACGTGTTCATCCGTCATGATGCCCACCGTTCTCCACTCCGGCCGCCGTATAATGGACCTTTTCGCGTGCTGGAGGCGGGACCCAAACCCTTTGTGGTGGATTTTGGAGGCAGGCCGGAGAGGGTTTCTATAGACCGGGTTTCTATAGACTGGCTTAAGCCTGCGCATCTGGTCCCCGATGACGCGCCGGGGTCAGCCCCCCAACTCTGCCACAGTTTCACCTCTCTCTCCTGTCCCCGTTTCAGGCCTTGCAGCTGACCCTGTCTCAAGGAAGGGGTCTGCACCAGGAAGGCCCTCAATCTCGGACCCCCATCCAGCTCCAGGGACCATGAAGCATAGTCGTTGGGACCCCCTGGAAGGGACTGAAATTGTTTTGTTGTAGGGGGTAGTGTGTTTTTCATTGTTGACATGCTTGTAGGGGGTGGGGTCAGGGGGGGGGGCAATAAATGCTTATGTCTCCCACTCGCAACTGCTCGTCTCCATATTTGCAAACCTCCACACCGTTGACTCATATTGAAAGACTGTCCTTCCTGTGGGCGGCCTGGGACGACAGATTGGCCAGTCATTGCACAAATGCTCAAACTCCTTGGGGTTAATGGTCACCTGTGCTGAGAAGTTATCAAAAACATCTCAGAGTCCACAATGGCTGTGGATCTGGAAGAGGGATCCATGGTGTGCCACTTGGACACAGGCCAGGAACTGATCACCCCTGGCAGAGTCTCCCAAGCAAGGGTGTCTGCTGATCAAAGACCCAAAACACCTGTTGACCCCGGGTTAATCACTGAAAACATGTCCAAATAGCACAAGACGGTTTATGTTTGAGGTATTCATCATTAGCAAACAAAGGGACTGTTTCTGGATTGAAGGGTTTTAACGACAAAGAACTGTCACAGAATGTGCAAAACTTAAGGTGGAAAAAAAAGGTCACAGAAGGCAGTTATCGTGAATCTCCTTGGAAATGCAATCACTCATGTCGTTGTCTCTCCAAAACAAAAGGTGTACGTTGCACAAGAACATACAAAAGGGGAGGAGAGCAACTGAAAGCAGTATTTAATGAGGCAACACAATCAGTCACTTTTATTTGTCTCTGTGTTCATGGACACCCTGGGAGAAACTGATGCCTGCTTTCCACAGCTGCTCAATGTGTCCTGCAGGAGGCCTGCGCAGCATCACGCCGATACGCTTTTGCTTTACATCCTGCTGCCTTCTATCGCTCTGCTCACTGTAGCTCTCAACCTGCTTGTCATTATCTCCATCTCTCATTTCAGGTATGAAGAAAATGTACGACATTTCTGAATGACTGTCATGCATTTTGATTTTCCTTGCAGATGATGGTTTTGGAAGAAGAGATAAAACACTTTTTGGATACCCTTCACATTTACAAACACTCCAAGAATATGTGTGGGGAAAATCTTGTTGCTGTTTCAAACGGTGCGGCTGCAACAGACACTAAAGATACTAAAATGCATTGTATTGTAAACAGGAAAAAAAATAACACAGTGAATTGTACTTGCCCTGGATGTGTGGCAAAGGGCACATGATTTTACTGAGACATCCATTTTGCCCAGCACAATACAACAGTTTACTGAGCAATGTGGTGCATGGTTGCCCATACTATGTCATAAATGCAGAAGGTGTCCAAAAATCTTTTCCCACTACTGTATTTACGTGAAAATACAATTGAATTTTTTTTTAAGTAAAACACTGCCGGTTCCTATTTGTGGATGGACATTTTAATTGTAATGTTGACAAGCACTGTAGTAATATTTGGGATGGAAATCATGTTTTCTCCTCCCCAGGCAGCTGCACACTCCCACCAACCTCCTCCTCCTCTCTCTGGCTGTCTCGGACCTCCTGGTCGGCCTCCTGTTGATGCCCGCCCAGATCCTCCTCATAGGCGGCTGTTGGTTCTTAGGGAGCTTTGCCTGTGGACTCTTCTATTATTCCTCTTTCATCTTGACATCTGCCTCAGTGGGAAACATGGTGCTCATATCAATTGACCGATACGTGTCCATCTGCGACCCTTTGTCCTACCCCAACAAAGTTACCCAGGTTCGAGTCAAGGTCTGCGTGTGTGTGTGTTGGGCCCTCTCTGTGCTCTATAACGGTGTCATACTGAGAGACTTCCTGAAACACCCCGATCTCTATAATTCCTGCTACGGACAGTGCATAGTGGTAATTGACTCCACCACCGGAGCCGTTGACGTCATGCTGACTTTTGTTTGCCCGGTTGCCATCATCGTTGTCCTGTATGTGAGAGTTTTTGTGGTGGCTGTGTCTCAGGCCCGAGCCATGAGGTCTCACGTAACAGCTGTGTCAGCGCAGGGCTCAGTGACAGTCAGGGTGAAGAAGTCGGAGATAAAAGCAGCCAGGACTCTCGGTGTCGTTGTGGGTGTATTCGTCATATGTTTCTGTCCATATTTCTACCCCTCACTGGCAGGCCAGGACTTGTCGACCAGTGTGGCTTTCTCAGTTTTCGGGGTCTGGCTACTTTATTGTAATTCCTGTTTAAACCCACTGGTCTATGCATTCTTCTACCCCTGGTTCAGGAGGGCCATGAGACTCATTGTCACCCTTCAGATATTGCAGCCCGGCTCTAATAACGTCAACATATTGTAGAAAAATGTAGCATTCCTGTTTGTAATTTTTCGGCCCAAAGGAGTGTTGTTCTTTAGAGATGTACTTATGTTGATGTGTATATGTTATGCATATGTTCATATGTTTTTAAGTGCAATAGTTTAGATTTTTTTGTAAAAAAGACTTCTAATGTGGTTATTATAAAAAGGCACAATTTGGGCAATTGACATTGACAAAATTCATAGAAAATTGGCACATTCTCAGATAAACAGCATCAGTGTTCTGATGTACAATCAAAACATTGGATTTTTTTTTTTTGTCAAAGTGTATTATTGTGAGATCAATAAAAACATCGGTTTTCACTCAATGTGGTTGTTATTAATAATTACAACATTAAATTGTTCAAATGTATGTTGAAATGCAGACACAATTACGAGCAGTAGTGTAAATATATAATCTTTATTGACATTTTCATGTCAATGATGGCACTCAAATTGAGTGCCATCCACAGGTTTATAAATGATAAATAACTTGTACAGGTCAACTAAAAAAGTCATTTAAAACATGATTATTAAGGCAAAGCGAAGGACTTTAAGCCAGCAGTTTAAAATGTGTAAGTATGCACTCATTTCTTCAATGAACATCCACAACAATCATCAGATTATAAAATCTCCCTTTTTCAATTTTTACACGGACCAGAGCCCAGTTGCCCTGTGGTCCTGGCCAGCTGCCCGGAATCTCCACCAAGATTCACACCTACTTGTATGCCAAACGCTTTTCACACCAAACACAACAGAGCTCTTCCTTTCTTTTGCATGAAAAAAAATCCATATCATTTTCATTTATACACTCGCACACAGGCAAGGAGGCTGCCATGAGAGATAGATAGATAGAGTTAAAGCAGTTGGACCAGAAAGCATCTACACAAAAGCTATACACATACTCGTTGTCATCTATAAAGTGGATTGGGGGGTTTCTATCCTTTTTCATTGTCAACTAACTTTGAATCATATCAAAATTGTCAATATATTGAAGTATATTGATTTGAAGGTTCTTTACATTAAAAAATAATATTTCATACAATCTGTCAGTGGAATACTAGGCCCAATGTTGTTGTTGTGCAATGTTGTGATTGACTACTCTGCCAAATTCTTCCGCTTCAAATCACAGACAAGCATTATGTACAGTATACGGACAGCAGCATAAGTAGTCCGCTATTACACATTTAAGTCTTTTTACATTTGATAATAATTTGAGGCATAATTATACACCACCATTTATTTGTGTATGTGTGTGTGTGTGTGTGTGTGTGTGTATGTATATATATATATATATGTACACATATATATATATATGTATACACACACACACATATATATATGTATATATATATATATATATATATATACATACACATATACATACATTTGCTTGTTCACCCTGCAACTCTGACTTCTTCTTCCTCTTTCTCTTCCTCTCCCTACATTTTTCGTAATTCCTTTTCACCCCAACTGGTCAAAGCAGATGACTGTCACTGTCGCAACTTGCTTCCTCTGAAAGGGTTCAGTTGTTTTTCTCCTGATGGTACGAACACACTTTGAGACGCCTTTGATCTAACACTGTACAAATAAAAGTGGATTTATGATAAGAGTTTTAGACAATACAACCATTGTAAATGCTGGAAAGTGGTTCTATACAAAATGGAACTGAAACTGATGTTTGTTAACTATAAGTAACATAATTCCAGAACAAATGCAAGTTCCAGAGATCCAAACATCTAAAACAAATATAAAGGTAGCCCTTGCAGGAACATTGGCAGGAGGTAAAATTGATAAACATATATTTTATTTTATTTTTCTTGGCCTCTGATGTCCTTCAGTCACCGACACTGAAATCCCTCAGTTTTGTTCTTTAACGTTCTTAATCTCACACGACATCAGGTCTTACATGAGAAGGAGAATCAAAACTAACGATTAAGGTTCAATTGTAATGTAATAATAATAATAGTTAAAACAATAGTTTACTGTCCGCTGTCACACACAGGCTGTTCATGGCAGCTTTAATGTACCTTTGAGTGTGCGAGTTGATCAACCACAATGAGTAAACAAAGAAATGGGAAAGACAGAACACAAAAGTTGGACTTTGGCCTCTCTGGTCTTCCGTTACATGATATCAACCTGAAATGAACAGGCCTTGACAGGTTGAAGTGTAACAAGGCGTTTAATAGATTTTCTGAACCAAGGGTAGCAAAAGACATAGACGAGAGGGTTCAAACAGGAGTTCAAATACAACAGCCAAACCTCAGCTGTGGATGACTCCCCTATCATGTTGCTCTCAGCCACAGTGAACACATAAAAAGGGCAAAAGCACAAAAGAAATATGACCACGACAACCCCAAGAATCTTGGCTGCCTTCACCTGAGACCTCAGGGGAGGCGTTTTCTTCGAGCGCTGAATTACAGTCAATGTCTGGAGGCGCGCGGGCTGAGAGTGGGACACTGCCACCGCAAACACCCTCAAGTACAAAACTACAATGACGGTTATTGGGCCAAAAAAGGAGACAAAAATGTCAACGATTCCTTCCTCATACCTGATTATCAGTACACACTCTCCATAGCAGGAATTGTGCTTCCCGGGTTGCGCCAACAAGTCTCTGAGCATCCAGCTGGTGTGAACAGTGGAAAAGATCCAACACAGACATATGCACAGCTGAACCCTTTTCATTGTGACTTTGGTGGAGTAGAGCATGGGCTCACAAATAGCCACGTAGCGGTCCACGGATATGAGGACCATGTTTCCTACCGAAGCATTGACAATCACCATGGCTAAAAAGTTATTTATTAGACACACGATGTCGCCCAGGATCCAGCAGCCGTTCAAGAGCAGGATTTCAACAGGCATCTGCAGGAAGCCCACCAGGAAATCTGCAACAGCCAGGGAGAGGAGCAGGAGGTTTGTCGTGGTGTGGAGCTGCCTGCAACATGAAATGTTGAACACATAGATTTATGTTATGTAAAAATTTGAATCATTATTGCCTGTTATTACAGAGAGCAATAATACATATCAGTTATTCTGTAAAGTAAAGCTTCAAAACAGAACGTAGTTGGCGATACATAAAAAAAAAAAAAAAAAAAAATTCACTTCACTGCAATTTGGGCAGCTCAGAAATAACATCACAGTAATTATATATGTCAATATATATTATATAAATTATATACACACTCTTTGGGACCACGCAAGTTCTTCACCTGAAGTGGTAAATAGAGATGAGGACAAGCAGGTTCAGGGTGACAGTGAGTAGAGTGATGCAAAACAGTAAGCTGGAAGTAAGAAGGGCTTCAACGGGAGAGCGCAGCTTCTTCCTGCAGGAACTGTTGAAATGGGGAAAGCAGACCTTGGATTCTCCAGAGTCTTGCATGGTGACAGAAAGCAGTTCAGCCTGTGGGAGAACTTCTCTGGCAAAATGCCATTTATATGCACTCTTTGTCACTTCCCCTAACCCCTGTCATGCAAATTTAATTTATTCAAATTGCCAAGGACCGGTTAGCGTCTGATTGAGGATTTGATTTAATTCTTCATTCGAGCATAAAAAGGAGGAAAAGGAAATAAAAAGATACAATAATAAAAATATGTAAGCCTAATACTCAAAGAAAAAAACAAAACAATGCTATTTTCAATATACTGCTGTTTGTATGCAGTGTATTTGAAGGTGTTGTGTTCAGTTTGATGAAGTTTGTTGATTCTTATTGCTGTTTGTAGGCCAGAAGAGTGTGATTGAGTTTTTTCTAGAGTCAGTAGAAGTCCTATGTATCACATACTGTGCCCATCGTCCATTATCCAATATTCCCGAATTATTTAGGTGTGCTGGTGCGTGGGTGTATTATCAATTTGTCATTTCGCAGGTATGCAGTGTCCCCTCTCTCTCTGGCTGCTTTTAACTCAGGCATCAATTCTCTCCTTTTTCTCCTGACAAGCATCTGTATAGTCCTCATTAATAAATATTTTTGTGGCTTTAAGAAATTTTGCCCTCTGTAATATGTCTTCTCTGTCTTTGAACCTAAAGAGTTGTATGAGTACTGGCCTTGGTCCCTCACCTTCACTGGGCTTCCCTACACAATGTGCCCTGTCTATCTCCACTTTGCAGTTGAAGTTTGTCCTTCAATATTTTCATGATCTTCTCTTCTGTGTCTGCCCAGGTTTCTCCTGGTGCTTCTGTCACTCCTTCAAATACAAGATTATTCAATCTTGTGTGTCCTTCCAGGTACTCCATTTTATCAGTCATGGTCAGCAAACTGTCACAAACTCTGAAGATGTCTGCTTGCATTGTGTCGCCTTTCTCTGTCTGTTTGCTATTACTGACTTTCAGATCATCTGCTTCTTTTTGTGTGAACTGTAGACTTACCTGGACTTCTTGTACATCTTTCATTATTGTTTCAATCCTGCTCTTTGTGGAGTCTAGGATAAGATGTACAAAGCCCTTAAAGTTATCCTGTTGTTGCTGGAGGAGAGCCATGAACACGTCTTTCTGTTGTTGCATCATTTTACTTACCTGACTGAGTGACATGAAGTGGTCATCCTCCCCCTCTGGCTTCAGCTCCGTTTTCGCTCTAGGCATTTTGATCGATGCCACCTCGAACCTGGTGCCTGGTTCCTCTAGCAGCCGCTGTGTTAGAACCACCTCGATCCTGATTGAGGATTTGAATGGACAGCATGGTGCTTTGATAACAATGATGCACCACATGACAATGTAACTTTTATGTCTTGTTTACTTGCCACACATTTTACAAATTGTACCCTAAAATCATTGATGGTCCAGATAGACAGAACATCCAGTTTCAGACAGGGGTCCATTGTGGAAGTACCAAAAACCCCCAAATTCTATTGTTTTGAAAATAGGGACAGCAGCCCTTGGGCCTACAATCATGACAATTTGATTTATCAAAGGTTTTAAAATTATTTAATCATTGATTAACTTAACTTTAAATTGATCTGCTTTGATAGGTTTAATGGACCGATATAATGCACATTTATTGTATGCATTTTATTGCGGTTTCATCTCAGTAATGAAAAGTCAGTCATGCTTTCTAATAATATCATCAAGGGATAACGAAAATGTCAAAGAGTATTAGTCCAAGAACGGATCCTTGAGGAACTCCAAAGCTAACTGTTTAACATTCTGATGGGTAATTGTGGACATGAAGAAATAGAAAGTGGTCAGAAAATTATGATCTGAAACAATTTAGGGTTTTATTTTTAATGCTGTTAACATCCTTTAACCTCCCCAGAAGAATTGTGGTCGACTGTATCATCTGCAGCACTGAGGTCTAGAACCAAAACAGATGGAATACCTCTGTCAAATGCCATCAGGACGATGCTTTGATTAGTCCTGAAGTCTGACTGAAACACCTCAGATAGGTTGCTTTTGGACAAAAAAAGTTGAGCTGCCTGGCAAATGTGTTCTCTGGGATCTTAGACTTGAACAAAAGGTTGGAGATTGGCCCATAATTGGATAATTAGAGAGGACACCTGTGTCCAATATATATATGTATATGTATATGTATATATATATATATATATATATATATATATATATATATATATATATGAATATATATATATATATGAAAAAAAAAAATATATGTATATATATGTATATATACATATATATATATATATATATATATATATATATATATATATATATATATATATATATATATATATGTGTGTGTGTGTGTGTGTGTGTGTGTGTGTGTGTGTGTGTGTGTGTGTGTATGTATGTTATGATACTATCTATTACATATATTATGTAGGTATTTGGTTGTTCACCCTGCAACTGTGGCCTGTCTGCCACTCTGACTTCTTCCTCTTCTTCTTCTTCTTCGCAGGGGACTTTTTCCCTGTCACTGCTGCAACTTGTCTTGCTCTGAAAAGGGTTCAGCTGTTTTTCTCCTAATGGTACAAAGTAACTTTGAGACGCCTTTGGATGTGATTTAACGCTTTACAAGTAAAAGTTGAATGATTGATTGATTGATTGATTGAAAGAAGACATGAGAGTTTTAGACAATACAACAATGTAAATGCTGGAAAGTGGTTCTAAACAAAATGGAACTGAAACTGATGTTTATTTGTTAACTATAAGTAACATAATTCCAGAACAAATGCAAGTTCCAGAGATCCAAACATCTAAAACAAATATAAAGGCAGCCCTTGCAGGAACATTGGCAGGAGGTAAAATTGATAAACATATATTTTATTTTATTTTTCTTGGCCTCTGATGTCCTTCAGTCACCGACACTGAAATCCCTCAGTTTTGTTCTTTAACGTTCTTAATCTCACACGACATCAGGTCTTACATGAGAAGGAGAATCAAAACTAACGATTAAGGTTCAATTGTAATGTAATAATAATAATAGTTAAAACAATAGTTTACTGTCCGCTGTCACACACAGGCTGTTCATGGCAGCTTTAATGTACCTTTGAGTGTGCGAGTTGATCAACCACAATGAGTAAACAAAGAAATGGGAAAGACAGAACACAAAAGTTGGACTTCGGCCTCTCTGGTCTTCCTTTACATGATATCAACCTGAAATGAACAGGCCTTGACAGGTTGAAGTGTAACAAGGCGTTTAATAGATTTTCTGAACCAAGGGTAGCAAAAGACATAGATGAGAGGGTTCAAACAGGAGTTCAAATACAACAGCCAAACCTCAGCTGTGGATGACTCCCCTATCATGTTGCTCTCAGCCACAGTGAACACAAAAAGTGGGCAAAAGCACAAAAGAAATATCACCACGACAACCCCAAGAGTCTTGGCTGCCTTCACCTGAGACCTCAGGGGAGGCGTTTTCTTCGAGCGCTGAATTACAGTCAATGTCTGGAGGCGCGCGGGCCGAGAGTGGGACACTGCCACCGCAAACACCCTCGAGTACAAAACTACAATGACGGCTATTGGGCCAAAAAAGGAGACAAAAATGTCAACGATTCCTTCCTCATACCTGATTATGAGTACACACTCTCCATAGCAGGAATTGTGCTTCCCGGGTTGCGCCAACAAGTCTCTGAGCATCCAGCTGGTGTGAACAGTGGAAAAGATCCAACACAGACATATGCACAGCTGAACCCTTTTCATTGTGACTTTGGTGGAGTAGAGCATGGGCTCACAAATAGCCACGTAGCGGTCCACGGATATGAGGACCATGTTTCCTACCGAAACACTGATAATCACCATGGATAAAAAGTTATGTATTAGACACACGATGTCGCCCAGGATCCAGCAGCCGTTCAAGAGCAGGATTTCAACAGGCATCTGCAGGAAGCCCACCAGGAAATCTGCAACAGCCAGGGAGAGGAGCAGGAGGTTTGTCGTGGTGTGGAGCTGCCTGCAACATGAAATGTTGAACACATAGATTTATACTATGTAAAAATTTGAATCATTATTGCCTGTTATTACAGAGAGCAATAATACATATCAGTTATTCTGTAAAGTAAAGTTTCAAAACAGAACGTAGTTGGCGATACATAAAAAAAAAAGAACTACAAAAAATTCACTTCACTGCAATTTGGACAGCTCAGAAATACCATCACAGTAATTATATATGTCAATATATATTATATAAATATATTATATAAATTATATACACACTCTTTGGGACCACGCAAGTTCTTCACCTGAAGTGGTAAATAGAGATGAGGACAAGCAGGTTCAGGGTGACAGTGAGTAGAGTGATGCAAAACAGTAAGCTGGAAGTAAGACGGGCTTCAACGGGAGAGCGCAGCTTCTTCCTGCAGGAACTGTTGAAATGGGGAAAGCAGACCTTGGATTCTTCAAGGTCTTGCATGGTGACAGAAAGCAGTTCAGCCTGTGGGAGAACTTCTCTGGCAAAATGCCATTTATATGCACTCTTTGTCACTTCCCCTAACCCTTGTCATGCAAATTTAATTTATTCAAATTGCCAAGGACCGGTTAGCGTCTGATTGAGGATTTGATTTAATTCTTTATTCGAGCATAAAAAGAAGAAAAAGGAAATAAAAAGATACAATAATAAAAATATGCAAGCCTAATACTCAAAAGAAAAACAACAACAATAACAACAAATGTCCACAACTTAAATATGCTCAAAAGGAGTAGGAAGGACTTGACTTATCCAAACCTATCCCTATTCCCAACGCCCTTTAGCTGCTTCTCATTTGCCGTGCTCAAGAAAAAAATAATATGAAAATAAAAACAAATATTAAAAATTTGCGCGCATGCTTCTACTTTTGAAGTGAATTATTGAGAGTTTGTTTACAGTCTTGAAAGTTCTGTTGAATTGCTTGTTGTGTCATAGTGACAGTCATTGTTGATATTTAAGAAAAAGTTGTTTTCCGGGTCAATGCCATTTTCAATATACTGCTGTTTGTATGCAGTGTATTTGTAGGTGTTGTGTTCAGTTTGATGAAGTTTGTTGATTCTTATTGCTGTTTGTAGGCCAGAAGAGTGTGATTGAGTTTTTTCTAGAGTCAGTAGAAGTCCTATGTATCACATACTGTGCCCATCGTCCATTATCCAATATTCCCGAATTATTTAGGTGTGCTGGTGCGTGGGTGTATTATCAATTTGTCATTTCGCAGGTATGCAATGTCCCCTCTCTCTCTGGCTGCTTTTAACTCAGGCATCAATTCTCTCCTTTTTCTCCTGACAAGCATCTGTATAGTCCTCATTAATAAATATTTTTGTGCCTTTAAGAAATTTTGCCCTCTGTAATATGTCTTCTCTGTCTTTGAACCTAAAGAGTTGTATGAGTACTGGCCTTGGTCTCTCACCTTCACTGGGCTTCCCTACACAATGTGCCCTGTCTATCTCCACTTTGCAGTTGAAGTTTGTCCTTCAATATTTTCATGATCTTCTCTTCTGTGTCTGCCCAGGTTTCTCCTGGTGCTTCTGTCACTCCTTCAAATACAAGATTATTCAATCTTGTGTGTCCTTCCAGGTACTCCATTTTATCAGTCATGGTCAGCAAACTGTCACAAACTCTGAAGATGTCTGCTTGCATTGTGTCGCCTTTCTCTGTCTGTTTGCTATTACTGACTTTCAGATCATCTGCTTCTTTTTGTGTGAACTGTAGACTTACCTGGACTTCTTGTACATCTTTCATTATTGTTTCAATCCTGCTCTTTGTGGAGTCTAGGATAAGATGTACGAAGCCCTTAAAGTTATCCTGTTGTTGCTGGAGGAGAGCCATGAACACGTCTTTCTGTTGTTGCATCATTTTACTTACCTGACTGAGTGACATGAACTGGTCATCCTCCCCCTCTGGCTTCAGCTCCGTTTTCGCTCTAGGCATTTTGATCGATGCCACCTCGAACCTGGTGCCTGGTTCCTCTAGCAGCCGCTGTGTTAGAACCACCTCGATCCTGATTGAGGATTTGAATGGACAGCATGGTGCTTTGATAACAATGATGCACCACATGACAATGTAACTTTTATGTCTTGTTTACTTGCCACACATTTTACAAATTGTACCCTAAAATCATTGATGGTCCAGATAGACAGAACATCCAGTTTCAGACAGGGGTCCATTGTGGAAGTACCAAAAACCCCCAAATTCTATTGTTTTGAAAATAGGGACAGCAGCCCTTGGGCCTACAATCATGACAATTTGATTTATCAAAGGTTTTAAAATTATTTAATCATTGATTAACTTAACTTTAAATTGATCTGCTTTGATAGGTTTAATGGACCGATATAATGCACATTTATTGTATGCATTTTATTGCGGTTTCATCTCAGTAATGAAAAGTCAGTCATGCTTTCTAATAATATCATCAAGGGATAACGAAAATGTCAAAGAGTATTAGTCCAAGAACGGATCCTTGAGGAACTCCAAAGCTAACTGTTTAACATTCTGATGGGTAATTGTGGACATGAAGAAATAGAAAGTGGTCAGAAAATTATGATCTGAAACAATTTAGGGTTTTATTTTTAATGCCGTTAACATCCTTTAACCTCCCCAGAAGAATTGTGGTCGACTGTATCATCTGCAGCACTGAGGTCTAGAACCAAAACAGATGGAATACCTCTGTCAAATGCCATCAGGACGATGCTTTGATTAGTCCTGAAGTCTGACTGAAACACCTCAGATAGGTTGCTTTTGGACAAAAAATGTTGAGCTGCCTGGCAAATGTGTTCTCTGGGATCTTAGACTTGAACAAAAGGTTGGAGATTGGCCCATAATTGGATAATTGGAGAGGACACCTGCATCCAATATATATATGTATAAATATATATATATATGTATATATATATATATATATGTGTGTGTATATATATATATATGTACATATATATATATATATATATATATATATATATATATATATATATATATATATATATATATATATATATATATATATATATATACACATATATATGTGTGTGTGTGTGTGTGTGTGTATGTATGTTATGATACTATCTATTACATATATTATGTAGGTATTTGGTTGTTCACCCTGCAACTGTGGCCTGTCTGCCACTCTGACTTCTTCCTCTTCTTCTTCTTCGCAGGGGACTTTTTCCCTGTCACTGCTGCAACTTGTCTTGCTCTGAAAAGAGTTCAGCTGTTTTTCTCCTAATGGTACAAAGTAACTTTGAGACGCCTTTGGATGTGATTTAACGCTTTACAAGTAAAAGTTGATTGATTGATTGATTGATTGATTGAAAGAAGACATGAGAGTTTTAGACAATACAACAATGTAAATGCTGGAAAGTGGTTCTAAACAAAATTGAACTGAAACTGATGTTTATTTGTTAACTATAAGTAACATAATTCCAGAACAAATGCAAGTTCCGGAGATCCAAACATCTAAAACAAATATAAAGGCAGCCCTTGCAGGAACATTGGCAGGAGGTAAAATTGATAAACATATATTTTATTTTATTTTTCTTGGCCTCTGATGTCCTTCAGTCACCGACACTGAAATCCCTCAGTTTTGTTCTTTAACGTTCTTAATCTCACACGACATCAGGTCTTACATGAGAAGGAGAATCAAAACTAACGATTAAGGTTCAATTGTAATGTAATAATAATAATAGTTAAAACAATAGTTTACTGTCCGCTGTCACACACAGGCTGTTCATGGCAGCTTTAATGTACCTTTGAGTGTGCGAGTTGATCAACCACAATGAGTAAACAAAGAAATGGGAAAGACAGAACACAAAAGTTGGACTTTGGCCTCTCTGGTCTTCCTTTACATGATATCAACCTGAAATGAACAGGCCTTGACAGGTTGAAGTGTAACAAGGCGTTTAATAGATTTTCTGAACCAAGGGTAGCAAAAGACATAGATGAGAGGGTTCAAACAGGAGTTCAAATACAACAGCCAAACCTCAGCTGTGGATGACTCCCCTATCATGTTGCTCTCAGCAACAGTGAACACAAAAAGTGGGCAAAAGCACAAAAGAAATATCACCACGACAACCCCAAGAGTCTTGGCTGCCTTCACCTGAGACCTCAGGGGAGGCGTTTTCTTCGAGCGCTGAATTACAGTCAATGTCTGGAGGCGCGCGGGCCGAGAGTGGGACACTGCCACCCCAAACACCCTCGAGTACAAAACTACAATGACGGTTATTGGGCCGAAGAAGGTGACAAAAAAGTCAACGATTCCTTCATCATGACTGATCATGAGTACACACTCTCCATAGCAGGAATTGTGCTTCCCGGGTTGCGCCAACAAGTCTCTGATCATCCAGCTGGTGTGAACAGTGGAAAAGATCCAACACAGACATATGCACAGCTGAACCCTTTTCATTGTGACTTTGGTGGAGTAGAGCATGGGCTCACAAATAGCCACGTAGTGGTCCACGGATATGAGGACCATGTTTCCTACCGAAGCATTGACAATCACCATGGATAAAAAGTTATTTATTAGACACACGATGTCGCCCAGGATCCAGCAGCCGTTCAAGAGCAGGATTTCAAGGAAGGAAATCTGCAACAGCCAGGGAGAGGAGCAGGAGGTTTGTCGTGGTGTGGAGCTGCCTGCAACATGAAATGTTGAACACATAGATTTATGCTATGTAAAGATTTGAATCATTATTGCCTGTTATTACAGAGAGCAATAATACATATCAGTTATTCTGTAAAGTAAAGCTTCAAAACAGAACGTAGTTGGAGATACATAAAAAAAAAAGAACTACAAAAAATTCACTTCACTGCAATTTGGGCAGCTCAGAAATACCGTCACAGTAATTATATATGTCAATATATATTATATAAATTATATATACACTCTTTGTGACCACGCAAGTTATTTACTTCACCTGAAGTGGTAAATAGAGATGATGACAAGCAGGTTCAGGGTGACAGTGAGTAGAGTGATGCAAAACAGTAAGCTGGAAGTAAGAAGGGCTTCAACGGGAGAGCGCAGCTTCTTCCTGCAGGAACTGTTGAAATGGGGAAAGCAGACCTTGGATTCTCCAGAGTCTTGCATGGTGACAGAAAGCAGTTCAGCCTGTGGGAGAACTTCTCTGACAAAATGCCATTTATATGCACTCTTTGTCACTTCCCCTAACCCCTGTCATGTAAATTTAATTTATTCAAATTGCCAAGGACCGGTTAGCATCTGATTGAGGATTTGATTTAATTCTTTATTCGAGCATAAGGAGGAAAAGGAAATAAAAAGATACAATAATAAAAATATGTAAGCCTAATACTCAAAGAAAAAAAACAACAAAAACAAATGTCCACAACTTAAATATGCTCGAAAGGAGTAGGAAGGACTTGACTTATCCAAACCTATCCCTATTCCCAAGGCCCTTTAGCTGCTTCTCATTGCCGTGCTCAAGAAAAAAAGAAAAAAGAAAATAAAAAAAGAAAAATGCACCAAAACCAACATTTATGGTTACTGCCACATTATTCCAAGTGTGATGAGCTATTTATAACACACACACACACACACACACACACACACACACACACACACACACACACACGAATGATAACTTTAAACTTCATATGTCCTCTTCCCTGTATTTATCCCAAATCATTTATTTGTATTTGTTTTTAAATTGACTGATAGTTGGATAGTTTTTTTTTTAACTCCACACGCAGACTGTTCTAAAGCCTCACCTTGTTGTTAGCTAAGCAATTTCTTGTTATTGTAGTTCGACATGACTGTATTAAAGTTTAACTGCTCCCTTAGATTATATCCTCCCTCTCTTTCATGAAACATTTTTTGTTTAGCATTATGAATGATTCTTAAGGCTCTTTTTTGTAGGATGACTAGTGGCTCTAGGGAACTTTTATATGTGTTACCCCAAACCTCTCCACAGTGGGTGAGAAATGGTGAATCCAGTGAAATAAAACAGCGGAGTGCGGAGGGAATTGTTGTTTAAGAAATGCTTTGCTTTTGACATTATTGATATACTCCTAGATATTTTTGTGCAGATGTGCTGTATGAGAGATTTCCAGCAAATATTGTCATTGATTGTCACCCCGCAAAATTTGATTTCCTGTACCCTTTCGATATTGACCCCCTCTATCTGTACCGTTGCGTTTTCAGTCATCTTCCCGCTACCAAATATGATGAATTTTGTTTTACTTAAATTTAGTGATAACTTCTTTGCAGCAATTCTGAAGTGATTGTGTCCAAAAGCTGCTGCAGATTCTCACCTAAACCAAGAATATTTGTATCGTCTGCAAACACGATGAATTTCAGTATTTGAGATATTTTACATAGGTCGTTGATGTAAAAGATGAAAGGTTTAGGTCCCAGCACTGATCCCTGTGGCACACCACACACACTGTCCACCATGTCCAACCATCCAGACTGTCAGGCTGGGACTCAAGGCAGGACTCAGAGGGTAGTGAGAGGCAAAGATATTTATTGAACCCAACATGCGATACACCTCTAAGCCAAGTGATAAAATAACCAGGCTGTGAAACTCCTAGAGTATCTAATCTATGAAAAACAAGGGATAAACTAAAAATCACTCCAAAGGAGGAAAACAGGGGCAAGCTACATATAACTAAAGGATAAACCTAGACTAAAACAGATCGAAACCAAAAGCGCTCACTGGGAGGAATGTAAAAGGGCTAATAAGGTAGAAACGAAAAATCACTCTCTAAGAGGGGCTAAATAACAGAATCTCAGAAACAATTAACTAAACTTTGACTAAGAACAAAAATGTATCAAGAACAGAAAAATCACTCGTCTTCTAGGATGAACCGGCTTAATGTGAGTTTTTCTTGGGCTGTGGCAGGGCGCTAGACATGACGACACAAGACACTCTAGCACAAGACAAGGGAGACACAGACTATTTAAACACATGAGGTGATGAGGCACAGGTGGAGACAATGGGTAATTGGGGCTGTGTCTCAATTCAGGTTCTGCGCCCTTGAAGTGTGCATTTTGGAAGGAAGTTGCGTCATAGCACTGCGCGAAGGCTCGTCCCAATTCCCGAGGGTGCTTAGGACGCTCAAAATGCGCCCTCGGAAATACGCACTCGTTTTAGCTGATTCCAAGGATACACCGCACTATCCTTTGCGCACTTGGGTATCCCATGATGCTTTGCGTGCTGCTGCAAAGCATCGTGGGATCCTGGGAAGTCAGCTGAAATTAGCGGCATGTACTGGCAAAGACACAACGTATAAATTCAAGTATTGACGTTTCAAATAAAGTATCCAGTTTTTAACGTAGGATTTTAATTATTTGATCATCCAACGGCATCGTTAGATGGCGAACTAAATGGTTAGCTTGATACTATGAAAACGTAAACAGGAAAACAGGAAATGACAAGACAACACCAAGACAAGACGTAACCTCACCGCAGTGTGACACAGACTGCATTTCTCCTATGTTCACAAAATGCCTTGTGCCATTTAAATAGCTCTTCACCCACTTCAGCGCTACCCCTCTGATCCCATATTGTTCTAGTTTGTTTATTAGTATATCATGGTTGATTGTATCAAATGCTTTTTTTTTTTTTTTTTTAAATTAAATCAATGAATGAATACCCCCACCGCATATTTCTTTTTGTCCATGGCATGGGTCATTTCTTCGATTAGTTCTATTAAAGGCTGTGATGCTGATCGGTTACTTCAGAATCCATATTGGTTATCCGAGAGTAATCCATGCTTCTGTATGAAATTGTTCAGTCTGCTGTTTTTCTAATATTTTTGAGAGCTGCGGGAGAATTGAGATGGGTCTGTAATTTCTCCAGTTTTGTAAAATGGAAGGACTTTGGCTATTTCCATATTTTGGGGGAATTGACCTGTTAGTAATGAGTGACTGTTTTGACTGTTTTCATGTCAATGTCATTGTAGTCAGTGGATGTCTTGTTTTTGCATCATTTCACAATATCAATAATCTCTTCTTCTGTTACAGGCTTAAGATACATACTTGTATTTGTATTTCTAACTATCAATTTATCATTATCTAATCTTGGGTCTTTAATTACCTCAGCTTATTTGGGTCCAATATTTACAAAATAATTATTACGTTTATTAGCTACATCACTCATGTTATTTTCTATAAAGTACTGCGGTCTAATCGATGCGTCTGGATTTGTTTCTAATTATACTGTTCAAAATACTCCATATACCTTTTATATTTTATTTTGCTTGTTATTTTCCAGCAATTTATTATAATATTCTTTCTTGCAGTTTCTCATATTAGTTAGTTTGTTTTTATACTTTTTATATTTTTCTTCTGCCACCTTAGTTCTATGCTTTATAAATTCTCTTTATAAGTTTTTCTTTTTTACAAGCGTTTTCAAACCATTAGACATCAATTGATTATCCTTATATTTATTGGATCTATAATATTGTTTAATAGGAAATTTTTTGTCATTTAGGGTCTTATATATACTTAGAAAGGTATCATATGCTTCATTTGTATCGTTTAGCCTATATATCATATCCCAATTGTGTTGCAATAACTCATTTTCTAGTTCTTTCATAGATATCTCTGTCTTGACCCTTCTGCACATTGGCGTCATATCCTTATGACGTGTATTCTTCTCATTGTAAACAGAGTAAATAGTGAATACTGGAAGGTGATCACTTACGTCATTCACTAGTAACCCACTTCCAGTGTTATTGTCCAGTTCGTTCGTGAATATATTGTCGATCAAGGATGCAGTCTGAGTTGTAATTTGACTTGGTCTGGTGATCTTGGGGTATAGGCTAATACTGAAGAGGGTGTTGATAAATTCCTCAGTCTCACTTATGTTTGTTTGGGTTTAACAGGTCTATATTAATATGCCCACCAATAAACATGATTTTATGGTTTGTTATGACAAGGTGTTCCCTCAATCCAATTTTTAAACACGTCCATATTTGATCCAGGTGTTCTATATATACAGCTAACAATGACATTTTTTTTATTTACCATGCTAATTTCAATTGTTAAACATTCAAGCACATTATCTACTACAGCTGACATGTTTTCCATTACTTTAAAGCAGCTCTAGGTAACTTTCGGTGGAAATGGCGAAGTGACGAAGTAAACACGCTGCAGCACTAGTTTATTGATGTGGGAAAATAAAATAGTCGCCTAGTTGGAGCGCTCGTATGTGTTCAGGAAAAACACCAATATGAAATGTGTTATGTCCAATGACACGCGGATAACGGCTGTGTGCTCACTGAACTTTATTGAAATCTGCAGCCATTACAGTGCAGGTGTTCACCTGCTCGGGCAGTGACGTCACGCCCCCGTGACCCTGCCCTGTGGCTTAAAACCATACATCACATTTACCCCCCTTTCAAAACAGTGCAAAACAGATTTGAAATAAGCATAACATCAATAGAGGCTTGAACATATGTAGCCAGACTGGATGAACAGGGTAGACTGCCAGGGTATGTGGCTCTAGCGAAAATGTGTTAAGGCAACTATTAATTCACTAAAATTACATGAATAGACATGGAAGTCTGAAATTTGGCATGGAGTATCCTGGGACATAGGGGGAAGTAGCGGAATAGGATTTTAGGACTTGCCACAACTGTATTTTTAAATATGACCAACATCAACCCCAGAAACACAAAAAAATATACTGTCCGCTTGACAAATAACAACAAGGATGATTGATTACCAGCACTTTATGGGGGATATCACTGCCTCATTTGTATATAGAAAACTTCCCATGTCCCTAAGCTTCAATTTGAGCCCAAGAGGACCTTTCTGGCTTGAAAATCTCTCTTTCTATAGCCAAAATTCTGCACTATACCTCAAATCGGAGAAAATAGGAGATTCAGTAAGCAGCTTGTGGGATCGACTGGGTCTGCGGATCCGGACCCAGTCTGACACTGTGAGTGTGGGACGTCTCACCCGACGCACCCTGTCGAAGCGCTGCTTCATGCGATGCTGCTGCTCTGCCACTCTGTCGCCGTGTGGTGTTGTTACCGCTGGAGTGTGTGGCTGAGGGGGCCGTAGACGATCCAAGGGAAGTTGGAGTTCACGTCCCAGCATGAGGAGAGCTGGAGAGCAGCCGGTCATAGCATGAGGCGCCGCTCTGTAGTGCAACAGGGTGTTCTGCAGTGCTACTGGGAATGGGAGATTATCAGCAAGGTGTGCTCTCAGTCCGTTCTTAAGGGTCTGGTTAAACCTCTCCACACCACCGTTGGCTTGTGGGTGGTACAGGGCAGTCCTGACGTGTTTGATCCCCCTCCTCTCCGTGAAGGAGGCGAAATCCGCTGAGATGAACTGGGGCCCGTTGACGGTAGTGATGGTGTCGGGCACGCCCCAGCGGGCGAAGAGGGAGGAGAGAAAGTCAGTGACCACCTGGGTGGTTACAGACCCAACAGAACGCACTTCAGGCCATTTGGAGTGAAGGTCATAGGCCACCAGGAGGAATCGTTGGTGCTGGGGGATGCCATGAAGTTCCCCACAGATGTCCACCTGGATGTGGGACCATGGAGCAGCTGGCCACGGGAGGGGCTACAACGGTGGTGACGGTGGCTGGCCTGTCTTGCCGCTGGTGAGACAGGCCGTATAGTCCTTCACCATTGTCTCGATGTCCCTGTCGATGCCTGGCCACCAGACCAAGCCCCTGCAGCGCTGTTTGACTCTGACAACGCCCAGATGACCCTCATGGACCATGGTCAGGATGCGGCCTCGCAGGGCGCTGGGAATCACTGCACACAGCCCCCTGCCACGCAGTCATCATTCCAGCAGGAAAGGTAGTTTCTGACAGGGTGGTAGGGCGCCAGCTCCTCCGGGACCTTGGCAGGCCATCCCTCCTGGATGAAGGTACGGAGCTGAGAGAGGATCGAGTCCTGTGCAGACGCTGTCTGGAGATCCTGCAGAGATACAGCAGCCTGGAGGGGTCTGTGCAGCATGAGGACCAGCTCCGACTCAGAGTGGCCGTTGATGGTGTCGGGCGCAGGGGTGGGTGTGGCTCTGGAGAGCATGTCGGCCACGATGTTATCCCTGCCTGGTGTGAACACTGTATTGAAGTATAGGCCTGTAATCTCTCTGACCACCGGTACAGGCGGAGCGGCTTGTGCCCTGATCCATTTGTGGCCAGGAGAGCTGTGAGGGCCTGGAGATCCGTTCGGAGCGTGAAGTGTCGTCCGTACAAGTACATATGCCACCACTCGCATGCACAGACGCAAGCCAGGGCCTCCCTCTCCCCCACGGAGTACTTCTGCTCAGTTGGGGTGAGTGACCTTGAAGCAAACGCCACAGGGCGTTCAGTTCCACCCTGGAGCTGGGACAGGACGACGCCGATGGCGGTGTTGGAGGCGTCGTAGGTCACAAACGTGGGGCTCTGCAGGTCGAAATGGGCGAGTACCGGAGGGGAGGTGAGTTGTGTCAGAACACTCAGGTGACCAGGACCAGGGCGCGTCCTATTTGAGGAGGGCGCGCAGCAGGGCAGTGGTCTCCGAATAACGGGGCAGGAAACGCAAGTAGAACGCCGTCATCCCCAGGAACGACGACAACTGAGTGGGGCAGGAGGGCTCAGGCAGGCGCAGGACAGCGTCAACGTTGGAGTGGAGCGGGCTCAAGCCGTCAGCGGCCAGGCGGAAAGCCACGAACTTGATGACGGGTGTAGCGAAGATGCACTTTTCCCAGTTCAGCGTAAGGTTGTGGCGAGCGAGCACGTCGAGTACCTTGGCGAGGCGGTCATCGTGGAGGTCGGACGTCGCTCCATGCACCACGATGTCATCCAGGTACGCAACCACACCCGGGATGCCAGCGAAGATAGTGGTCATGATCTTTTGGAAACAGCTGGGAGCAGAGCTGAGGCCGAAAGGCATGCGGGTGTACCGGAAGACCCCCATGTGGGTCATGAAGGTGGTGAGGTTGCGGCTGCAGGTAGCCCTCGGAGGTCGAGCTTAGAAAAGACTGTTGAGCCGTGAAACTTGGCTGAAAGCTCCTCCGTCGTGGGTAGCGGGTACTTATTGGGAATCACGGACTTGTTTACCTGCCTGAGGTCAATGCAGGGCCGAAGGCCACCCGTTTTCTTCCTCACCACGACCAGGTTGGAGAGGGGCAGCCGCCGCAGAGGTTGGATGACTGGGGTCACAGCTGGATCAACGAGCGGCTGGTGTTTGAAGGCAGTGAGGCAACCCAGCACGGCGAACAGGGATGGCCAGCGGTGCAGCCAGGGTGTGGCCACCGTCAGTATGGTGGCGCCCAGGTTATCCGTGATGGAGAAGCCCAGGGCGCATAACAGGTCGAAACCGAGGAGGTTGGCGCCCTGGCGAGACACCTGGAAGGTGAATGCTGGGAGTGTCCTGGAGCCGTGTTACAACCCGGCTCGCTAGAGGGAAGGGAAAGTAACACAAGGCCACGGTGTTAGAGATGGAGTAAATTCATTGCGCCCTGTTTTTGAAGGTGGTGAAGGGGCAACAAACAAAAATAACGGAACTGAAGGAGGGGGCCGATGGATGCTGGTTAAAGCAAAAACAGAATATAACATAAAGAGGACTCAATGAGCTACAACCTATAATCCCACAAAACAAAAGGGGCAAAGAACGGAAAGAGGAAGCAAAAGGCTTTTCTGTCCCTGTAATCTATAAACCAAAGTACAGTAATCAGCACCCCTGCACCTAGTGTGTCTAAACATGAAATAAAACCCCTACAAAAATAAACCAATCTGTATTTTAGTCTCAAAATCCCTGACCCCGCTCCACAGTTGTGCTGAAATGAAAACCTAAGCCAAACGGCTATCAAACAAAGGGCCAGGTACCGGGAGCCACTGAAAAACAGCGCTATTGTCACAAAAACCCAGTGCTAAAGGAGGGAGGAGGCAGCTGTCATCCGGAAGTCAGCCTGGCGGATGGGATGGCACGGCTTTTGTAGTCTGTCAATTGAAGAACCGGTGGAGTGGAGCAGATGCCGCACCAATCAGGTACCAGGTGCAGGGAAAGCTGTTCCCGATTGGAGAGCTGAACCTCCACCGATGCCGCACCAATCAGAGGGGGGGGAAAGTGGGTCAATGCCAGGAGGCCAGGGTGTGGGTACCCTAGAAAAGAAAAGGCAAAAGCACAACACACACACACAAAAGGCAAAACCATCTTGGCCGGAACAAGCCATAACGCACAACGAAGGTGGCAGTGCCCACCATGCCAATCTTAGCGTGGCCGTAACCGTACAGATCTTCTGCACCAGCCTTGATTGACATCCGAGGGAAGAGTTGGCACACTATGGGCTCGGTGAGGATGGATCTGGAAGCCGCAGTGTCTACCAGCAGCGATAGGTTGACACCATCCAGCTCCACCATGCACCACTTTAATGGCCTGGTGCTGGAGCCCACTGAATTGATGGTTGTTGTGGATGAGCAAGGCCGGGGGTTCGCAGGCGCACACTCTGGAGAAGTGGTTCAGCTTACCGCAGCGTTGGCACCACTGCCCCGTGGCCAGGCAGCCAGGTGCTCGTGTGGGGTGAGATGGCAATCCGCAGTTGCCATCTCACATTGCTGCCGGGCCGTGGCGTCCCACGATGTTCCCCTCGAACTCGTCGGGAGGGGAGGAGGGCTCGGAGAGTGGGGCAGCCGAGGCTACTGTCTGTGCCAGCGCAGCGGGGCGAGGGGAAGGCAGGCCCGAAGCCGCTAGCTGTGATGTCAACTGAGCAGCCGACTCGAGCTGGAAAGCTAACTCCACTGCTTTCGCGAGTGTCATGTCGTCCGGGGACATGAACAGCTTTTCCCGCAGTCGGTTGGTCAGTTGGTCGTGTGCTCTGCCAGCTGATCCCTAATCATTTCCTCCTCCAAAGTCTCGAATTTACACAGGCTGGCCAGGCACCAGAGGTCGGCAACGTAATGGTGGACAGACTCACCAGGTCGCTGTATGCGTTGGCGAAAGACGATGCCGTACTGTGACGCTCTGTGGAGCAGCAAAATGTCCGGACAGCAAGGCCACATAGTCATTAAGCTTCGGTGCGGGTCCAAGAGTTCCGAAAATCCGTTGTCCCTCGCTGCCTAGGCTGTGGATCAGCATAGCCCTTAGCCGAGCATCGGTAGCATCGGCTAGCCCGATGGCCTCCATAAATGTCCCGAATGACTCATACCAGCAGGGCCACGGTACCGGCGGTTTGCCGGGTAGAGAAAGAAAGGGAGGCAAAGGGTGCAAACAGGAGCTCCATCCTTGTCGCCATTGTTATGTCCAATGACACGCGGATAACGGCTGTGTGCTCACTGAACTTTATTGAAATCTGCAGCCATTACAGTGCAGGTGTTCACCTGCTTGGGCAGTGACGTCACGCCCCCGTGACCCTGCCCTGTGGCTTAAAGCCATACATCACAAAATGCAAAACAGACATTGGCAATAACGTCGTAGCAAACGTTCAACACTTTCATTACTTCGTCTTTCATCGAGGTTACTTAAGGCGCGGCCCCACAGCACCGCCTCGCCTCGCCTCGCCTCGCCACGGTACGGTTGTAGAGCGGCCCCACTGGCCGCTACACGGTTGTAGGAGGTGCCGTTTTGGTACCTCAAGCACTCAGGGTCCAAGCGAGACGAGGCGAGTTGAGTGGTGACGTAACGACGAGCAGGGCACTGGATTGGCTCAGTGTTTTCGCCGATTTTCCCTGTCGGAGCGGACACCGACGCCAACTCTTTCGACACGGAACTTCCGTGTTCGCGAGTGTGTTCAACGATATTCGCGAAAACGACGAGTGGCAAACGGCGAAGCGCTCGGAACAAACCGAGTTGCTCCTGCGTGAGGCGCGTTAAGCTAGGGAGTCCGAGGAGTCTCGAGATTAGAGGAAATACGGAGAGGACGTGGCTCTTCGCCGCGAGGAAGCCTCGAACACCGCGGCATAAAATGGTCCTTGGCTTGCTAGGGCAGCTGTTTCAAATAAGGAGTCGTGTTTACTGTCTGTTTGTTTTTAAACAAATGCTTTTTCCCTTTGTATCTGTCTCGTGTTTACTTTTGGTGAAAATATAAAGGTTGAACTACACCTTTACTCTCCCAGAAAACGAAACCAGAAATTGTAAATGTTGCCCACATAAATGATCAACTGTGATTTCAGTGAGGGAAACTGTTCTTTCTTTCACAGAAAAGCAACCACAGACCGAGCAGCAGGTATGAAACAACAAGAAATGATGCCGTCGAAAACATTGTCCCGCTTTACCGCGTCGACGCCGCCCACGGTCTCGGGACACAATCGAACCGTGGCGAGGCGAGGCGAGGCGGTGCTATGGGGACGCGCCCTTATTGGGTTCCATTCCGTCATTTTATAATCTCATGTATTTGTAATAGTAGCATGTAAAACCGCCTCTAAATAAACGTGTGACATTACCGTATAGTGGTTCGTCCGGCGTGTCGGGTCGCACTTGAAAGTCACGCAGTGCAGTTACAGCCGGCACAACCCCCCTCTCGCTGCCGAGGCGGCACCATTGATCCTATTAATCGGTTATGTACCGCTTTACTGAGTTTGGAATCATAATTCTATGGTCGAAAAGTTACAGAGAGCTGCTTTAAAACCATTACCGTTGTCAACAAATAGAGCTACAACCCCCACCAGTTTTGTTTCTCCTATTCATACTTAAAAAGTCATATCCTTCCAAATAAAAATCCGTTCCTCTCTCATTATTGATCCATGTCTCTGAGATCAAAATTATATTAAAGGACTGTGTAAATTGCGTTAAATATTCCTTTATGTTATGAAGATTTGCGTGCACGCTTCTACAGTTGAAATATATATGTATATATATATGTATATATATATATGTATATACACACAACTCTGGCCTGTCTGCCACTCTGACTTCTTCCTCTTCTTCTTCTTCGCAGGGGACTTTTTCCCTGTCACTGCTGCAACTTGTCTTGCTCTGAAAAGAGTTCAGCTGTTTTTCTCCTGATGATACAAAGTAACTTTGAGACGCCTTTCGATGTGATTTAATGCTTTACAAGTAAAAGTTGATTGATTGATTGATTGATTGATTGATTGATTGAAAGAAGACATGAGAGTTTTAGACAATACAACAAGTGTAAATGCTGAAAAGTGGCTCTAAACAAAATGGAACTGAAACTGATGTTTATTTGTTAACTATAAGTAACATAATTCCAGAACAAATGCAAATTCCAGAGATGCAAACATCTAAAACAAATATAAAGGTAGCCCTTGCAGGAACATTGGCAGGAGGTAAAATTGATAAACATATATTTTATTTTATTTTTCTTGGCCTCTGATGTCCTTCAGTCACCGACACTGAAATCCCTCAGTTTTGTTCTTTAACGTTCTTAATCTCACACGACATCAGGTCTTACATGAGAAGGAGAATCAAAACTAACGATTAAGGTTCAATTGTAATGTAATAATAATAATAGTTAAAACAATAGTTTACTGTCCGCTGTCACACACAGGCTGTTCATGGCAGCTTTAATGTACCTTTGAGTGTGCGAGTTGATCAACCACAATGAGTAAACAAAGAAATGGGAAAGACAGAACACAAAAGTTGGACTTTGGCCTCTCTGGTCTTCCTTTACGTGATATCAACCTGAAATGAACAGGCCTTGACAGGTTGAAGTGTAACAAGGAGTTTAATAGATTTTCTGAACCAAGGGTAGCAAAAGACATAGATGAGAGGGTTCAAACAGGAGTTCAAATACAACAGCCAAACCTCAGCTGTGGATGACTCCCCTATCATGTTGCTCTCAGCCACAGTGAACACAAAAAGTGGGCAAAAGCACAGAAGAAATATGACCACGACAACCCCAAGAGTCTTGGCTGCCTTCACCTGAGACCTCAGGGGAGGCGTTTTCTTCGAGCGCTGAATTACAGTCAATGTCTGGAGGCGCGCGGGCCGAGAGTGGGACACTGCCACCCCAAACACCCTCGAGTACAAAACTACAATGACGGCTATTGGGCCGAAGAAGGAGAAAAAAATGCCAACGAGTCCTTCCTCATGACTGATTATGAGTACACACTCTCCATAGCAGGAATTGTGCTTCCCGGGTTGCGCCAACAATTCTCTGAACATCCAGCTGGTGTGAACAGCGGAAAAGATCCAACACAGACATATGCACAGCTGAACCCTTTTCATTGTGACTTTGGTGGAGTAGAGCATGGGCTCACAAATAGCCACGTAGCGGTCCATGGATATGAGGACCATGTTTCCTACCGAAACACTGATAATCACCGTGGATAAAAAGTTATGTATTAGGCACACGATGTCGCCCAGGATCCAGCAGCCGTTCAAGAGCAGGATTTCAACAGGCATGTGCAGGAAGCCCACCAGGAAATCTGCAACAGCCAGGGAGAGGAGCAGGAGGTTTGTCGTGGTGTGGAGCTGCCTGCAACATGAAATGTTGAACACATAGGTTGATGCTATGTAAAGATTTGAATCATTATTGCCTGTTATTACAGAGAGCAATAATACATATCAGTTATTCTGTAAAGTAAAGCTTCAAAACAGAACGTAGTTGGCGATACATAAAAAAAAAGAACGACAAAAAATTCACTTCAATGCAATTTGGGCAGCTCAGAAATACCGTCACAGTAATTATATATGTCAATATATATTATATAAATTATATATACACTCTTTGTGACCACGCAAGTTATTTACTTCACCTGAAGTGGTAAATAGAGATGATGACAAGCAGGTTCAGGATGAAAGTGAGTAGAGTGATGCAAAACAGTAAGCTGGAAGTAAGAAGGGCTTCAACGGGAGAGCGCAGCTTCTTCCTGCAGGAGCTGTTGAAATGGGGAAAGCAGACCTTGGATTCTCCAGAGTCTTGCATGGTGACAGAAAGCAGTTCAGCCTGTGGGAGAACTTCTCTGACAAAATGCCATTTATATGCACTCTTTGTCACTTCCCCTAACCCCTGTCATGTAAATTTAATTTATTCAAATTGCCAAGGACCGGTTAGCATCTGATTGAGGATTTGATTTAATTCTTTATTCGAGCATAAAAAGGAGGAAAAGGAAATAAAAAGATACAATAATAAAAATATGCAAGCCTAATACTCAAAAGAAAAACAACAACAATAACAACAAAAACAAATGTCCACAACTTAAATATGCTCAAAAGGAGTAGGAAGGACTTGACTTATCCAAACCTATCCCTATTCCCAACGCCCTTTAGCTGCTTCTCATTTGCCGTGCTCAAGAAAAAAATAATATGAAAATAAAAACAAATATTAAAAATTTGCGCGCATGCTTCTACTTTTGAAGTGAATTATTGAGATTTTGTTTACAGTCTTGAAAGTTCTGTTGAATTGCTTGTTGTGTCATAGTGACAGTCATTGTTGATATTTAAGAAAAAGTTGTTTTCCGGGTCAATGCCATTTTCAATATACTGCTGTTTGTATGCAGTGTATTTGTAGGTGTTGTGTTCAGTTTGATGAAGTTTGTTGATTCTTATTGCTGTTTGTAGGCCAGAAGAGTGTGATTGAGTTTTTTCTAGAGTCAGTAGAAGTCCTATGTATCACATACTGTGCCCATCGTCCATTATCCAATATTCCCGAATTATTTAGGTGTGCTGGTGCGTGGGTGTATTATCAATTTGTCATTTCGCAGGTATGCAATGTCCCCTCTCTCTCTGGCTGCTTTTAACTCAGGCATCAATTCTCTCCTTTTTCTCCTGACAAGCATCTGTATAGTCCTCATTAATAAATATTTTTGTGCCTTTAAGAAATTTTGCCCTCTGTAATATGTCTTCTCTGTCTTTGAACCTAAAGAGTTGTATGAGTACTGGCCTTGGTCTCTCACCTTCACTGGGCTTCCCTACACAATGTGCCCTGTCTATCTCCACTTTGCAGTTGAAGTTTGTCCTTCAATATTTTCATGATCTTCTCTTCTGTGTCTGCCCAGGTTTCTCCTGGTGCTTCTGTCACTCCTTCAAATACAAGATTATTCAATCTTGTGTGTCCTTCCAGGTACTCCATTTTATCAGTCATGGTCAGCAAACTGTCACAAACTCTGAAGATGTCTGCTTGCATTGTGTCGCCTTTCTCTGTCTGTTTGCTATTACTGACTTTCAGATCATCTGCTTCTTTTTGTGTGAACTGTAGACTTACCTGGACTTCTTGTACATCTTTCATTATTGTTTCAATCCTGCTCTTTGTGGAGTCTAGGATAAGATGTACAAAGCCCTTAAAGTTATCCTGTTGTTGCTGGAGGAGAGCCATGAACACGTCTTTCTGTTGTTGCATCATTTTACTTACCTGACTGAGTGACATGAAGTGGTCATCCTCCCCCTCTGGCTTCAGCTCCGTTTTCGCTCTAGGCATTTTGATCGATGCCACCTCGAACCTGGTGCCTGGTTCCTCTAGCAGCCGCTGTGTTAGAACCACCTCGATCCTGATTGAGGATTTGAATGGACAGCATGGTGCTTTGATAACAATGATGCACCACATGACAATGTAACTTTTATGTCTTGTTTACTTGCCACACATTTTACAAATTGTACCCTAAAATCATTGATGGTCCAGATAGACAGAACATCCAGTTTCAGACAGGGGTCCATTGTGGAAGTACCAAAAACCCCCAAATTCTATTGTTTTGAAAATAGGGACAGCAGCCCTTGGGCCTACAATCATGACAATTTGATTTATCAAAGGTTTTAAAATTATTTAATCATTGATTAACTTAACTTTAAATTGATCTGCTTTGATAGGTTTAATGGACCGATATAATGCACATTTATTGTATGCATTTTATTGCGGTTTCATCTCAGTAATGAAAAGTCAGTCATGCTTTCTAATAATATCATCAAGGGATAACGAAAATGTCAAAGAGTATTAGTCCAAGAACGGATCCTTGAGGAACTCCAAAGCTAACTGTTTAACATTCTGATGGGTAATTGTGGACATGAAGAAATAGAAAGTGGTCAGAAAATTATGATCTGAAACAATTTAGGGTTTTATTTTTAATGCCGTTAACATCCTTTAACCTCCCCAGAAGAATTGTGGTCGACTGTATCATCTGCAGCACTGAGGTCTAGAACCAAAACAGATGGAATACCTCTGTCAAATGCCATCAGGACGATGCTTTGATTAGTCCTGAAGTCTGACTGAAACACCTCAGATAGGTTGCTTTTGGACAAAAAAAGTTGAGCTGCCTGGCAAATGTGTTCTCTGGGATCTTAGACTTGAACAAAAGGTTGGAGATTGGCCCATAATTGGATAATTGGAGAGGACACCTGTGTCCAATATATATATATATATATATATATAGGTATATATATATATTATATATATATATATATAGGTATATATATATATACCTATATATATATATTTTTTTTTATATATATATATTTTTTTTTATATATATGTATATATGCATATATATATATATATATATATATATATATATATATATATATATATATATATATATATATGCATATATATATATATATATATATATATATATATATGTGTGTGTGTGTGTGTGTGCGTGTGTGTATGTATGTTATGATACTATCTATTACATATATTATGTAGGTATTTGGTTGTTCACCCTGCAACTGTGGCCTGTCTGCCACTCTGACTTCTTCCTCTTCTTCTTCTTCTTCGCAGGGGACTTTTTCCCTGTCACTGCTGCAACTTGTCTTGCTCTGAAAAGGGTTCAGCTGTTTTTCTCCTAATGGTACAAAGTAACTTTGAGACGCCTTTGGATGTGATTTAACGCTTTACAAGTAAAAGTTGAATGATTGATTGATTGATTGATTGAAAGAAGACATGAGAGTTTTAGACAATACAACAAGTGTAAATGCTGAAAAGTGGCTCTAAACAAAATGGAACTGAAACTGATGTTTATTTGTTAACTATAAGTAACATAATTCCAGAACAAATGCAAATTCCGGAGATCCAAACATCTAAAACAAATATAAAGGCAGCCCTTGCAGGAACATTGGCAGGAGGTAAAATTGATAAACATATATTTTATTTTATTTTTCTTGGCCTCTGATGTCCTTCAGTCACCGACACTGAAATCCCTCAGTTTTGTTCTTTAACGTTCTTAATCTCACACGACATCAGGTCTTACATGAGAAGGCTAATCAAAACTAACGATTAAGGTTCAATTGTAATGTAATAATAATAATAGTTAAAACAATAGTTTACTGTCCGCTGTCACACACAGGCTGTTCATGGCAGCTTTAATGTACCTTTGAGTGTGCGAGTTGATCAACCACAATGAGTAAACAAAGAAATGGGAAAGACAGAACACAAAAGTTGGACTTTGGCCTCTCTGGTCTTCCTTTACATGATATCAACCTGAAATGAACAGGCCTTGACAGGTTGAAGTGTAACAAGGCGTTTAATAGATTTTCTGAACCAAGGGTAGCAAAAGACATAGATGAGAGGGTTCAAACAGGAGTTCAAATACAACAGCCAAACCTCAGCTGTGGATGACTCCCCTATCATGTTGCTCTCAGCCACAGTGAACACAAAAAGTGGGCAAAAGCACAGAAGAAATATGACCACGACAACCCCAAGAGTCTTGGCTGCCTTCACCTGAGACCTCAGGGGAGGCGTTTTCTTCGAGCGCTGAATTACAGTCAATGTCTGGAGGCGCGCGGGCCGAGAGTGGGACACTGCCACCCCAAACACCCTCGAGTACAAAACTACAATGACGGTTATTGGGCCGAAGAAGGTGACAAAAAAGTCAACGATTCCTTCCTCATGACTGATCATGAGTACACACTCTCCATAGCAGGAATTGTGCTTCCCGGGTTGCGCCAACAAGTCTCTGATCATCCAGCTGGTGTGAACAGTGGAAAAGATCCAACACAGACATATGCACAGCTGAACCCTTTTCATTGTGACTTTGGTGGAGTAGAGCATGGGCTCACAAATAGCCACGTAGCGGTCCACGGATATGAGGACCATGTTTCCTACCGAAGCATTGACAATCACCATGGCTAAAAAGTTATGTATTAGACACACAATGTCGCCCAGGATCCAGCAGCCGTTCAAGAGCAGGATTTCAACAGGCATCTGCAGGAAGCCCACCAGGAAATCTGCAACAGCCAGGGAGAGGAGCAGGAGGTTTGTCGTGGTGTGGAGCTGCCTGCAACATGAAATGTTGAACACATAGATTTATGCTATGTAAAGATTTGAATCATTATTGCCTGTTATTACAGAGAGCAATAATACATATCAGTTATTCTGTAAAGTAAAGCTTCAAAACAGAACGTAGTTGGAGATACATAAAAAAAAAAGAACTACAAAAAATTCACTTCACTACAATTTGGGCAGCTCAGAAATACCGTCACAGTAATTATATATGTCAATATATATTATATAAATTATATATACACTCTTTGTGACCACGCAAGTTATTTACTTCACCTGAAGTGGTAAATAGAGATGATGACAAGCAGGTTCAGGGTGACAGTGAGTAGAGTGATGCAAAACAGTAAGCTGGAAGTAAGAAGGGCTTCAACGGGAGAGCGCAGCTTCTTCCTGCAGGAACTGTTGAAATGGGGAAAGCAGACCTTGGATTCTCCAGAGTCTTGCATGGTGACAGAAAGCAGTTCAGCCTGTGGGAGAACTTCTCTGACAAAATGCCATTTATATGCACTCTTTGTCACTTCCCCTAACCCCTGTCATGTAAATTTAATTTATTCAAATTGCCAAGGACCGGTTAGCATCTGATTGAGGATTTGATTTAATTCTTTATTCGAGCATAAGGAGGAAAAGGAAATAAAAAGATACAATAATAAAAATATGTAAGCCTAATACTCAAAGAAAAAAAACAACAAAAACAAATGTCCACAACTTAAATATGCTCGAAAGGAGTAGGAAGGACTTGACTTATCCAAACCTATCCCTATTCCCAAGGCCCTTTAGCTGCTTCTCATTGCCGTGCTCAAGAAAAAAAGAAAAAAGAAAATAAAAAAAGAAAAATGCACCAAAACCAACATTTATGGTTACTGCCACATTATTCCAAGTGTGATGAGCTATTTATAACACACACACACACACACACACACACACACACACACACACACACACACACACACACGAATGATAACTTTAAACTTCATATGTCCTCTTCCCTGTATTTATCCCAAATCATTTATTTGTATTTGTTTTTAAATTGACTGATAGTTGGATAGTTTTTTTTTTAACTCCACACGCAGACTGTTCTAAAGCCTCACCTTGTTGTTAGCTAAGCAATTTCTTGTTATTGTAGTTCGACATGACTGTATTAAAGTTTAACTGCTCCCTTAGATTATATCCTCCCTCTCTTTCATGAAACATTTTTTGTTTAGCATTATGAATGATTCTTAAGGCTCTTTTTTGTAGGATGACTAGTGGCTCTAGGGAACTTTTATATGTGTTACCCCAAACCTCTCCACAGTGGGTGAGAAATGGTGAATCCAGTGAAATAAAACAGCGGAGTGCGGAGGGAATTGTTGTTTAAGAAATGCTTTGCTTTTGACATTATTGATATACTCCTAGATATTTTTGTGCAGATGTGCTGTATGAGAGATTTCCAGCAAATATTGTCATTGATTGTCACCCCGCAAAATTTGATTTCCTGTACCCTTTCGATATTGACCCCCTCTATCTGTACCGTTGCGTTTTCAGTCATCTTCCCGCTACCAAATATGATGAATTTTGTTTTACTTAAATTTAGTGATAACTTCTTTGCAGCAATTCTGAAGTGATTGTGTCCAAAAGCTGCTGCAGATTCTCACCTAAACCAAGAATATTTGTATCGTCTGCAAACACGATGAATTTCAGTATTTGAGATATTTTACATAGGTCGTTGATGTAAAAGATGAAAGGTTTAGGTCCCAGCACTGATCCCTGTGGCACACCACACACACTGTCCACCATGTCCAACCATCCAGACTGTCAGGCTGGGACTCAAGGCAGGACTCAGAGGGTAGTGAGAGGCAAAGATATTTATTGAACCCAACATGCGATACACCTCTAAGCCAAGTGATAAAATAACCAGGCTGTGAAACTCCTAGAGTATCTAATCTATGAAAAACAAGGGATAAACTAAAAATCACTCCAAAGGAGGAAAACAGGGGCAAGCTACATATAACTAAAGGATAAACCTAGACTAAAACAGATCGAAACCAAAAGCGCTCACTGGGAGGAATGTAAAAGGGCTAATAAGGTAGAAACGAAAAATCACTCTCTAAGAGGGGCTAAATAACAGAATCTCAGAAACAATTAACTAAACTTTGACTAAGAACAAAAATGTATCAAGAACAGAAAAATCACTCGTCTTCTAGGATGAACCGGCTTACTGTGAGTTTTTCTTGGGCTGTGGCAGGGCGCTAGACATGACGACACAAGACACTCTAGCACAAGACAAGGGAGACACAGACTATTTAAACACATGAGGTGATGAGGCACAGGTGGAGACAATGGGTAATTGGGGCTGTGTCTCAATTCAGGTTCTGCGCCCTTGAAGTGTGCATTTTGGAAGGAAGTTGCGTCATAGCACTGCGCGAAGGCTCGTCCCAATTCCCGAGGGTGCTTAGGACGCTCAAAATGCGCCCTCGGAAATACGCACTCGTTTTAGCTGATTCCAAGGATACACCGCACTATCCTTTGCGCACTTGGGTATCCCATGATGCTTTGCGTGCTGCTGCAAAGCATCGTGGGATCCTGGGAAGTCAGCTGAAATTAGCGGCATGTACTGGCAAAGACACAACGTATAAATTCAAGTATTGACGTTTCAAATAAAGTATCCAGTTTTTAACGTAGGATTTTAATTATTTGATCATCCAACGGCATCGTTAGATGGCGAACTAAATGGTTAGCTTGATACTATGAAAACGTAAACAGGAAAACAGGAAATGACAAGACAACACCAAGACAAGACGTAACCTCACCGCAGTGTGACACAGACTGCATTTCTCCTATGTTCACAAAATGCCTTGTGCCATTTAAATAGCTCTTCACCCACTTCAGCGCTACCCCTCTGATCCCATATTGTTCTAGTTTGTTTATTAGTATATCATGGTTGATTGTATCAAATGCTTTTTTTTTTTTTTTTTTAATTAAATCAATGAATGAATACCCCCACCGCATATTTCTTTTTGTCCATGGCATGGGTCATTTCTTCGATTAGTTCTATTAAAGGCTGTGATGCTGATCGGTTACTTCAGAATCCATATTGGTTATCCGAGAGTAATCCATGCTTCTGTATGAAATTGTTCAGTCTGCTGTTTTTCTAATATTTTTGAGAGCTGCGGGAGAATTGAGATGGGTCTGTAATTTCTCCAGTTTTGTAAAATGGAAGGACTTTGGCTATTTCCATATTTTGGGGGAATTGACCTGTTAGTAATGAGTGACTGTTTTGACTGTTTTCATGTCAATGTCATTGTAGTCAGTGGATGTCTTGTTTTTGCATCATTTCACAATATCAATAATCTCTTCTTCTGTTACAGGCTTAAGATACATACTTGTATTTGTATTTCTAACTATCAACTTATCATTATCTAATCTTGGGTCTTTAATTACCTCAGCTTATTTGGGTCCAATATTTACAAAATAATTATTACGTTTATTAGCTACATCACTCATGTTATTTTCTATAAAGTACTGCGGTCTAATCGATGCGTCTGGATTTGTTTCTAATTATACTGTTCAAAATACTCCATATACCTTTTATATTTTATTTTGCTTGTTATTTTCCAGCAATTTATTATAATATTCTTTCTTGCAGTTTCTCATATTAGTTAGTTTGTTTTTATACTTTTTATATTTTTCTTCTGCCACCTTTGTTTTTTCTTTATAAGTATTTCTTTTTACAAGCGTTTTCAAACCATTAGACATCAATTGATTATCCTTATATTTATTTGATCTATAATATTGTTTAATAGGAAATTTTTTGTCATTTAGGGTCTTATATATACTTAGAAAGGTATCATATGCTTCATTTGTATCGTTTAGCCTATATATCATATCCCAATTTTGTTGCAATAACTCATTTTCTAGTTCTTTCATAGATATCTCTGTCTAGACCCTTCTGCACATTGGCGTCATATCCTTATGACGTGTATTCTTCTCATTGTAAACAGAGTAAATAGTGAATACTGGAAGGTGATCACTTACGTCATTCACTAGTAACCCACTTCCAGTGTTATTGTCCAGTTCGTTCGTGAATATATTGTCTATCAAGGATGCAGTCTGAGTTGTAATTTGACTTGGTCTGGTGATCTTGGGGTATAGGCTAATACTGAAGAGGGTGTTGATAAATTCCTCAGTCTCACTTATGTTTGTTTGGGTTTAACAGGTCTATATTAATATGCCCACCAATAAACATGATTTTATGGTTTGTTATGACAAGGTGTTCCCTCAATCCAATTTTTAAACACGTCCATATTTGATCCAGGTGTTCTATATATACAGCTAACAATGACATTTTTTTTATTTACCATGCTAATTTCAATTGTTAAACATTCAAGCACATTATCTACTACAGCTGACATGTTTTCCATTACTTTAAAGCAGCTCTAGGTAACTTTCGGTGGAAATGGCGAAGTGACGAAGTAAACACGCTGCAGCACTAGTTTATTGATGTGGGAAAATAAAATAGTCGCCTAGTTGGAGCGCTCGTATGTGTTCAGGAAAAACACCAATATGAAATGTGTTATGTCCAATGACACGCGGATAACGGCTGTGTGCTCACTGAACTTTATTGAAATCTGCAGCCATTACAGTGCAGGTGTTCACCTGCTCGGGCAGTGACGTCACGCCCCCGTGACCCTGCCCTGTGGCTTAAAACCATACATCACATTTACCCCCCTTTCAAAACAGTGCAAAACAGATTTGAAATAAGCATAACATCAATAGAGGCTTGAACATATGTAGCCTGACTGGATGAACAGGGTAGACTGCCAGGGTATGTGGCTCTAGCGAAAATGTGTTAAGGCAACTATTAATTCACTAAAATTACATGAATAGACATGGAAGTCTGAAATTTGGCATGGAGTATCCTGGGACATAGGGGGAAGTAGCGGAATAGGATTTTAGGACTTGCCACAACTGTATTTTTAAATGTGACCAACATCAACCCCAGAAACACAAAAAAATATACTGTCCGCTTGACAAATAACAACAAGGATGATTGATTACCAGCACTTTATGGGGGATATCACTGCCTCATTTGTATATAGAAAACTTCCCATGTCCCTAAGCTTCAATTTGAGCCCAAGAGGACCTTTCTGGCTTGAAAATCTCTCTTTCTATAGCCAAAATTCTGCACTATACCTCAAATCGGAGAAAATAGGAGATTCAGTAAGCAGCTTGTGGGATCGACTGGGTCTGCGGATCCGGACCCAGTCTGACACTGTGAGTGTGGGACGTCTCACCCGACGCACCCTGTCGAAGCGCTGCTTCATGCGATGCTGCTGCTCTGCCACTCTGTCGCCGTGTGGTGTTGTTACCGCTGGAGTGTGTGGCTGAGGGGGCCGTAGACGATCCAAGGGAAGTTGGAGTTCACGTCCCAGCATGAGGAGAGCTGGAGAGCAGCCGGTCATAGCATGAGGCGCCGCTCTGTAGTGCAACAGGGTGTTCTGCAGTGCTACTGGGAATGGGAGATTATCAGCAAGGTGTGCTCTCAGTCCGTTCTTAAGGGTCTGGTTAAACCTCTCCACACCACCGTTGGCTTGTGGGTGGTACAGGGCAGTCCTGACGTGTTTGATCCCCCTCCTCTCCGTGAAGGAGGCGAAATCCGCTGAGATGAACTGGGGCCCGTTGACGGTAGTGATGGTGTCGGGCACGCCCCAGCGGGTGAAGAGGGAGGAGAGAAAGTCAGTGACCACCTGGGTGGTTACAGACCCAACAGAACGCACTTCAGGCCATTTGGAGTGAAGGTCATAGGCCACCAGGAGGAATCGTTGGTGCTGGGGGATGCCATGAAGTTCCCCACAGATGTCCACCTGGATGTGGGACCATGGAGCAGCTGGCCACGGGAGGGGCTACAACGGTGGTGACGGTGGCTGGCCTGTCTTGCCGCTGGTGAGACAGGCCGTATAGTCCTTCACCATTGTCTCGATGTCCCTGTCGATGCCTGGCCACCAGACCAAGCCCCTGCAGCGCTGTTTGACTCTGACAACGCCCAGATGACCCTCATGGACCATGGTCAGGATGCGGCCTCGCAGGGCGCTGGGAATCACTGCACACAGCCCCCTGCCACGCAGTCATCATTCCAGCAGGAAAGGTAGTTTCTGACAGGGTGATAGGGCGCCAGCTCCTCCGGGACCTTGGCAGGCCATCCCTCCTGGATGAAGGTACGGAGCTGAGAGAGGATCGAGTCCTGTGCAGACGCTGTCTGGAGATCCTGCAGAGATACAGCAGCCTGGAGGGGTCTGTGCAGCATGAGGACCAGCTCCGACTCAGAGTGGCCGTTGATGGTGTCGGGCGCAGGGGTGGGTGTGGCTCTGGAGAGCATGTCGGCCACGATGTTATCCCTGCCTGGTGTGAACACTGTATTGAAGTATAGGCCTGTAATCTCTCTGACCACCGGTACAGGCGGAGCGGCTTGTGCCCTGATCCATTTGTGGCCAGGAGAGCTGTGAGGGCCTGGAGATCCGTTCGGAGCGTGAAGTGTCGTCCGTACAAGTACATATGCCACCACTCGCATGCACAGACGCAAGCCAGGGCCTCCCTCTCCCCCACGGAGTACTTCTGCTCAGTTGGGGTGAGTGACCTTGAAGCAAACGCCACAGGGCGTTCAGTTCCACCCTGGAGCTGGGACAGGACGACGCCGATGGCGGTGTTGGAGGCGTCGTAGGTCACAAACGTGGGGCTCTGCAGGTCGAAATGGGCGAGTACCGGAGGGGAGGTGAGTTGTGTCAGAACACTCAGGTGACCAGGACCAGGGCGCGTCCTATTTGAGGAGGGCGCGCAGCAGGGCAGTGGTCTCCGAATAACGGGGCAGGAAACGCAAGTAGAACGCCGTCATCCCCAGGAACGACGACAACTGAGTGGGGCAGGAGGGCTCAGGCAGGCGCAGGACAGCGTCAACGTTGGAGTGGAGCGGGCTCAAGCCGTCAGCGGCCAGGCGGAAAGCCACGAACTTGATGACGGGTGTAGCGAAGATGCACTTTTCCCAGTTCAGCGTAAGGTTGTGGCGAGCGAGCACGTCGAGTACCTTGGCGAGGCGGTCATCGTGGAGGTCGGACGTCGCTCCATGCACCACGATGTCATCCAGGTACGCAACCACACCCGGGATGCCAGCGAAGATAGTGGTCATGATCTTTTGGAAACAGCTGGGAGCAGAGCTGAGGCCGAAAGGCATGCGGGTGTACCGGAAGACCCCCATGTGGGTCATGAAGGTGGTGAGGTTGCGGCTGCAGGTAGCCCTCGGAGGTCGAGCTTAGAAAAGACTGTTGAGCCGTGAAACTTGGCTGAAAGCTCCTCCGTCGTGGGTAGCGGGTACTTATTGGGAATCACGGACTTGTTTACCTGCCTGAGGTCGATGCAGGGCCGAAGGCCACCCGTTTTCTTCCTCACCACGACCAGGTTGGAGAGGGGCAGCCGCCGCAGAGGTTGGATGACTGGGGTCACAGCTGGATCAACGAGCGGCTGGTGTTTGAAGGCAGTGAGGCAACCCAGCACGGCGAACAGGGATGGCCAGCGGTGCAGCCAGGGTGTGGCCACCGTCAGTATGGTGGCGCCCAGGTTATCCGTGATGGAGAAGCCCAGGGCGCATAACAGGTCGAAACCGAGGAGGTTGGCGCCCTGGCGAGACACCTGGAAGGTGAATGCTGGGAGTGTCCTGGAGCCGTGTTACAACCCGGCTCGCTAGAGGGAAGGGAAAGTAACACAAGGCCACGGTGTTAGAGATGGAGTAAATTCATTGCGCCCTGTTTTTGAAGGTGGTGAAGGGGCAACAAACAAAAATAACGGAACTGAAGGAGGGGGCCGATGGATGCTGGTTAAAGCAAAAACAGAATATAACATAAAGAGGACTCAATGAGCTACAACCTATAATCCCACAAAACAAAAGGGGCAAAGAACGGAAAGAGGAAGCAAAAGGCTTTTCTGTCCCTGTAATCTATAAACCAAAGTACAGTAATCAGCACCCCTGCACCTAGTGTGTCTAAACATGAAATAAAACCCCTACAAAAATAAACCAATCTGTATTTTAGTCTCAAAATCCCTGACCCCGCTCCACAGTTGTGCTGAAATGAAAACCTAAGCCAAACGGCTATCAAACAAAGGGCCAGGTACCGGGAGCCACTGAAAAACAGCGCTATTGTCACAAAAACCCAGTGCTAAAGGAGGGAGGAGACAGCTGTCATCCGGAAGTCAGCCTGGCGGATGGGATGGCACGGCTTTTGTAGTCTGTCAATTGAAGAACCGGTGGAGTGGAGCAGATGCCGCACCAATCAGGTACCAGGTGCAGGGAAAGCTGTTCCCGATTGGAGAGCTGAACCTCCACCGATGCCGCACCAATCAGAGGGGGGGGAAAGTGGGTCAATGCCAGGAGGCCAGGGTGTGGGTACCCTAGAAAAGAAAAGGCAAAAGCACAACACACACACACAAAAGGCAAAACCATCTTGGCCGGAACAAGCCATAACGCACAACGAAGGTGGCAGTGCCCACCATGCCAATCTTAGCGTGGCCGTAACCGTACAGATCTTCTGCACCAGCCTTGATTGACATCCGAGGGAAGAGTTGGCACACTATGGGCTCGGTGAGGATGGATCTGGAAGCCGCAGTGTCTACCAGCAGCGATAGGTTGACACCATCCAGCTCCACCATGCACCACTTTAATGGCCTGGTGCTGGAGCCCACTGAATTGATGGTTGTTGTGGATGAGCAAGGCCGGGGGTTCGCAGGCGCACACTCTGGAGAAGTGGTTCAGCTTACCGCAGCGTTGGCACCACTGCCCCGTGGCCAGGCAGCCAGGTGCTCGTGTGGGGTGAGATGGCAATCCGCAGTTGCCATCTCACATTGCTGCCGGGCCGTGGCGTCCCACGATGTTCCCCTCGAACTCGTCGGGAGGGGAGGAGGGCTCGGAGAGTGGGGCAGCCGAGGCTACTGTCTGTGCCAGCGCAGCGGGGCGAGGGGAAGGCAGGCCCGAAGCCGCTAGCTGTGATGTCAACTGAGCAGCCGACTCGAGCTGGAAAGCTAACTCCACTGCTTTCGCGAGTGTCATGTCGTCCGGGGACATGAACAGCTTTTCCCGCAGTCGGTTGGTCAGTTGGTCGTGTGCTCTGCCAGCTGATCCCTAATCATTTCCTCCTCCAAAGTCTCGAATTTACACAGGCTGGCCAGGCACCAGAGGTCGGCAACGTAATGGTGGACAGACTCACCAGGTCGCTGTATGCGTTGGCGAAAGACGATGCCGTACTGTGACGCTCTGTGGAGCAGCAAAATGTCCGGACAGCAAGGCCACATAGTCATTAAGCTTCGGTGCGGGTCCAAGAGTTCCGAAAATCCGTTGTCCCTCGCTGCCTAGGCTGTGGATCAGCGTAGCCCTTAGCCGAGCATCGGTAGCATCGGCTAGCCCGATGGCCTCCATAAATGTCCCGAATGACTCATACCAGCAGGGCCACGGTACCGGCGGTTTGCCGGGTAGAGAAAGAAAGGGAGGCAAAGGGTGCAAACAGGAGCTCCATCCTTGTCGCCATTGTTATGTCCAATGACACGCGGATAACGGCTGTGTGCTCACTGAACTTTATTGAAATCTGCAGCCATTACAGTGCAGGTGTTCACCTGCTTGGGCAGTGACGTCACGCCCCCGTGACCCTGCCCTGTGGCTTAAAGCCATACATCACAAAATGCAAAACAGACATTGGCAATAACGTCGTAGCAAACGTTCAACACTTTCATTACTTCGTCTTTCATCGAGGTTACTTAAGGCGCGGCCCCACAGCACCGCCTCGCCTCGCCTCGCCACGGTACGGTTGTAGAGCGGCCCCACTGGCCGCTACACGGTTGTAGGAGGTGCCGTTTTGGTACCTCAAGCACTCAGGGTCCAAGCGAGACGAGGCGAGTTGAGTGGTGACGTAACGACGAGCAGGGCACTGGATTGGCTCAGTGTTTTCGCCGATTTTCCCTGTCGGAGCGGACACCGACGCCAACTCTTTCGACATGGAACTTCCGTGTTCGCGAGTGTGTTCAACGATATTCGCGAAAACGACGAGCGGCAAACGGCGAAGCGCTCGGAACAAACCGAGTTGCTCCTGCGTGAGGCGCGTTAAGCTAGGGAGTCCGAGGAGTCTCGAGATTAGAGGAAATACGGAGAGGACGTGGCTCTTCGCCGCGAGGAAGCCTCGAACACCGCGGCATAAAATGGTCCTTGGCTTGCTAGGGCAGCTGTTTCAAATAAGGAGTCGTGTTTACTGTCTGTTTGTTTTTAAACAAATGCTTTTTCCCTTTGTATCTGTCTCGTGTTTACTTTTGGTGAAAATATAAAGGTTGAACTACACCTTTACTCTCCCAGAAAACGAAACCAGAAATTGTAAATGTTGCCCGCATAAATGATCAACTGTGATTTCCGTGAGGAAAACTGTTCTTTCTTTCACAGAAAAGCAACCAAAAACCGAGCAGCAGGTATGAAACAACAAGAAATGATGCCGTCGAAAACATTGTCCCGCTTTACCGCGTCGACGCCGCCCACGGTCTCGGGACACAATCGAACCGTGGCGAGGCGAGGCGAGGCGGTGCTATGGGGACGCGCCCTTATTGGGTTCCATTCCGTCATTTTATAATCTCATGTATTTGTAATAGTAGCATGTAAAACCGCCTCTAAATAAACGTGTGACATTACCGTATAGTGGTTCGTCCGGCGTGTCGGGTCGCACTTGAAAGTCACGCAGTGCAGTTACAGCCGGCACAACCCCCCTCTCGCTGCCGAGGCGGCACCATTGATCCTATTAATCGGTTATGTACCGCTTTACTGAGTTTGGAATCATAATTCTATGGTCGAAAAGTTACAGAGAGCTGCTTTAAAACCATTACCGTTGTCAACAAATAGAGCTACAACCCCCACCAGTTTTGTTTCTCCTATTCATACTTAAAAAGTCATATCCTTCCAAATAAAAATCCGTTCCTCTCTCATTATTGATCCATGTCTCTGAGATCAAAATTATATTAAAGGACTGTGTAAATTGCGTTAAATATTCCTTTATGTTATGAAGATTTGCGTGCACGCTTCTACAGTTGAAATATATATGTATATATATATGTATATATATATATGTATATACACACAACTCTGGCCTGTCTGCCACTCTGACTTCTTCCTCTTCTTCTTCTTCGCAGGGGACTTTTTCCCTGTCACTGCTGCAACTTGTCTTGCTCTGAAAAGAGTTCAGCTGTTTTTCTCCTGATGATACAAAGTAACTTTGAGACGCCTTTCGATGTGATTTAATGCTTTACAAGTAAAAGTTGATTGATTGATTGATTGATTGATTGATTGATTGATTGAAAGAAGACATGAGAGTTTTAGACAATACAACAAGTGTAAATGCTGAAAAGTGGCTCTAAACAAAATGGAACTGAAACTGATGTTTATTTGTTAACTATAAGTAACATAATTCCAGAACAAATGCAAATTCCAGAGATGCAAACATCTAAAACAAATATAAAGGTAGCCCTTGCAGGAACATTGGCAGGAGGTAAAATTGATAAACATATATTTTATTTTATTTTTCTTGGCCTCTGATGTCCTTCAGTCACCGACACTGAAATCCCTCAGTTTTGTTCTTTAACGTTCTTAATCTCACACGACATCAGGTCTTACATGAGAAGGAGAATCAAAACTAACGATTAAGGTTCAATTGTAATGTAATAATAATAATAGTTAAAACAATAGTTTACTGTCCGCTGTCACACACAGGCTGTTCATGGCAGCTTTAATGTACCTTTGAGTGTGCGAGTTGATCAACCACAATGAGTAAACAAAGAAATGGGAAAGACAGAACACAAAAGTTGGACTTTGGCCTCTCTGGTCTTCCTTTACGTGATATCAACCTGAAATGAACAGGCCTTGACAGGTTGAAGTGTAACAAGGAGTTTAATAGATTTTCTGAACCAAGGGTAGCAAAAGACATAGATGAGAGGGTTCAAACAGGAGTTCAAATACAACAGCCAAACCTCAGCTGTGGATGACTCCCCTATCATGTTGCTCTCAGCCACAGTGAACACAAAAAGTGGGCAAAAGCACAGAAGAAATATGACCACGACAACCCCAAGAGTCTTGGCTGCCTTCACCTGAGACCTCAGGGGAGGCGTTTTCTTCGAGCGCTGAATTACAGTCAATGTCTGGAGGCGCGCGGGCCGAGAGTGGGACACTGCCACCCCAAACACCCTCGAGTACAAAACTACAATGACGGTTATTGGGCCGAAGAAGGTGACAAAAAAGTCAACGATTCCTTCCTCATGACTGATCATGAGTACACACTCTCCATAGCAGGAATTGTGCTTCCCGGGTTGCGCCAACAAGTCTCTGAGCATCCAGCTGGTGTGAACAGTGGAAAAGATCCAACACAGACATATGCACAGCTGAACCCTTTTCATTGTGACTTTGGTGGAGTAGAGCATGGGCTCACAAATAGCCACGTAGCGGTCCACGGATATGAGGACCATGTTTCCTACCGAAGCACTGACAATCACCATGGCTAAAAAGTTATTTATTAGACACACGATGTCGCCCAGGATCCAGCAGCCGTTCAAGAGCAGGATTTCAACAGGCATCTGCAGGAAGCCCACCAGGAAATCTGCAACAGCCAGGGAGAGGAGCAGGAGGTTTGTCGTGGTGTGGAGCTGCCTGCAACATGAAATGTTGAACACATAGGTTGATGCTATGTAAAGATTTGAATCATTATTGCCTGTTATTACAGAGAGCAATAATACATATCAGTTATTCTGTAAAGTAAAGCTTCAAAACAGAACATAGTTGGAGATACATAAAAAAAATAAAAATAAAAAAATAAATTCACTTCACTGCAATTTGGGCAGCTCAGAAATACCATCACAGTAATTATATATGTCAATATATATTATATAAATTACATACACACTCTTTGGGACCACGCAAGTTATTTTCTTCACCTGAAGTGGTAAATAGAGATGATGACAAACAGGTTCACGGTGACAGTGAGTAGAGTGATGCAAAACAGTAAGCTGGAAGTAAGAAGGGCTTCAACGGGAGAGCGCAGCTTCTTCCTGCAGGAGCTGTTGAAATGGGGAAAGCAGACCTCGGATTCTTCAAGGTCTTGCATGGTGACAGAAAGCAGTTCAGCCTGTGGGAGAACTTCTCTGGCAAAATGCCATTTATATGCACTCTTTGTCACTTCCCCTAACCCCTGTCATGCAAATTTAATTTATTCAAATTGCCATGGACTGATTGAGGATTTGAATCATGGTGCTTTGATAACAATGATGCACCACATGACAATGTAACTTTTGTGTGTTGTTTACTTGCCCCACATTTCACAAATTGTACCCTAAAACCATTGATGGTCCAGACAGATAGACGCAGCATCCGGTTTCAGAAAGGAGTCCAATGTGGAAGTGCCAAAAACCTGCATTCTATTGTTTTGCCAGTAGGGGCAGCAGCTTTTTTAGCTCCCTTGGGCCCACAGTCATGACATTTTGATTTATCCAGGTTTTGAAATCATTTACTTATTTATTAACTGAAATTTAACTTTAAATTTGTCTGCTTTGATAGGTTTAATGGACCGATATAATGCATATATATATTGTTTCATCTCAGTGATGAAAGGTCAGTCATGCTTTGTAATAATATTATCATACAAGGGGTAACGTAAATGTCAAAGAGTATTAGTCAAAGAACGGATCCTTGATTCTGATGGGTAATTGTGGACATGAAGAAATTGAAAGTGGTCAGAAAATTATTAACTGAACCAATTTAGGGTTTTATCTTTAATGCCGCAGAAGAATTGTGGTCGACTGTATCATTTGCAGCACCAAGGTCTAGATTTTGAGAAGAAACAGTGACATCAAGTGGTTCCATTTTAAATCGCAGCACTCTTTCCTTCTCCCCTTCCCCTCCCGTGCTTGCCAGTGAACTACGGTGGCCTGTGCACACAATCCTGGGTACTTCGTCCACCTTCTTCTTTGTTGGTTTATTTGAGAATGCCAGCTTTCACCCTAAATACCAAATGCACTGTCAGGCAGCTGGATTGTCCTCACCAGGCTTCCTTAGAAATCTGGTGGTGCGAGATGGCAGCTAACTGGGAGAAAGACCCTTGATCTTTGTATATTCTAATATGTGTAAATAAGAACCGTTCTATGGGTAGGAGGATGGAATTATTTTTATTGTCCTGCAAGTATACATTTTCTATTTATGGTCAGTATATTAAGCTTTTACTAAGATAAAAATCATAAATCAGGACAAATATTACACACTGGACCTTTAATGTCGACCTGATCAACAGCATCGTATGGAAATCTGACATGTCCGGCTCACATGGATGAATCTGATCCAGACTGCTGGCGTGGTTCACCTCAGGGTCGACTGGCGCAGCCACAGTCCGTCTGCCAGGTCCCTGTTGCCATAAACCGTAAACCATTCTCAAATAAGGGCTGCAGCTCGGCACACAGCTGTAAAAGATCTGCCGTTGAGAAGCAAGAAAGGCACTGGAGCCAGTCAGCATTATTTGCTGCACAGGCTTTTTTTCTTTTTTTCTTTCTTTTTTTTTCATTGATTCCTGCTTGCATACTCACTGTCTTTTGTCATTCTTTTGTTTGATATTTATATTTTTGTATGTTTTGATGGGACAGTGAATATTTGCAAATAGTACATACAGGAGTAGTGTTAATACGCTGGATGCTAAATTTCACCTGTAGTTCTCACATAAAACAAAGAACATAAACATGTCATCAAATCAACATACATTAAACGACCACAAAGATAAATAAATATTTTCTCTCATTTTCCCTTGCCCCCTCAATGACCTGGATAAAATACAGAAGTATTATGTGTGAATTTCTGTCGATCTGTGGCTAGGCCAGAGTTTCATGATTGTTTCATCGTTTCTCTCCTTTTCATTAGGCCTCTACATTTATCATCAAGTCAAGGCAAAACAAAAAACTAACAGAGAGCAAAATGTCAATATCTTATTAAAAAAACAAAAAAAAACCCAGTTTGATCCAACTTTACATATTCATATTGTTTCTCTCGCTTATAAATGCACCTTGTGAATCACATTTTACGTGAAAAAGATCAGGTTTACGACACAATTGATTTAAAGTATGCACACATATACAAGTATAACACATTAGAAGAAATAGCGTTCAAGCAAATTTTCTCAAAAACGAAATGAAATGACAATGCGTGTCACTGTATTACTTTGGCGTTGCTTGATCCAGGCTTGAAAATCTCCAGTGTGAAGATGAGTCGAATGCATTTCCTGAACCAGGGATAGAAAAAGGCGTAGATGACAGGGTTCAAGCAGGAGTTGAAATGGGTCAGCCAGATCTCAAAGGCCACGAACGAAGCATTGACCGAAGTGTCTTCCCCTGCCAGCGTGGGGAAATAGTACGGACAGAAGCAAAACAGGAAGACGACAACAACAATACCCAGAATCCTGGCAGCCTTCATCTCCGTCTTCTTCACTGCCACCGCCTGCGGGGCGGTCACGCCTGCGATCTGAGACTTGATGGCGCGAGCTGTGGCTACCACCACGACAAACACTCGCATGTACAGGACTATGATGACGGTGATGGGTATGATAAAAGTGCAGATGAGATCGACGACCCCTGCCAGGTTGTTGATCACGACCACACACTCGCCCAGGCAGGAGCTGGAGTGGCCCGGCTGCTCCAGGTGGTCCTTTAACAGTAACATCCTGTAGAGGATGGAGCAAAGCCAGCACAGAAGCACACTGTTCTTGACCCTTCTGTTCGTGACCTTGGTGGAGTAGTAGAAGGGGTAGCAGACGGCCACATAGCGGTCGACGGATATGAGCACCATGCTGGCCACCGAGGCTGACGTTATGATGTAGTCCACGACATAATAGAGCGTGCACAGGATGTCACCCAGGAACCAGCAGGCTTCAACGTAGATGATCTCCACTGGCATCAGCAGGAGGCCCACAAAGAGGTCGGCCACAGCCAGGGAGAGAAGGAGCAGGTTGGTCGGATTGTGGAGTTGCCTTGAAAGGAAATGAAGGAAAAAAGGACATATTAGTAACCGTCAAGTCGTGAGGTTGCTGAGTGTCAAGTCAAAAATAACTTTCAAGAAATGTCACAAGAAACATCAGAAGGGATGAAGATGAGCACGCCAGATATCTGCCTAAAGTGAGAGATGGAGATGATGACCAGCAGGTTGAGGAGCACGGTGACGAGAGATACGCAGGAGAGCAGGACATAGATCAGCATAGCTTCGGTGTACGGCTGTGTTGGTGTCTTGCAGGAGTTGTTCCGCTGTGGAAAACAAAATTCGTCCGCTTGCATTGTCTCTGCGATCAAGTGGGCGGATGCTGCACTAACAGCATTCTGACCAAAAGTCTTTGGGCCACTGCTTTTTTATTCCCCTCCTCCCATTGGGCCCCTCGGAACATTTTTTTTTTTTTTTTGGTCTGCATTTATCAATAGCTTGAAAAAAAAAAAATGATTCCCGATATTCCTACATAGTCAAACCGTATGGCTGCAAATTTGAAATTGTGATTATTGTTCACATCCTTAACTAACCTGACATAGTGAATCCAACAATTTCCTATGAAATTAAGATTCAGGTTGTGGATTAAATAAAGCTAAGACTACTGCACTGCTGCCTGGTCTTAATTAAAACTTGTTATTTAGATTTTTTCCAAAGGTTTTGGAAAAACCCTAATTTACTAATGAGTTGTATTGCAAAATTCAAATTATTTAAATTTTTGCAAGTGGTGTGTGTGTTCGTAAAGTTGGAAAAGCCATAACATCTGCCTTAGAGCATCATTATTATTATTATTATTATTATTATTATTATTATTATTATTATTATTATTATTATTATTATTGCATCCTAATGTGTGTAGTGCTATTCTATCTACTAAACAGAATAACACAGTTACTGCTAATTATGATCCTATCAAGTACCATTATTATTTTGTTGAATCTACCATCATCAGAAGGAAAGTATTTCTAATCAATCAATCAATCAATCAAATTTTATTTATATAGCACCTTTCATACAAAGGCTTGCAACTCAAGGTGCTTAACAGAAATTAAAATCAAATATTAGTGAAGATAAAAGAAAAATAGAGCAAATACCATCCACGCGTGTCCTCCCAAGTCACATACAGGTTACCACCCCCCCCCCCACCCCTCCCCCACACGCACACACACGCACATACAAACACACACAAAACATCCCAGAAAACAGTTTAAAAATAAATAAGTAAATACATAAAAAATGTCAGTCAATCAGCACAATAAAAATTGAAATGGCAAGGCACTGAGAGACCTGTAGTAGGAAACAGCCACCCACGGGGATCATCCATACTGAGAGGGTCCCTAGAACGATGAGACCCCTCCCAGTGAGGAGACCCCCTACAAGGAAACACTGGAGCTAAAAACAATACAGGAAAAGGAAGTTAAAAGAATAATAATAATAATAGTAACAATAATGAAAATAAATAAAAAATAAAATAAATAATATAAACTAAACTAAATTAAAAAACTATAAGATTGTAAAAAGTAAAAAGATATACAGGAAATAAGATAGTAAAGATAAAAATAAGATAAAATATTCAATAATCCTAAAAGCTTTAAAGCTAAAAAGCAAGACAAGTAAAATACAAATTAAATAAATCACTTAAAAGCCAAACTAAAAAGGTGAGTCTTAAGCCTCCCCTTAAAAACATCAACAGTCTCTGCAGTCCTGATTCCCTCTGGCAGGCTGTTCCAAAGTTTCGGACCGTAGTGGCTGAACGCAGCCTCTCCATGGGTTCTGGTCCGAACACTTGGAACAATTAATAGGCCGGTTCCAGAGGACCTCAAGATCCGCGAGGGCTGATAAGATAAAAGCATATCTGATAAATAAGATGGTCCAAGACCGTTAAGACACTTGAAAACTAATAAAAGCACTTTAAAATCGCATCGGGAGCCAATGCAGTGATTTTAAAACTGGAGTAATGTGTAATGTGTAATGCAATGTGTTCTCCATGTAGCTGTGCCTAAATGTTCATACGGTCAAAGAGTGCAACCTCACTGCTGTATCCACATCGAGAGAGTGTTTGGTAAGATTTCTTGTTGACAAAAGATCAGGGGCCCGTTGCACGAAACTAGGATAAGGGATTAAGCCGGGATATGTTGGTCATCCTGGATGAACTTATCCGTGATCCGGTTGCACAAAAGTAGGATAGGTGGAAGAGCAACATGTTATGGTATAAGTTACCATGGAGATTTATTCTGTGGAGTGAACCTGCTCCAGACCAGGCTAAGTTCTAGGATCTATTTAATCTCACCCTGTATTTCAGTAAACAATCACCACCAACGGAAACCAATCGTTATTCCACTCAACACTGCACATTGTTATCACATTCAACTAGACTCACTGGCATTTATTTCAACGTTTGGAATCATTTAATTATATTATTTCAACTTTTGGAATCATTTAATTGAAATCATTATAGAGAAATTTGTTGAGATAATGTTGCAATCATTTGATAAACTGTTACATAACTTATACTTTACCACGCATCATATATCAACTCAACTCAACTCAACTCAACTCTATTGTCAAACATCACACACATACTGGACATATGTCATGAATGAAATTTCAGTCCTCACAGACCCACGGTGCAATAGGCAAAAAAAATAAAAATAAAATAAGATACAATAAAACAAATTAAATTATATTAAAATAAGCAAAAGACAAGATAGAGATATAAACAATACAAGATATAAAAATACACATCCCATATAAACATGAATACACGTCAAAGAGTAACATGAAGTTCTTTTTTGTGACAGTTGACGGTCCTGTCACTATGCCTCCAATAATTGATCATGCACCCTGGCTACTTGGCCAAATGGTTGGTGCGCATGACAATGACCTGGGAGTGTGGGGTTTGAAGCCTGCCCAGGCCCTTTGCGTCTTGCCACATTTATTGGGGTTTCTATTTACACCTCACAAGCTGCAAATCGTTAAGTTTATTATCACTGTACTTTTTTTTTCAATTCAATGTCATGATATCTACTACCTTAAAGAATAGATATTTCAACTGTTCCCTCTTCTCACGTTGTATTACCATAAAGTGTTTTAATATTTCATTTCATGGTACATTAAGTGATTTTCTTCTAACCTTATGAATGATGCCCAAGTTTCAACTTCCAACTTATCAAAGCACCAAGGTAGGATTACAGATAAAAGCATACAGTGTGCATTGAAAGCATGACTCAGCTCTAATTCAAGTTTTTTTTCTTCTTTTTTTCCCTCCATTTCAAGGTTGAGTTTTCTTATTGTTTTCCTTTTTATTTCGGACTCTTATAAAATGTCTGCAGTCTTCACCTTCTTGTATTGTATGCCCAAATCAGCCAGTTGTATGTGCTGCTGTAGATGCTGGGCATACAATATAATGAGGAGCGACACGGTGGTGCAGTGGCTAGCTCTAGCCCCCGCGGTCAAACAACAACAAAGTTAAAAGGAGGCCTCTTACTTTCATGTTACGCTTTCTAACCGCCTGTTGCATCATTTATTGTTGTACATCTGTGTTACAAATCGGTCGTCATGGAATTAAGTAAACTGTGAAAAGCTTGGATGCCCTCTGGTAACACCTCTTGTTTTGCCATCATTACGTCAAGCTAATTAAAGCAGGTGTGAAAAGTCAGCCACACACAGAGCAGTTAATGGCTTCACACTTTGAGCTGTGCAGCGTCTAGAGACACATTTGACGCAAGAGTTTGTGTTTTGCTCGATTTGTGCATCGTGTTTTGCAGAGCTGTTTGTTGTCACTGAGGTCAGGTACCAAGAGCACGTGATTCGCATTCAGAGACCACATGAATAATATGGAACAGCTGTGCAGCAGCACCAACAGAAAGAATGTTGAAACAATGCCTTCAAATATGAACGATAAATGTTTACTAAGTGTCAAGAAAACGTTGGCGGAGGTTGCGGATAGCAGCGTGGCTAAGCGGTGAGCATTTAGCTTCAATTAGCTGAATTAGCTCTTTCAAACCCTGCCACCCTGCTTGGGAGGCCTACTGACCCTGAAGACACTCTTCTGTTCCTGTCAGTGTCTTAAGGAGTTGAGTTGTAGCCCAGGCCAGTATTTTTCAACCTTCTTTGAGCCACAGCACATTTTTTACATTGAAAAAACTCACATGGCGCATAACCAATCAAAAGTATTATATAATAGCACTTTTTAGCCTAATCATTTATTTTAATCAACTTTCTTTATTTCTTTTTTAATTCATATATTTTTTTCTTCTCATGGCACTGTATTGATGCTATAATTATGTCAATTTGCCCAATGTGGGATTAATAAAGGCTTTCTACTCTATTCTATTCTATATACCGTAGTCTTTTAATGTATTTATACTCACTCAATGTGAAACCTGGGCCTATTGAGATGCACACGAAGCTGATATCCAGGGAGGAACTGATAGAAGATAACAGGCTTGTATTCCTTTTATAAAGCACAGTCACTCTACAATGGAATGTTATTATTCAGATCAATTAAGTGAAATTGGAGAATTTCACACCTGACATTATCTCACGGTACACTAGTGTGCCGCAGCACAGTGGTTATAAAACACTGGTCCAGGCAACTGGACTTGGTTCTCCGTTATTCACCATTCATCCGAAGCCTTTCGGACCCAAAAGCTGAGTCCAGCTGCCTAACAGTAAACCCCGGGGACTATGACCAGACTGACTGATTGAGCGACTGACAACCTTCAGTGGCAATGGAAGAACCACACTGATGTCCCGTCAGTCCTGGACACAGGGAGAACATGCGAATGCCACATGCACTTGCTGCTAAGCTTCAGTGCTAACCATTTAGTGCAGGGGTCACCAACGTGGTGACCGCGGGCACCAGGTAGCCCCCAAGGACCTCATGAGTAGCCCGCAGACCCGTTCAAAAAATTGCACAGCCCGTTGAGCTGTGTCTAAAATTCCATTTTATCCAACCTTGTTAAGTCATTTTTGATAATTATTGAGAACTCATGAGCTTGATAAGTGTCTTCACATAGATAGGTATCATTAATAATAATATATAACTCAGAGAGTTTGTTATTTCAGGAGAATCTAGCAAAACCGGTAACCCTTCATACGGCTCAGGACCCATGAAGTAGCTCTCAGTGCCAAAAAGGTTGGTGACCCCTTATTTAGTGTATCTGTTTCAGTATTTAATTCATGGTATTTTATGTTTGGGTATATATACCAGATTCTTGGGTTCTAGCAAAACAAAAAGAAAGAGGTCTTTATTCAAATTACTGCACATCCTTAATTACACACCGAATAACTTTAAGTTGACACAGTCCAAACTGCATTACCCTTCAGATGGTGGCACAAATGCTGCCTCAACTATCATGTTCTGGTTTCTCCAAATTACTGCACGCCACCTTCAACAGGCCAAGACAAATGCTGCAGCACTGATTGTGAGAGTGGATGATTTTGACGTTACTCTAAGAAGTAGTCAAGTTAAATGGATCTGTTGATGACACAACATCAAATCCATAGATAAATATAATAAACTGCAAACATAGATGGGGAGGGAGGAGCCCACATCAACATCGAAAAGTCAATATATAGTTTTAAGGCCTGCGGTCTAGCCGCTAATTATTTCATATGTCAACTATTAAAATCCCTAAAGATTACTTGCTTTATGATTACGTGAGTATGATATGGTAAGACCCAAGCATGTATTCTCAGCTACTGTTACAGAAGGAGGAAAGTCATATAGTCCATTCGACAAATCAGAAATCACACCACATCAGGAAACCTTCCATGGTGCCTAAAATTGTGTTCATACTAAGCTAGTCTATTTCTAGAAGTGAATTATTTTTGTCAGTATGAAAATCACATTACAAACCATCATCTACACAAAATATGTCATAGTAAAATATATATATATAGTTGTTGTTTTTTTGTTTGTTTTTAATAAAACTGACTTACCTAAATTCAGTTACTTTAATGCTAACTTTGTTTTGAAATCTTCCATGATTATTTGTTTATGTTGCTGCTATATACAGTCAGGTTTTTATTCTGGCTGGAATCACTACTAGAGACTGTATCATACTGCCAGGAGTCAATGAGAAAAAATAAGAAGAAATGTATCTTCAATCACTCACAAATGTTGATTGGATGCAGTGTCATGAACAAATATTTATTTTTATTTTTGCCACTCCCATCAATGTGGACGTAACTTCTTGACAACATTCTTGTCACCTTTTGTGAGCATGTGTATGTTACAGTAAATGAAAATAAGGATGACCAGTATCCAGTGTATCCAGTCTTTACTCAGTCGTAAAAGGAGTTATGATCAGGACCATTAAATCCATATGTATTCTGAACAGAATGTCAATGAGCTGATTTGCTTTCAACAATTTCAATTTCACAAACCAGTGGTTTATTTCATTTGGCAATTATTTCATTGTCAACACAACCTCATGACAGCATACGGATGTCACAGGAGTCGGGTTCTAGTATCTGAAGGGTAAGTATCAGTTTCACAGACTTTCTAAACCACGGGTAGAAGAGGGCATAGATCAGAGGGTTGAGACAGGAGTTGAAATAGAACAGGCATATGACAAAGGCCGCGGACGAGAGGCTGACCAATGTGTCTGTGAGAGTGATGCAGTAGAACGGACAGATGCACAGCAGGAACACAACCACGACTATACCGAGGGTCGTTGCGGCTTTGGCCTCGGATTTCTTTGCGCCGGCCTTTACGGAACCCTGGAGAGTAACAGAGGCTATGTGGGCCCTCATGGCGTGAGCCTGAGTAACAGCCACCGCAAACACTTTCATGTACAGAACCACTATGACAGTAACCGGACCGATGAACGAGAGAATGACATCTGCCAGACCGGCAAAGTGGTTGATCACGACCACGCACTCTCCGGAGCAGGACTTGTACCTGCCGGGGTGTTTCAGGTTGTCGCTCAGTAGGAGGCAGTTGTACAGGACGGCACCGGCCCAGCAAAAGCCAATGCAGACTGTAACTCCCCGCACAGTGACCTTGGTAGGGTAGTGCAGAGGGTAGCAGATAGCCACGTATCGGTCAACGGATATGAGCACCATTGTGCCGATTGAAGACGACGTGATGATGTAGTCTAACACGACGTACAGGGAGCACATGGCGTCCCCGAAGATCCAGCATCCGTCGAGGAGGATGATTTGGAAGAACATGAGGAGGCCTACGAAGAAGTCTGAGACGGCCAGCGAGAGGAGGAGGAAGTTGGTGGGTGTGTGAAGTTGCCTGCGGGAGAGAACAGCCACCAGAGTCAGTGTTTCTTCAGTCATCGGTCACATTGCACGAAATGACCGGTGATGGCCGATCCAACATTCTTTGCAGGCAAACAACAAATCTGTGTATGTACTTGAAGTGAGCGATGGAGACGATGACGGCCAGGTTGAGCGCCGTGGTGAGCAGCGAGATGGACGACAGCAGAACGTAGGTCAGCATGACCTCGTGCTGAGGGCGCACCGGCTTCCTGCACGAGGTGTTGAGGAGCTGTGGAAAGCAAAGGTCGCCGCCCTCCTGGGTCTCCATCGCTGGAGTAGAGGCAGAGTGATGGTTCAGCGGAGTTGTATTAATCTATGTGTTCACACTCGTAATCCACAGGGGTCTTTAAATCTCCCTTCCATCAATTCAAAACAGCATCTTCATTAGCGTTGTTTTCGATGTCGGAAGCTGCTCGAGGGTCAAATGTTTCCTACTGGGGATCAATTAGGGTAAATTTGTTCAATATTGTTGGTGAAGTTTTTTTTTTTAAATGCAATTAGACTTGATTTGAAAAATAAAATAAAAGTGAAAACACAGGAACTTGCATATTTGTACCAAAGTTACAATGCCAAACCAATTGCTCTGAACATGTATTTATTTATTCATGTATTTATTTTTCAATTCAATCTAGTTCAACTCCTTAAGAAACTAAACTCTGTGAAAAACAACCGGAGATGACGTAAATGCTTTCTCGATATATGTTTTGAAAAAATATGCATTTCCTAATGCAAATGCATTTGTGTGGTCTTCATTGTTGATCAAATGAAAAAGTCAGGTGACGCTTTATTCATTGTACTATGTAGGTTAGGTGCTACATAATTATAATAATATGGTACAATATAGTTCCCACCCGGTCACTCCAAATAATGTTCCTTATTACTACTGTGTGACTGCGGATTAGCAGAAGGTGTAGGAGGCAAATGTGCATTCTTAATTAACTGGTTCATTATGTATTGAAGGTTGAATTTTACCATTATGTTGGAGCGTTACAGTTGATCGTACTATCAGGATCATCTTCATACTGGCTTTCACAGCCAGGAGGCAACAAACATAAAACAAATAAAGAACACACTGTTAAGCCAGAACTGAATCTTTTGTTAAAACATTCTTATTCAACTTTTAACTTACCCAGAGGCAGAAAGGGTAGAAACTTTCATCTCACTTACAGAACCATTGAAATTGCTACATAGACCATCCACCTGTCCAGCTTTTGATCCTTGCCAAAAAAATAGGAGAGACCAAGTGGCAGAAGAGCAGAGACTCACAACAAATAGGTGTGTCTTATACCTATACTGACAAAACAACCTATAATGATAAGATAACCTTTTTACAACAAAGAGGTAAAAGCAAAGCAGCAGTTGCGAAGAAACTGGAGAGGTAAAATAAAGCAGTTTTAATGGGAGGAAACCAGAGCGCATGGAGGAAACCTGGAACCTTCCAAAATCCACACAAATAAATGCTAACCATTTAGTGCAGGGGTCACCAACGTGGTTATAAAACACTGGTCCAGGCAACTGGACTTGGTTCTCCGTTATTCACCATTCATCCGAAGCCTTTCAGACCCAAAAGCTGAGTCCAGCTGCCTAACAGTAAACCCCGGGGACTATGACCAGACTGACTGATTGAGCGACTGACAACCTTCAGTGGCAATGGAAGAACCACACTGATGTCCCGTCAGTCCTGGACACAGGGAGAACATGCGAATGCCACATGCACTTGCTGCTAAGCTTCAGTGCTAACCATTTAGTGCAGGGGTCACCAACGTGGTGACCGCGGGCACCAGGTAGCCCCCAAGGACCTCATGAGTAGCCCGCAGACCCGTTCAAAAAATTGCACAGCCCGTTGAGCTGTGTCTAAAATTCCATTTTATCCAACCTTGTTAAGTCATTTTTGATAATTATTGAGAACTCATGAGCTTGATAAGTGTCTTCACATAGATAGGTATCATTAATAATAATATATAACTCAGAGAGTTTGTTATTTCAGGAGAGTCTAGCAAACTGGTAGCCCTTCATACGGCTCAGGACCCATGAAGTAGCTCTCAGTGCCAAAAAGGTTGGTGACCCCTTATTTAGTGTATCTGTTTCAGTATTTAATTCATGGTATTTTATGTTTGGGTATATATACCAGATTCTTGGGTTCTAGCAAAACAAAAAGAAAGAGGTCTTTATTCAAATTACTGCACATCCTTAATTACACACCGAATAACTTTAAGTTGACACAGTCCAAACTGCATTACCCTTCAGATGGTGGCACAAATGCTGCCTCAACTATCATGTTCTGGTTTCTCCAAATTACTGCACGCCACCTTCAACAGGCCGAGACAAATGCTGCAGCACTGATTGTGAGAGTGGATGATTTTGAGGTTACTCTAAGAAGTAGTCAAGTTAAATGGATCTGTTGATGACACAACATCAAAGCCATAGATAAATATAATAAACTGCAAACATAGATGGGGAGGGAGGAGCCCACATCAACATCGAAGAGTCAATATATAGTTTTAAGGCCTGCGGTCTAGCCGCTAATTATTTCATATGTCAACTATTAAAATCCCTAAAGATTACTTGCTTTATGATTACGTGAGTATGATATGGTAAGACCCAAGCATGTATTCTCAGCTACTGTTATAGAAGGAGGAAAGTCATATAGTCCATTCGACAAATCAGAAATCACACCACATCAGGAAACCTTCCATGGTGCCTAAAATTGTGTTCATACTAAGCTAGTCTATTTCTAGAAGTGAATTATTTTTGTCAGTATGAAAATCACATTACAAACCATCATCTACACAAAATATGTCATAGTAAAATATATATATATAGTTGTTGTTTTTTTGTTTGTTTTTAATAAAACTGACTTACCTAAATTCAGTTACTTTAATGCTAACTTTGTTTTGAAATCTTCCATGATTATTTGTTTATGTTGCTGCTATATACAGTCAGGTTTTTATTCTGGCTGGAATCACTACTAGAGACTGTATCATACTGCCAGGAGTCAATGAGAAAAAATAAGAAGAAATGTATCTTCAATCACTCACAAATGTTGATTGGATGCAGTGTCATGAACAAATATTTATTTTTATTTTTGCCACTCCCATCAATGTGGACGTAACTTCTTGACGACATTCTTGTCACCTTTTGTGAGCATGTGTATGTTACAGTAAATGAAAATAAGGATGACCAGTATCCAGTGTATCCAGTCTTTACTCAGTCGTAAAAGGAGTTATGATCAGGACCATTAAATCCATATGTATTCTGAACAGAATGTCAATGAGCTGATTTGCTTTCAACAATTTCAATTTCACAAACCAGTGGTTTATTTCATTTGGCAATTATTTCATTGTCAACACAACCTCATGACAGCATACGGATGTCACAGGAGTCGGGTTCTAGTATCTGAAGGGTAAGTATCAGTTTCACAGACTTTCTAAACCACGGGTAGAAGAGGGCATAGATCAGAGGGTTGAGACAGGAGTTGAAATAGAACAGGCATATGACAAAGGCCGCGGACGAGAGGCTGACCAATGTGTCTGTGAGAGTGATGCAGTAGAACGGACAGATGCACAGCAGGAACACAACCACGACTATACCGAGGGTCGTTGCGGCTTTGGCCTCGGATTTCTTTGCGCCGGCCTTTACGGAACCCTGGAGAGTAACAGAGGCTATGTGGGCCCTCATGGCGTGAGCCTGAGTAACAGCCACCGCAAACACTTTCATGTACAGAACCACTATGACAGTAACCGGACCGATGAACGAGAGAATGACATCTGCCAGACCGGCAAAGTGGTTGATCACGACCACGCACTCTCCGGAGCAGGACTTGTACCTGCCGGGGTGTTTCAGGTTGTCGCTCAGTAGGAGGCAGCTGTACAGGACGGCACCGGCCCAGCAAAAGCCAATGCAAACTGTAACTCCCCGCACAGTGACCTTGGTAGGGTAGTGCAGAGGGTAGCAGATAGCCACGTATCGGTCAACGGATATGAGCACCATTGTGCCGATTGAAGACAACGTGATGATGTAGTCTAACGCGACGTACAGGGAGCACATGGCGTCCCCGAAGATCCAGCATCCGTTGATGAACATGATTTGGAATAACATGAGGAGGCCCACGAAGAAGTCTGAGACGGCCAGCGAGAGGAGGAGGAAGTTGGTGGGTGTGTGAAGTTGCCTGCGGGAGAGAACAGCCACCAGAGTCAGTGTTTCTTCAGTCATCGGTCACATTGCACGAAATGACCGGCGATGGCCGATCCAACATTCTTTGCAGGCAAACAACAAATCTGTGTATGTACTTGAAGTGAGCGATGGAGACGATGACGGCCAGGTTGAGCGCCGTGGTGAGCAGCGAGATGGACGACAGCAGAACGTAGGTCAGCATGACCTCGTGCTGAGGGCGCACCGGCTTCCTGCAAGAGGCGTTGAGGAGCTGTGGAAAGCAAAGGTCGCCGCCCTCCTGGGTCTCCATCGCTGGAATAGAGGCCGACTGATGGTTCAGCGGAGTTGTATTAATCTATGTGTTCACACTCGTAATCCACAGGGGTCTTTAAATCTCCCTTCCATCAATTCAAAACAGCATCTTCATTAGCGTTGTTTTCGATGTTGGAAGCTGCTCGAGGGTCAAATGTTTCCTACTGGGGATCAATTAGGGTAAATTTGTTCAATATTGTTGGTGAAGTTTTTTTTTTTAAATGCAATTAGACTTGATTTGAAAAATAAAATAAAAGTGAAAACACAGGAACTTGCATATTTGTGCCAAAGTTACAATGCCAAACCAATTGCTCTGAACATGTATCTATTTATTCATGTATTTATTTTTCAATTCAATCTAGTTCAACTCCTTAAGAAACTAAACTCTGTGAAAAACAACCGGAGATGACGTAAATGCTTTCTCGACATATGTTTTGAAAAAATATGCATTTCCTAATGCAAATGCATTTGTGTGGTCTTCATTGTTGATCAAATGAAAAAGTCAGGTGACGCTTTATTCATTGTACTATGTAGGTTAGGTGCTACATAATTATAATAATATGGTACAATATAGTTCCCACCCGGTCACTCCAAATAATGTTCCTTATTACTACTGTGTGACTGCGGATTAGCAGAAGGTGTAGGAGGCAAATGTGCATTCTTAATTAACTGGTTCATTATGTATTGAAGGTTGAATTTTACCATTATGTTGGAGCGTTACAGTTGATCGTACTATCAGGATCATCTTCATACTGGCTTTCACAGCCAGGAGGCAACAAACATAAAACAAATAAAGAACACACTGTTAAGCCAGAACTGAATCTTTTGTTAAAACCTTCTTATTCAACTTTTAACTTACCCAGAGGCAGAAAGGGCAGAAACTTTCATCTCACTTACAGAACCATTGAAATTGCTACATAGACCATCCACCTGTCCAGCTTTTGATCCTTGCCAAAAAAATAGGAGAGACCAAGTGGCAGAAGAGCAGAGACTCACAACAAATAGGTGTGTCTTATACCTATACTGACAAAACAACCTATAATGATAAGATAACCTTTTTACAACAAAGAGGTAAAAGCAAAGCAGCAGTTGCGAAGAAACTGGAGAGGTAAAATAAAGCAGTTTTAATGGGAGGAAACCAGAGCGCATGGAGGAAACCTGGAACCTTCCAAAATCCACACAAATAAATGTTAACCATTTAGTGCAGGGGTCACCAACGTGGTTATAAAACACTGGTCCAGGCAACTGGACTTGGTTCTCCGTTATTCACCATTCATCCGAAGCCTTTCAGACCCAAAAGCTGAGTCCAGCTGCCTAACAGTAAACCCCGGGGACTATGACCAGACTGACTGATTGAGCGACTGACAACCTTCAGTGGCAATGGAAGAACCACACTGATGTCCCGTCAGTCCTGGACACAGGGAGAACATGCGAATGCCACATGCACTTGCTGCTAAGCTTCAGTGCTAACCATTTAGTGCAGGGGTCACCAACGTGGTGACCGCGGGCACCAGGTAGCCCCCAAGGACCTCATGAGTAGCCCGCAGACCCGTTCAAAAAATTGCACAGCCCGTTGAGCTGTGTCTAAAATTCCATTTTATCCAACCTTGTTAAGTCATTTTTGATAATTATTGAGAACTCATGAGCTTGATAAGTGTCTTCACATAGATAGGTATCATTAATAATAATATATAACTCAGAGAGTTTGTTATTTCAGGAGAGTCTAGCAAACTGGTAGCCCTTCATACGGCTCAGGACCCATGAAGTAGCTCTCAGTGCCAAAAAGGTTGGTGACCCCTTATTTAGTGTATCTGTTTCAGTATTTAATTCATGGTATTTTATGTTTGGGTATATATACCAGATTCTTGGGTTCTAGCAAAACAAAAAGAAAGAGGTCTTTATTCAAATTACTGCACGCCACCTTCAACAGGCCGAGACAAATGCTGCAGCACTGATTGTGAGAGTGGATGATTTTGACGTTACTCTAAGAAGTAGTCAAGTTAAATAGATCTGTTGATGACACAACTTCAAAGCCATAGATAAATATAATAAACTGCAAACATAGATGGGGAGGGAGGAGCCCACATCAACATCGAAGAGTCAATATATAGTTTTAAGGCCTGCGGTCTAGCCGCTAATTATTTCATATGTCAACTATTAAAATCCCTAAAGATTACTTGCTTTATGAATACGTGAGTATGATATGGTAAGACCCAAGCATGTATTCTCAGCTACTGTTATAGAAGGAGGAAAGTCATATAGTCCATTCGACAAATCAGAAATCACACCACATCAGGAAACCTTCCATGGTGCCTAAAATTGTGTTCATACTAAGCTAGTCTATTTCTAGAAGTGAATTATTTTTGTCAGTATGAAAATCACATTACAAACCATCATCTACACAAAATATGTCATAGTAAAATATATATATATAGTTGTTGTTTTTTTGTTTGTTTTTAATAAAACTGACTTACCTAAATTCAGTTACTTTAATGCTAACTTTGTTTTGAAATCTTCCATGATTATTTGTTTATGTTGCTGCTATATACAGTCAGGTTTTTATTCTGGCTGGAATCACTACTAGAGACTGTATCATACTGCCAGGAGTCAATGAGAAAAAATAAGAAGAAATGTATCTTCAATCACTCACAAATGTTGATTGGATGCAGTGTCATGAACAAATATTTATTTTTATTTTTGCCACTCCCATCAATGTGGACGTAACTTCTTGACGACATTCTTGTCACCTTTTGTGAGCATGTGTATGTTACAGTAAATGAAAATAAGGATGACCAGTATCCAGTGTATCCAGTCTTTACTCAGTCGTAAAAGGAGTTATGATCAGGACCATTAAATCCATATGTATTCTGAACAGAATGTCAATGAGCTGATTTGCTTTCAACAATTTCAATTTCACAAACCAGTGGTTTATTTCATTTGGCAATTATTTCATTGTCAACACAACCTCATGACAGCATACGGATGTCACAGGAGTCGGGTTCTAGTATCTGAAGGGTAAGTATCAGTTTCACAGACTTTCTAAACCATGGGTAGAAGAGGGCATAGATCAGAGGGTTGAGACAGGAGTTGAAATAGAACAGGCATATGACAAAGGCCGCGGACGAGAGGCTGACCAATGTGTCTGTGAGAGTGATGCAGTAGAACGGACAGATGCACAGCAGGAACACAACCACGACTATACCGAGGGTCGTTGCGGCTTTGGCCTCGGATTTCTTTGCGCCGGCCTTTACGGAACCCTGGAGAGTAACAGAGGCTATGTGGGCCCTCATGGCGTGAGCCTGAGTAACAGCCACCGCAAACACTTTCATGTACAGAACCACTATGACAGTAACCGGACCGATGAACGAGAGAATGACATCTGCCAGACCGGCAAAGTGGTTGATCACGACCACGCACTCTCCGGAGCAGGACTTGTACCTGCCGGGGTGTTTCAGGTTGTCGCTCAGTAGGAGGCAGCTGTACAGGACGGCACCGGCCCAGCAAAAGCCAATGCAGACTGTAACTCCCCGCACAGTGACCTTGGTAGGGTAGTGCAGAGGGTAGCAGATAGCCACGTATCGGTCAACGGATATGAGCACCATTGTGCCGATTGAAGACAACGTGATGATGTAGTCTAACACGACGTACAGGGAGCACATGGTGTCCCCGAAGATCCAGCATCCGTTGATGAACATGATTTGGAATAACATGAGGAGGCCCACGAAGAAGTCTGAGACGGCCAGCGAGAGGAGGAGGAAGTTGGTGGGTGTGTGAAGTTGCCTGCGGGAGAGAACAGCCACCAGAGTCAGTGTTTCTTCAGTCATCGGTCACATTGCACGAAATGACCGGCGATGGCCGATCCAACATTCTTTGCAGGCAAACAACAAATCTGTGTATGTACTTGAAGTGAGCGATGGAGACGATGACGGCCAGGTTGAGCGCCGTGGTGAGCAGCGAGATGGACGACAGCAGAACGTAGGTCAGCATGACCTCGTGCTGAGGGCGCACCGGCTTCCTGCAAGAGGCGTTGAGGAGCTGTGGAAAGCAAAGGTCGCCGCCCTCCTGGGTCTCCATCGCTGGAATAGAGGCCGACTGATGGTTCAGCGGAGTTGTATTAATCTATGTGTTCACACTCGTAATCCACAGGGGTCTTTAAATCTCCCTTCCATCAATTCAAAACAGCATCTTCATTAGCGTTGTTTTCGATGTCGGAAGCTGCTCGAGGGTCAAATGTTTCCTACTGGGGATCAATTAGGGTAAATTTGTTCAATATTGTTGGTGAAGTTTTTTTTTTTAAATGCAATTAGACTTGATTTGAAAAATAAAATAAAAGTGAAAACACAGGAACTTGCATATTTGTACCAAAGTTACAATGCCAAACCAATTGCTCTGAACATGTATCTATTTATTCATGTATTTATTTTTCAATTCAATCTAGTTCAACTCCTTAAGAAACTAAACTCTGTGAAAAACAACCGGAGATGACGTAAATGCTTTCTCGATATATGTTTTGAAAAAATATGCATTTCCTAATGCAAATGCATTCGTGTGGTCTTCATTGTTGATCAAATGAAAAAGTCAGGTGACGCTTTATTCATTGTACTATGTAGGTTAGGTGCTACATAATTATAATAATATGGTACAATATAGTTCCCACCCGGTCACTCCAAATAATGTTCCTTATTACTACTGTGTGACTGCGGATTAGCAGAAGGTGTAGGAGGCAAATGTGCATTCTTAATTAACTGGTTCATTATGTATTGAAGGTTGAATTTTACCATTATGTTGGAGCGTTACAGTTGATCGTACTATCAGGATCATCTTCATACTGGCTTTCACAGCTAGGAGGCAACAAACATAAAACAAATAAAGAACACACTGTTAAGCCAGAACTGAATCTTTTGTTAAAACCTTCTTATTCAACTTTTAACTTACCCAGAGGCAGAAAGGGCAGAAACTTTCATCTCACTTACAGAACCATTGAAATTGCTACATAGACCATCCACCTGTCCAGCTTTTGATCCTAGCCAAAAAAATAGGAGAGACCAAGTGGCAGAAGAGCAGAGACTCACAACAAATAGGTATGTCTTATACCTATACTGACAAAACAACCTATAATGATAAGATAACCTTTTTACAACAAAGAGGTAAAAGCAAAGCAGCAGTTGCGAAGAAACTGGAGAGGTAAAATAAAGCAGTTTTAATGGGAGGAAACCAGAGCGCATGGAGGAAACCTGGAACCTTCCAAAATCCACACAAATAAATGCTAACCATTTAGTGCAGGGGTCACCAACGTGGTTATAAAACACTGGTCCAGGCAACTGGACTTGGTTCTCCGTTATTCACCATTCATCCGAAGCCTTTCAGACCCAAAAGCTGAGTCCAGCTGCCTAACAGTAAACCCCGGGGACTATGACCAGACTGACTGATTGAGCGACTGACAACCTTCAGTGGCAATGGAAGAACCACACTGATGTCCCGTCAGTCCTGGACACAGGGAGAACATGCGAATGCCACATGCACTTGCTGCTAAGCTTCAGTGCTAACCATTTAGTGCAGGGGTCACCAACGTGGTGACCGCGGGCACCAGGTAGCCCCCAAGGACCTCATGAGTAGCCCGCAGACCCGTTCAAAAAATTGCACAGCCCGTTGAGCTGTGTCTAAAATTCCATTTTATCCAACCTTGTTAAGTCATTTTTGATAATTATTGAGAACTCATGAGCTTGATAAGTGTCTTCACATAGATAGGTATCATTAATAATAATATATAACTCAGAGAGTTTGTTATTTCAGGAGAGTCTAGCAAACTGGTAGCCCTTCATACGGCTCAGGACCCATGAAGTAGCTCTCAGTGCCAAAAAGGTTGGTGACCCCTTATTTAGTGTATCTGTTTCAGTATTTAATTCATGGTATTTTATGTTTGGGTATATATACCAGATTCTTGGGTTCTAGCAAAACAAAAAGAAAGAGGTCTTTATTCAAATTACTGCACGCCACCTTCAACAGGCCGAGACAAATGCTGCAGCACTGATTGTGAGAGTGGATGATTTTGAGGTTACTCTAAGAAGTAGTCAAGTTAAATGGATCTGTTGATGACACAACATCAAATCCATAGATAAATATAATAAACTGCAAACATAGATGGGGAGGGAGGAGCCCACATCAACATCGAAGAGTCAATATATAGTTTTAAGGCCTGCGGTCTAGCCGCTAATTATTTCATATGTCAACTATTAAAATCCCTAAAGATTACTTGCTTTATGAATACGTGAGTATGATATGGTAAGACCCAAGCATGTATTCTCAGCTACTGTTATGGAAGGAGGAAAGTCATATAGTCCATTCGACAAATCAGAAATCACACCACATCAGGAAACCTTCCATGGTGCATAAAATTGTGTTCATACTAAGTTAGTCTATTTCTAGAAGTGAATTATTTTTGTCAGTATGAAAATCACATTACAAACCATCATCTACACAAAATATGTCATAGTAAAATATATATATATATAGTTGTTGTTTTTTTGTTTGTTTTTAATAAAACTGACTTACCTAAATTCAGTTACTTTAATGCTAACTTTGTTTTGAAATCTTCCATGATTATTTGTTTATGTTGCTGCTATATACAGTCAGGTTTTTATTCTGGCTGGAATCACTACTAGAGACTGTATCATACTGCCAGGAGTCAATGAGAAAAAATAAGAAGAAATGTATCTTCAATCACTCACAAATGTTGATTGGATGCAGTGTCATGAACAAATATTTATTTTTATTTTTGCCACTCCCATCAATGTGGACGTAACTTCTTGACAACATTCTTGTCACCTTTTGTGAGCATGTGTATGTTACAGTAAATGAAAATAAGGATGACCAGTATCCAGTGTATCCAGTCTTTACTCAGTCGTAAAAGGAGTTATGATCAGGACCATTAAATCCATATGTATTCTGAACAGAATGTCAATGAGCTGATTTGCTTTCAACAATTTCAATTTCACAAACCAGTGGTTTATTTCATTTGGCAATTATTTCATTGTCAACACAACCTCATGACAGCATACGGATGTCACAGGAGTCGGGTTCTAGTATCTGAAGGGTAAGTATCAGTTTCACAGACTTTCTAAACCACGGGTAGAAGAGGGCATAGATCAGAGGGTTGAGACAGGAGTTGAAATAGAACAGGCATATGACAAAGGCCGCGGACGAGAGGTTGATCAATGTGTCCGTGAGAGTGATGCAGAAGTACGGACAGAGGCACAGCAGGAACACAACCACAACTATACCGAGGGTCTTTGCGGCTTTGGCCTCGGATTTCTTTGCGCCGGCCTTTACGGAACCCTGGAGAGTAACAGAGGCTATGTGGGTCCTCATGGCGTGAGCCTGAGCAACAGCCACCGCAAACACTTTCACGTACAGAACCACTATGACAGTAACCGGACCGATGAACGAGAGAATGACATCTGCCAGACCGGCAAAGTGGTTGATCACGACCACGCACTCTCCGGAGCAGGACTTGTACCTGCCGGGGTGTTTCAGGTTGTCGCTCAGTAGGAGGCAGTTGTACAGGACGGCACCGGCCCAGCAAAAGCCAATGCAGACTGTAACTCCCCGCACAGTGACCTTGGTAGGGTAATGCAGAGGGTAGCAGATAGCCACGTATCGGTCAACGGATATGAGCACCATTGTGCCGATTGAAGACGACGTGATGGTGTAGTCTAACACGACGTACAGGGAGCACATGGCGTCCCCGAAGATCCAGCATCCGTCGAGGAGGATGATTTGGAAGAACATGAGGAGGCCTACGAAGAAGTCTGAGACGGCCAGCGAGAGGAGGAGGAAGTTGGTGGGTGTGTGAAGTTGCCTGCGGGAGAGAACAGCCACCAGAGTCAGTGTTTCTTCAGTCATCGGTCACATTGCACGAAATGACCGGCGATGGCCGATCCAACATTCTTTGCAGGCAAACAACAAATCTGTGTATGTACTTGAAGTGAGCGATGGAGACGATGACGGCCAGGTTGAGCGCCGTGGTGAGCAGCGAGATGGACGACAGCAGAACGTAGGTCAGCATGACCTCGTGCTGAGGGCGCACCGGCTTCCTGCACGAGGTGTTGAGGAGCTGTGGAAAGCAAAGGTCGCCGCCCTCCTGGGTCTCCATCGCTGGAGTAGAGGCAGAGTGATGGTTCAGCGGAGTTGTATTAATCTATGTGTTCACACTCGTAATCCACAGGGGTCTTTAAATCTCCCTTCCATCAATTCAAAACAGCATCTTCATTAGCGTTGTTTTCGATGTCGGAAGCTGCTCGAGGGTCAAATGTTTCCTACTGGGGATCAATTAGGGTAAATTTGTTCAATATTGTTGGTGAAGTTTTTTTTTTTAAATGCAATTAGACTTGATTTGAAAAATAAAATAAAAGTGAAAACACAGGAACTTGCATATTTGTACCAAAGTTACAATGCCAAACCAATTGCTCTGAACATGTATTTATTTATTCATGTATTTATTTTTCAATTCAATCTAGTTCAACTCCTTAAGAAACTAAACTCTGTGAAAAACAACCGGAGATGATGTAAATGCTTTCTCGATATATGTTTTGAAAAAATATGCATTTCCTAATGCAAATGCATTTGTGTGGTCTTCATTGTTGATCAAATGAAAAAGTCAGGTGACGCTTTATTCATTGTACTATGTAGGTTAGGTGCTACATAATTATAATAATATGGTACAATATAGTTCCCACCCGGTCACTCCAAATAATGTTCCTTATTACTACTGTGTGACTGCGGATTAGCAGAAGGTGTAGGAGGCAAATGTGCATTCTTAATTAACTGGTTCATTATGTATTGAAGGTTGAATTTTACCATTATGTTGGAGCGTTACAGTTGATCGTACTATCAGGATCATCTTCATACTGGCTTTCACAGCCAGGAGGCAACAAACATAAAACAAATAAAGAACACACTGTTAAGCCAGAACTGAATCTTTTGTTAAAACCTTCTTATTCAACTTTTAACTTACCCAGAGGCAGAAAGGGCAGAAACTTTCATCTCACTTACAGAACCATTGAAATTGCTACATAGACCATCCACCTGTCCAGCTTTTGATCCTAGCCAAAAAAATAGGAGAGACCAAGTGGCAGAAGAGCAGAGACTCACAACAAATAGGTGTGTCTTATACCTATACTGACAAAACAACCTATAATGATAAGATAACCTTTTTACAACAAAGAGGTAAAAGCAAAGCAGCAGTTGCGAAGAAACTGGAGAGGTAAAATAAAGCAGTTTTAATGGGAGGAAACCAGAGCGCATGGAGGAAACCTGGAACCTTCCAAAATCCACACAAATAAATGCTAACCATTTAGTGCAGGGGTCACCAACGTGGTTATAAAACACTGGTCCAGGCAACTGGACTTGGTTCTCCGTTATTCACCATTCATCCGAAGCCTTTCAGACCCAAAAGCTGAGTCCAGCTGCCTAACAGTAAACCCCGGGGACTATGACCAGACTGACTGATTGAGCGACTGACAACCTTCAGTGGCAATGGAAGAACCACACTGATGTCCCGTCAGTCCTGGACACAGGGAGAACATGCGAATGCCACATGCACTTGCTGCTAAGCTTCAGTGCTAACCATTTAGTGCAGGGGTCACCAACGTGGTGACCGCGGGCACCAGGTAGCCCCCAAGGACCTCATGAGTAGCCCGCAGACCCGTTCAAAAAATTGCACAGCCCGTTGAGCTGTGTCTAAAATTCCATTTTATCCAACCTTGTTAAGTCATTTTTGATAATTATTGAGAACTCATGAGCTTGATAAGTGTCTTCACATAGATAGGTATCATTAATAATAATATATAACTCAGAGAGTTTGTTATTTCAGGAGAGTCTAGCAAACTGGTAGCCCTTCATACGGCTCAGGACCCATGAAGTAGCTCTCAGTGCCAAAAAGGTTGGTGACCCCTTATTTAGTGTATCTGTTTCAGTATTTAATTCATGGTATTTTATGTTTGGGTATATATACCAGATTCTTGGGTTCTAGCAAAACAAAAAGAAAGAGGTCTTTATTCAAATTACTGCACGCCACCTTCAACAGGCCGAGACAAATGCTGCAGCACTGATTGTGAGAGTGGATGATTTTGAGGTTACTCTAAGAAGTAGTCAAGTTAAATGGATCTGTTGATGACACAACATCAAATCCATAGATAAATATAATAAACTGCAAACATAGATGGGGAGGGAGGAGCCCACATCAACATCGAAGAGTCAATATATAGTTTTAAGGCCTGCGGTCTAGCCGCTAATTATTTCATATGTCAACTATTAAAATCCCTAAAGACTACTTGCTTTATGAATACGTGAGTATGATATGGTAAGACCCAAGCATGTATTCTCAGCTACTGTTATAGAAGGAGGAAAGTCATATAGTCCATTCGACAAATCAGAAATCACACCACATCAGGAAACCTTCCATGGTGCCTAAAATTGTGTTCATAGTAAGCTAGTCTATTTCTAGAAGTGAATTATTTTTGTCAGTATGAAAATCACATTACAAACCATCATCTACACAAAATATGTCATAGTGTCTTGTCACCTTTTGTGAGCATGTGTGTGTTACAGTAAATGAAAGTAAGGATGACCAGTATCCAGTGTATCCAGTCTTTACTCAGTCGTAAAAGGAGTTATGATCAGGACCATTAAATCCATATGTATTCTGAACAGAATGTCAATGAGCTGATTTGCTTTCAACAATTTCAATTTCACAAACCAGTGGTTTATTTCATTTGGCAATTATTTCATTGTCAACACAACCTCATGACAGCATACGGATGTCACAGGAGTCGGGTTCTAGTATCTGAAGGGTAAGTATCAGTTTCACAGACTTTCTAAACCACGGGTAGAAGAGGGCATAGATCAGAGGGTTGAGACAGGAGTTGAAATAGAACAGGCACATGACAAAGGCCGCGGACGAGAGGTTGATCAATGGGTCCGTGAGAGTGATGCAGAAGTACGGACAGATGCACAGCAGGAACACAACCACGACTATACCGAGGGTCTTTGCGGCTTTGGCCTCGGATTTCTTTGCGCCGGCCTTTACGGAACCCTGGAGAGTAACAGAGGCTATGTGGGCCCTCATGGCGTGAGCCTGAGCAACAGCCACCGCAAACACTTTCACGTACAGAACCACTATGACAGTAACCGGACCGATGAACGAGAGAACGACATCTGCCAGACCGGCAAAGTGGTTGATCACGACCACGCACTCTCCGGAGCAGGACTTGTACCTGCCGGGGTGTTTCAGGTTGTCGCTCAGTATGAGGCAGTTGTTCAGGACGGCACCGGCCCAGCAAAAGCCAATGCAGACTGTAACTCCCCGCACAGTGACCTTGGTAGGGTAGTGCAGAGGGTAGCAGATAGCCACGTATCGGTCAACGGATATGAGCACCATTGTGCCGATTGAAGACGACGTGATGATGTAGTCTAACGCAACGTACAGGGAGCACATGGCGTCCCCGAAAATCCAGCATCCGTCGATGAACATGATTTGGAATAACATGAGGAGGCCCACGAAGAAGTCTGAGACGGCCAGCGAGAGGAGGAGGAAGTTGGTGGGTGTGTGAAGTTGCCTGCGGGAGAGAACAGCCACCAGAGTCAGTGTTTCTTCAGTCATCGGTCACATTGCACGAAATGACCGGCGATGGCCGATCCAACATTCTTTGCAGGCAAACAACAAATCTGTGTATGTACTTGAAGTGAGCGATGGAGACGATGACGGCCAGGTTGAGCGCCGTGGTGAGCAGCGAGATGGACGACAGCAGAACGTAGGTCAGCATGACCTCGTGCTGAGGGCGCACCGGCTTCCTGCACGAGGCGTTGAGGAGCTGTGGAAAGCAAAGGTCGCCACCCTCCTGGGTCTCCATCGCTGGAGTAGAGGCAGACTGATGGTTCAGCGGAGTTGTATTAATCTATGTGTTCACACTCGTAATCCACAGGGGTCTTTAAATCTCCCTTCCGTCAATTCAAAACAGCATCTTCATTAGCGTTGTTTTCGATGTCGGAAGCTGCTCGAGGGTCAAATGTTTCCTACTGGGGATCAATTAGGGTAAATTTGTTCAATATTGTTGGTGAAGTTTTTTTTTTTTTGATATTTGATTTGATTTGCATTTCCTAATGTAAATGCATTTGTGTGGTCTTCATTGTTGATCAAATGAAAAAGTCATGTGACGCTTTATTCATTGTCTAAACCAGGGGTGTCAAACATACGGCCCGCGGGCCGGATCAGGCCCTCAAACTGTTTTCTTCCAGCCCCCTGCAAAATATAAAGACTGCAATTTATCAGTGAAAGAAAGTGCCATGTCCACTTGGTGTCGCAATATCGTTTCTGCTTCGCAAACAAACTCAATACTGGGGCTGAGCAAATCGGAACAAGTACAGCCACTCACGTCTCCTATTGGCTACCCTCACTGCCTCAGAACGCCTCCTATTGGCTACCCTCATTACCCCAAAATGTCTCTGTCGAAACAGACAAAGCTGATGCAGAGCAGTGTTGCCATCTTGGTGACTTTCTCCAACAAAAAAGTTGCTATTCTCCCCATGGCGACTTTTTTTTTTGTTCAAAAGCGACTAGCGACAAATGTAGCAACTTTTCCTGGTGTTATTACGTTGCGATAAAGTGCAAATTGTCAATTATGCAAATTAGACGATGACGTCATTTGGCGACTTCTAGCGACTTTGAGGACAGCCAATAGCGACTTTCCTAACTGAAGAGTTGGCGACGCTGATGCAGAATGCAGAGTGCTGAAATAACACGAACGAAGTAAAACAAAGAAAACAACTGGAAGTTGTTGTTATTTTCACGTTATTATTACCATACTATGATTTTACCGGTCCGGCCCACTTGGGAAGAGATTTTTCTCTATGTGGCCCGTGAACCAAAATGAGTTTGACACCCCTGGTCTAAACCCATCTTTAGAATTTTCATCAGCCACGTTGGGCTTTACTGCTGTATTTTCTCCAACTTACAGCAGCAAAACCTTAAACCTTTAATAAAACCTTCATTATGTCTTTGCGGTATCTGTTCTTTGGACTTCATTTACCAACACAGTAATGTTTAAAGAATAAAAATAATACAAATTCTGCAATATGGACTACTTTTAGAACTGGCACTGACAGCTTCGCTCTAAATTGCCCCCTATATTTGACAAGAAGAATGTGTTTGGTTCTGTTATGGACCCATGTCGGCAGGGTTAGGGTTAGTTTTAAGGACACTTTGGACACTATTGTGCCATCAACTGGTATCCTTGCTTCTTTCAGTCTTTGTTCCGAAAACCAGTTTCTTAAACACAGCAGTAACAAATTAATTGTACAATATTCAGAAAAGCAGATAAATTGTCTGAAAGTAGCAACAAATCATATCAATGGCGCTGACGGTTTTGCTTGAAAACGAACAAAAACACAACAAAAAGTCTAGGGAATGCTCCCATACAAATTCTGATTTTAATTATAATACTCACCGAAAATAACAAAGATAGAAAAGCAAACAAAATCAAGAGGTGAGAGCATTTTTAGATATCCTACAGTGCATGATTGTTTTCCCCAAAATGTCCCAGAAAAAAACTGCAGAAGCGAAACCTGGATACTATAAAACAAAAAATAAATGAAACTACGGAGCATAGCACGTCGATTGACAAGATGATGAATGGAAAGTTGACCTTTCTTTGCCTTACTGAACAGTAGGTCATAATGGAAATTCTACCATTAGCCATTAAAAGATCAGGTACATCCCAGCTAATATTGCTAACTGAAGTTCAAAGTCTTAGCCATGATACGTTCAGGCAGAATCATTATGGATCTTGAGCTTGCCTGTCCACATGACCACAGAAACCTGAAAAAAGAAAAAAGAATAATGGTAAGTTTCACAAACACTTAATCAATAATAATGATAAGTAGGCTGGAAAACAAACTCTATGGGGGTTTTCGGTACCTGAAAACATGTTTGGTTGAACGAAAGTCTATAAATTAAGGTTGTTGGTTTTTTTTTAAACCATTCTTGTGTAACAATTAACTTTGAATTGACAAAAAGTATGTGATAAAGATGATAAATGATAAAACTATTATCAACATGTCTATCTGCCCTTAATTTTACTATTTTATGTTATTTTATTTTATTTTTTAAACTAAGTAGATGCAGGAAGTTTGTCAACTGCTGCCAATTTTGAATAAAACATAAATGTTAAGAGGGATTAAAAATGGTACGTGGACCTGAAAGAGATTCATTTTGGTACAATAGAAACAGAAAGGGAAAAATGAATTGATAAGATAAAGATAAGGCTTTCTCTTCTCGAATTAATCGTGTAGTGTGATAGAGGAGAAAAAGTTTTTGAGAAAGTGGTTCCTTTATAACACAAGATTGGTGAGTTACCATATCCACAGATCCACAGTTGCACCTACCTAATAAGTCCAGGCCAAAGTGATTAACGCGGGGGTTTCAACCTTGTTTCTTGGCATGACAGATCGGCGCCGTCGTGCAGCTTGGCTGCAATCCTGGCAATCCGAAAAGAGAGTTTTTATTTTAGTGTGTTTCCCCACAACGGAAATGACGACAAATGTACTGATTCGAACAACAAAAAAATGGCCATACCCGCTTGCAGCTGTCTCCATTCCGCACACACAGGTCTACTGTGCAATGCAGGAAGACGTCGCCTTCTGAGCCAGTGAACTGAAACATTCTAAATGAGAAGTAGTTGGACAGTCCCACTCCATTCCCCTCGACCCTCACGGTGTCATCAGCTGGGTTCGGGCAGCTGCTCAAAACGAAAGAACTCCTGAGATTAGTTTGCTCATATCCACAAAGGCAGCTTTAATCACACCAAAAAGGCAGTTTCCATTGCGCACCCGTTGATGATCAGATCATATCTCAAACTGCTCTCCGGTGAAGGCTGACTGGTTGCCCAACAGGACTCGGTCACCAGAGAAAGCATTTGATCATCCACTTTCTCTGCCTTGAACTCCACCCAGACTCTCTGGTCCAGCTGCATGCTGGTGTTTGCCTGGATGGCTTCATGTCGAAGAGCATCTGTGTAAGCCATTATGCTCAAAGAAAAATTCCATTGTCCAGAGGAAATCTCCTGTTTGACAGAGCTGAGAGAGAACTTTGAATTATTATATTTTTTAGCGACTTCTTTGCTTCAAGACACAAAAAGTGTAACATGGCCAACATTTTCTAGGAGATGAAAGGGCGACCGCCAAAAGACACACCTGTCTTTGAGTTTGATGGAGAGGGCCATGTCATGTGGCTGACTGTAATAACAGGAGAAGTCAATGTGCACCGAGTCGTGACGGTGGATTAGACCAAACGAGGTGCTATTCGGTGTCATGATGGTGTTCTTGTAAAGAATCTCGCTTCCATTTGCCTGAAACACAATCACACGGTGGACGGTGATCAAATATTTGAATTCAGCAGTTGGTTTCATTCATCTCAATTATGAGGGCACCCACCATGACTAGCGCACCACAAGTGTTGCTGTTGAATTCAAAAGTCACCATGTGGGTCTGCTCCTCCATTTGACCTTTACAGGCTGGGTCATTGAGGTGCAAGACAGAGTAGTCGATGCCTCGCTCCGCCAAGAGACAGTTCGCCATATTCAGAGAGGCAGACCCCTGCTGACAGACGACTGGCTCACCTGAAAATTCATTACAGAAGTTGAATTTATTTCAGCTCTTCAACATTGAACTTATAACAGACTATAACAGCCCTCAGCCTTGGGAGATTTTGAAGAAGAAACAGCGACATCAAGTGGTTACACTTTGGATTGCAGCATCTTTCACCCGCCCTCCCCCTCCTGAGTTTGCCAGTGCGCTACAGTGGCCTGCGCAGCCAAACCTGGATACCTTGTATCCTGTTGTGTTGCCTGCCACTAACACATTCACATGAAAAACACAACACGAATTCAGTGCTGCCTAAGAAATATAGAGGTGGAAGATTTTGAAATATATTAAAAGCTATCTATTTAAAAGGTATCAACAGACCACTGATTTTGTAACTACCTCGGAGGAAAGGACAGAAAATGAAGACTCACCAAAAGCGCTAGCCAATCTGTACTTGGAAGCAAAGATGGCTCTACACAGGCACTGAGTTTCCCGACTGATGCTGTTCTCACCACAGAACTCATGAGAACTGCAGGACAGATCCTGGCATTGGGTCTGAGCAACAGAAGCTACAAGCAAACAGGGAAAATGCAAACAGTGAATTAGATTTGTTTTCTCTGGTTTTTAGTGGTGGTTACACCTTATTTTCCCTTTGTATGGCCACATAACCATTTCTGGTCATTTCCAGACACACATTGATGTAATAATACATTTAACATGGCCTGTTTTCTTGCTGCTAGTTATATGAGGAGGTTTAAATTGTTTTATTTCTTAGTTCCATGCAGCGACTTGCTGAAGTTGTTTTTACACTGTATCAAGCACTGCTTGACTAATGAGAAGTTCCTTATTACTGATTTCTGTCCAAAATAAAATTAATGTTCTTATTTGCTTTTGAAGTTACTCTTTAGAAAAAATATTATAGAAGAAATATAGATACAAAAATATATTCTTACAGCAGCCACAACTGGCTCTCCAGCCCTCTATTGTGATGTTGCTGTGTTGGCTGCAAGCTGCAGCATAAGCCTCAAGAAACTGGCACTTGAGACCATCCACTGCTGGATATTTGCACAAAGTGCGGCTGCAGGCATCTATGAATGACTTGGGATTGATATGCTTGTTACAAGTAGTGAAAGGGGCCTGTTCCAGGGTGTGGCACCTGTTCAAAACAGAAGGAAAATGTAAAAATTAAAGTTTCCTCTCCAGGAACAATAACCTTCCACATCATATTGTAAGAAAAAACAAGGGTGAAGTCTTGGCAGCTAATTTATTTCCACACTTTTTTTAAATTATCATATATATATATATATATATATATATATATATATATATATATATATATATATATATATACATATATATATATATATACATTGTCTCAACTGAGAAACGTTTAGGTGAAATGGGGATGGGAGGTGAGGGGTTGTATTCATTAATTTAACAACTTTAGTTTTACAAAGAAATATTTGGAGAGCCATAAAACTAGTGAAAGTTGTTTCTGCAGTGTCACTGGAGTGTCTCTGGAACTTTCACGCATATATTAACCTGGGTCTGTTGAAAGTGGCAGACCTGTTTGGAATGTGATAGCCATTAAGTAGTGCAGGTAAGATTTGTAAGTGCAGCATATATGTAAGAGAGTGTGTTGGTGTGAAGAGAGATGAAGAGTGGTTTTGGGATGGGAAAAAAATCACTCTCTAACAACCCAGTGGTGTTGTAGGATCAAATTGTGTGGCGTAAGTCAACCTGTATCATGGTGGACTTTGGGATTTTGGTAAACTGTAAAGCCTGAAAGGAATGGCATACCTAGACAACAGACCTAGTTTCTTCCTAATTTGCCTCACTCACATGTGGTGTCCCCCAGGGGCCCATTCTTGGGCCACTAGCAGTCTCTAGTTAAATCTTTTCTCTGGGCCACATTATCTGTAAATATCACCTACATTGTCAGCATTACGCAGATGACACCCAGCTCTATCTAATCAAATCTGGAATTCCCAAAGCCTCTACAGTTTTCAGACGTGCCTCACTGACATCAACTCCTGGACATTAAGGCATTTTTTTTTTTACAATTTAACACAGACAAAAAACAGAAATCTCTCTCCATCTACGTAATCTAACCATCTCAAAAACATTATACGTAGTTTTCCTGTCCCAATATGTCTAGGCAATAGTGACGAATGTTTGGGTTCTATTATGTTGCTATGTCGACTTCGATGAGCTGATCAAAAGAGTGGTTTAAACCTTTTTTTCCAGCTTTGAAACATCTCCAAATTATTTTCTTGCCATCATAGACCAAGTAAAAGTTATACATGTCTTTATTACCTTCTGTTTGGACCGCAGTAGTTATGCAGGCCTTTCATCAAAAGCTCTCTCCCGTTTGCAATTTCTCCCAACAAATTGCCAGATTACAGACAAATCCTAAGAAATTAGACCATATCACCCCTGTCCTGGCATCTCTCCATTGGCCTGTCGAAGTTCTTTTAGAACCAGTTTCAAGATTGTTTTTTTTTTATAGCCTTTAAGACTTGAAAGGGTCTTGCACCCATATACATAACTGAGTTTCTGTCTCCTCAAGACCCCTACATCTCACTTGGTAGTAGGGGTGATTTGGGCATTTGCTGTCAAAGCTCCAAAACTCTTCAATACCGTACCAAAGGCCATGTGACGAGTTGACTCAATTGCTTCATTTAAATCACCCACATTTTGCTTAGCATTTACGTGAATAATACCTAATTTCATTCTCCTCCTTTTTATGGTCTGTTTATATTTATTTTGTTTTCTGTTCATTGGGCATGTACAGCACTTTGTATGATTACTTTGTGTGTATTTTGAAAGGTGCTACATTACATACACACAATTATAATAATGTTATATGGTATAATATGGTTCCCACCCGAACACCCCAAATAATGTTACTTATTACTACTGTGTGACTGCGGATTAGCAGAAGGCTCAGTAGGCAAATTTGCATTCTTAATTAACTGGTTCATTATGTATTGAAAGTTGATTTTTACCATTGTGTTGTAGCGTTACAGTTGATCGTACTATCAGGATCATCTTCATACTGGCTTTCACAGCTAGGAGGCAACAAACATAAAACAAATAAAGAACACATTGTTAAGCCAGAACTGAATCTTTTGTTAAAACCTTCTTATTCAACTTTTAACTTACCCAGAGGCAGAAAGGGCAGAAACTTTCATCTCACTTACAGAACCATTGAAATTGCTACATAGACCATCCACCTGTCCAGCTTTTGATCCTAGCCAAAAAAAATAGGAGAGACCAAGTGGCAGAAGAGCAGAGACTCACAACAAATAGGTGTGTCTTATACCTATACTGACAAAACAACCTATAATGATGAGATAACCTTTTTACAACAAAGAGGTAAAAGCAAAGCAGCAGTTGCGAAGAAACTGGAGAGGTAAAATAAAGCGGTTTTAATGGGAGGAAACCAGAGCGAACGGAGGAAAGTTGATACCTTCCAAAATCCACACAAATAAACCCTGATCCTGCCATCCAGAGATTCGAACACTGGATCTTCTTACTGTGAGACCATAGCACTACGCACTGCCCACTGCCCACTGCACACACACTCACATTTATTTTTTTTATTTTCAAGATGAAGACATAGACCTGGGTGTTTTCTCGCTACCTCTCAGATGGATTTGTGCAGTGTGGCCATCAAAGTGAACGGAGACAGTGCTGTTCCACGCTGAGAACTTGGCACTCACTCCTGTCTGATCCCTGGACAGCTCCACACCGTGAAGCACCTGAGTTGTGTTGACCACCAGTAGTTTTTTGTTCAGCTGCAGTGCACACACACACACACACACACACACACACACACACACACACACACACACACACACACACAGTTATATACAAAAAAATACATGGACGCCTCATGCATGTGTGATGTACTGTACTGCTATAACAATAACTACTATGTCTACAAATGCAGTTTATTTTAGTGCACTGTTCCACAGCTCAGAACTAGAAGACGTCCCTTGCAACACATCCGGCGTACAAGAGTACATGAGTACTAGAACTTCAACTTCATAAAATTTCTAAAGAACTAAATTATTAGCAATAAACAACAAAAATAATTTCAATTTGTTTGTGTGCCTGTGATGCAGCCTAACCTTGAAACACACACAAAAATTCTCCAAATTAAAATAAAAAAGTATTTTTCTGTAAAGTTGTTGTTTTATTTGCATAGTGGAAATACATTTCATCATCATAACCATTATCATCATCATCACAGTGTTAATAATAACAGGTTATTAAGTTGCTGTGCCTAATGTTTACTTAACCATGCTATGGTTTAAAGGTCCAGTGTGTAAAACTTGGCTTGATTTATGATTTTTATATTGGTAAAAGCTTAACATACTGCCAATAAATGTGTTAATAACAGTGTATACAGTGTGTTAATTAAGAGTTATTTGTTTTTTCTACCCTTAGAACGGTTCTCATATATATATAAGAATATACATAGAGCAATAAAGGTCTTGCTCCTATTTAGCTATCTTTAGCTGCCTATTTAAGAAAGCCCCAATTACAAAACGTGCTTTCAGGCAGGCTTCCTTAAATACTGGGTTTCCTTATAACATTTTCAAACTCATCTCTTGGAACGGATATAGAATCATGAATGAGTGACCACGAGAGACGAAATCCGCCCACTGCTGCTCTGATGACTTGCTTGATTGTCTCTGACTTGTGGCAAGACAACCCGTAATGTGCACAGCATCACATTAGTGGGGCTATTTTGGCAACTTACATAAAGTCTGCTGCCTTGCTCCAGGGAGATCTGAACACGTGCCTCGTCGAGTTTCAGTATGACACGGTCCAAAAAGCTCGTGTCTCTGCGACGCCGCTCCTGGAAGACACCCAGCACCTGGAAGCCTGGGACTGATGAGGACTTCATCAGGGTGTACCCACACCTGTCTGGCACAGAGTGGATGCGGCCAGTGAAGTCAATGACGGTGGAGCCAGTCACAGTGCACATGGTGTTTAAGACACAGCTGAAAGAGAAAAGAGAAAAACCCTTTTAAATATGCAGGTTCCATTCATCTGTCCAAACATCCTCAACCAAAATGTGACAAACTATACATAATAATTATTTAAGTATTTCTTGTAGGTTTTTTTCTATCTCCAAATGTTTACCTGCCATTTCCCTGACAGTCTTCCAGTGGACCACAATCACTGACAGCAGTGGCAGTTCCATTCACGTTGCAGGATACTGTGGTGCACGTTGTCGGGTCCCTTACAGTGGTGTTTGAATCGTAAACAAGGCCTAGGAAATAGAAAAATAAGCACAAACAAAAAAAAAAAAAAAAAAAAAAGCAAAAACATAATGAAAACTATTTAAATGCCACATGTGACGCTTCCTTACAGATCTTTATTTTATAGATTGTAGTTTAACTATCAGTTGTCGAATGAATGTAGAATGGAAATTAACTTGGGGGAGGAATCTCTGCACTTGTTGTCCAATATGGACGATAAAGGAGGAATTGCAAATAGAACAACATTATATGTTTATGAGCTTTTAATTGTAATAAGTGTTCAACTGTACTGTGGCACTCAAAAATGTTTATTCTTATCTCTAAGTAAAATAATAAATGTTGCATTATGAATACTATGTAATATTGAGCCGGTATCCTGGGGAAATGATTGTAGTCAGTTTTACTGAAAGCACATTTTGACCACCATGCGCTCACAAAGTGCCGGCTGCTCATTTTGATTGCAGATGCGCTTACAAACCAAGAGCGTAGCAGCATAGCATTAAGAAATAGAACACAGCATCTCGCTTGTGGAGGGTAATGCAAGTGGAGAAATTGTTGCTACAGCGGCTTATATTCAAGCATTTCAAGCATTGTTATTTTTTTCCATAAACTTCATTCACCTGAGAGTCTGCATCCACTGACATCAGCGATGACACCCTTGTTTGTTTGGTTGGTCTGGAACGTCTGTTTAGATACTGAGAGTCCGTTGACTTGCGAATCTGCCTCCTAACGTTAAAAAGTGTTACAGTTGAAAAATATTCAAAGCAACTTATTCCCAGTGTGGTATCAAGAAGCCAAAGAAAAACCCAAAACAATACACAACATTCAATTTTATCATTCAGATTTTTGCTATTTTAAAGTTACATATCAATTCTGAATTAAGATGTTTCTCTTAATTGTGTACATACCACATTGACACTTGTGTACCCTGGATACGTCCTTATTGCCAAAATCGCTTGTGCTCCAAAGTTGCCGAGTTCAATTTGTTCAACCTAATGACAGGACATGACAACACAAAGAAAGGGTGGACTTTGTACTTACTTTTTCTAATTACCAACTTTGTTTGACAAAACTGGGGAAATCACAGTTGCACGTGTATCCAACGGCAACGGAAGACTCTCACGTGAGCTTGCTGACTGTTCTTCAGACGTATGACGTTGACACACTTCCCAGCATTGCCCAGATTTGGCAGCAGTTTGTGAATCCCGGACCCGGTGGGTATATCTTTGGTCAGCACTGCGAGAGCACCTCTGTCAGCTGTTCCTCCAGACGTCAAAATACAATCATTCTGTGTTCCGGGTGTGAACCGATCATTAAAGCAGATGGAAAATCTGCTGCTGTTGAAGCCCACCTGTAAGTACAAGAGCAAAAAAGGCAAAAAAAAACTTCAATCCTGAAGCCTGTTTAAAAGGATGGTCATCACCATTTGATGAAGAGTTTGGCTATCCTACGAACTTTCTACTGGACTCCACAGCACTTGTACCAGAGTCTACACACCAAGGGGAACCATTTTCAGATTAGAGGGACAAAAAATCTGGGTAACTTTCCATGAAGTACATTCATAAAGCTGTTGACAAAGTTGTTGTAAACTTTTATAATCACGTATGGCAAACTTATAACAAGGTCCATAAAGTATTATAAGTGATGTACATAATGCATGTTAAACTTATACTTCCATACCAAAGTGTATGAAAGAAGAATCTGAAGTCCTGGGTTACATAGCACATTATAACTTCAGCCAGTTATAAAGAGTCAAAGAACTGCTCTGACATATAATAAATGCTTAGTTTCTGAAATGGAATAATGCCATATAAACGTCAATGATATGCTATAGTATGACTTTAAGAGCTCTGAGTAAAGTGATAACACCATATAAGGTTATTAGCAATGAAACTTTATTTTTTGAAAAATATAACAGCCTGTTCTTCTTTCATACACTTTGGTGTAGAAGTATAAGTTTATAATGCATTATGTACACCACTTATAATACTTTATGGACCTTGTTATAAGTTGCCATACATGATTATAAAAGTTTATAACAACTTTTATGAAGCCTTATAAATGCTTCATAATGTCTTATGAATGTTCTTATAATGCATTACAGACTAGACCTTCATAGAAAGTGTTACCAAAATCTCCATGTCCATAAATAAAGATTTCTCTGAATGCAGAATATAGGGAATTATGATGAGAATTTGTTTAGTGATTTGACTTATGATGTATCACATCATAGTGCAAAAAGTGAAAATTCATTCAGCCAAGATACCAGCTACCCAAGTCTTCAGGTTTCTCACCTTTAATGGTGAAGGAATATAGAACATGAGTTTAAACACGGTACTCACGTAAACTTTGTCATATTTGTGTCCATAGTAGGTAATGGGACAAGATGTGATGTTCATCTCCCCAGAAAAGGTAAATGTCTGGTTTGTTGCAGCCGTACCTGAATATATGGAGTAAATGTTGTTTGCCACCATTTCATTGATGCAGCATTGAAATTGAAGCAATAAACCTAGGATAACAAAACGCTGACTTCAACCACGATAACACATCACCTGTGTGGGTGGACTTCATCTCTTCTTTAGAACTAAAATGTGATGTGTGATGAAGCTCAGTGACGTGTTGCGTGATGTGTTTGTGCCGGGCATCATTAAGATGCATTTTGTTTATTTGAAAAGTAATTTTGTTCTGTCAAAACTCACTAATAGAGAATATATATGTATATGTATATATGTATATATATATATATATATATATATATATATATATATATATATATATATGTATATATATGTGTGTGTATACACACACACATATATATGTGTGTGTGTGTATACGTGTTCGGCATATATATGTGTGTGTGTGTGTGTGTGTGTGTGTGTGTGTGTGTGTGTGTGTGTGTTTTAGAAGGATCCTTGCTCCAAACAAGACAGCCCCTTAATTAATAGTAGATAAGATCCAGCCCTTGCCACTAATATGACTCACTAAGCAATAATAATAAAAATGCCCTCCCACTGTGAGGCCAGTTTACCATCCAGCAGTAGCACAGCAACAGCAACGATCAGTGCACAGCAGAACATGTTGATGAACTTCTGAGAAAGACCTAAAACACAGTCATTAAAGTTACCTCAGTCACAACACGAGTGCAGTATGTCTGAAAATATTTCTTCAGAGTATTATTTAAAGAGGCAGTCTTTAAAAAGCTGAAAGACCTCCTTAACTTGCGTACAAAAAAAAATTAAAAATAAAATACAAAACTCTGCAAATCCATCCACCACAATGGATTCAAGATAATATTCAATATGAGAAAGAAAAAAAAAAGTATGTACACTTGTGTAAAAATGATAAAAAAAAATATATATTTTTTTTTTTCAAATGACAGCCTTCCAACCTCCCGAAATAATGAAAATATTAAATGTATGTATTAAATTACAATATACCTAATGGTAATTATTTATTAATAATAACAACAGGTAATTACTCCTGCAATGTGTGTTTGTATTTTAGGCCTAGAGGAGGAAGAAGAAGAAGAATCAAAAAAATATTTCAACTTCAACAAAGTCATTTTTAACTCAACCTAACACAGTCATAGACGTGATCACGTCTGATCCGCAAAAGTCCTTTTCTGTTTGCCAGTAATCTTCTGATTTATATATAATAATAAGCAAAGATAGGATGGATGTCTTACCCGCAACCTGCTTTGCTGAATGTGTATCTGAAGTACAAGTGGCAAATTGTCTTTCCTCTGTCCTTCTGCGTCTTTGCTGAGTGTCTGTAATGTATTTTCCTTCAGCACTGACACGTGACGCTCTCGCATTCTTTTGACATCTATTGTGACATCTATAAGAAAACATTCCTTGAATTACAATACTGTAATTACAATAACGCTATAATTAGTTACGTTAGTAAAATTACAGAAACGTCTAAAAAAAATAATAAATTCACAGGTTTAATTGCCACTTGTTTTGTCAATAGAAATATAACATTCACATTTTATTATTATGTTTACTTGTACAAAGGAAAGAAGTTGTCATGTATGAACCACCAAAGAGCTATTGTATATCAGGTTAAAAAAAAAAGACAAATTAACGGTTATTTCTTTGCTGTGTGATGAAGTCTATTTTTGGTCTTTGAAACCAGTTTTCACGAGAAATGTCCACGCCTGGACTGACAGGTGTCATTAGGGAATTAGCAAAAATTGCGCAGGACTGAACCCCGGAGCCCAGATAATCACGCAAAATCAAAAGGACGACATGTTGGAATGAAACCAGACAGGAAAGTCATTAAAGGTTAAGTGAATACTGCTGTCACTAGTGCATTTTACTTTGAAGAATGAGTCTCATTATCTTAGTGCACGTAATGCTCGTGTTTGGTTCCTAGCACGTGTCTCATCCAGCTCCAACTCGTTCTGCACGGCTGCCTTTATCCTGCTGCACAACAATGTTTTTGTACAATTATGAACGCTTGAGACAAAAAAGTTAATAAAGTTTCTTGCATAACACGAGTTCAATTGCAATTATATTTTACTTTTTCTGACCAATAACAGTTTTACATTGTAATAACATGAAATCTTTATTTTAAACCTATAATATCAAGCTTAATTATATTTTGAAGAATAACAAATATGCTGATTGTCTTTATTATGTCAATTTTGAACTGTAACATAAAGCAGTGAATAATCCATATATATATATAAAGGCCTGTTTAGTTCCTTTCTGAACTTAGTTTGCAAATGTGTTTCTTAATTTACAGGGTATGATAACAAACTCTTAAGATAATTTTGACAACCAAGGGCCGGCCTCATGTAGCTGGGCAAGTCTTGGAAACCAGCACAGCCTGAACTGCAACATGTGCATTGGCTCTCCATTTCAAGCTTTTTAACCACATAGCTTTTATTGAGGAATTTTACACAGCCTGTACAACAGCATTCAACCATTACCTAAGAAGATATAAAATCTATCAATTTAAAATGAGACATACAATTTCCCAACAGACTGATTATTCAAACAAGGTCATCAAAACTCAAACTAATTAATGGTCTTTCAACCGTGCAGAGTTTTGACTAGAAGTTGTGAAATGCAAAAACAAACAGACGAATGCGAAAGAAAAGCTTAAAGTGAAATTTACTTCCCCAGCCAGCACAATGCTCAAGATGTTAACAACTACAAGAGGTAAATCTGTAAGATCTGATTTGAAATGTTCTTAGAATGAGAACAAACAAGTTGACATTAGTATATATACACGCACTTAATCATTTCGATATTTTTCTTCATAGTACGTTGACCTGACTGGAGTCAGTTTTAAATATTTGACATGTTAAAATGACTTTAATTGATTTTCGAAACCAGGGATAACAAAAAGCATAAATAAGAGGGTTTAGGCAAGAGTTGAGATAAAACAGCCAGTTCTCTACTGGCACAGAAGTTACACTGAACAAGGTTTCCTGGCTAACAAGAGACGAACAGAAATATGGAGAAAGACATGTCAAAAACACAATAACAACAACACCAAGAGTCTTGGCTGCCTTCAATTCCGATTTCTTTGCAGGAACTGTCTCTGACAGTGTGACAGTTGCAATGTGAGACCTCATGGCATGAGCCTGAGACACGGCAACCACAAACACTCTTGCATACAAAACCACAATGACAGTGACAGGACAAATAAATGTTAAAATAATGTCGGCAATTCCTGCATGGTAGCTAATGACAACCACACACTCTCCAAAACAGGAGTTATACTTTCCGGGGTGTGTCAGGTTATCGTTCATGATAACACCGTTGTACAGTGCAGAGAAGGCCCAACAAAGGCAATTGCCTATTGTTACTTCTCTAACTGCGATCTTAGTGGAATAATGGAGAGGATAACAGATAGCCACATAGCGATCAATTGATATGAGCATTATGGTTCCTACCGATGCAGAAGTGGTGATATACTCTAAAATGCACACAAGTGTGCACAAAACATCACCGAGAATCCAACAACCTTCTGTTATGAGTATCTGGAAGGGCATCACGAGGCCAACGACAAAGTCTGCAACAGCCAGGGACAGGAGAAGGAAATTTGTAGGGGTGTGGAGTTGCCTGTGGTGGAAAAACAAAACCTACATCACATCGTATCACAACATGCATCACATACGACTGTCAAGGGAAACATTTTGTGAAGGTGAAATAAAAAAAAAAACTGAAAATATAAAAACAGAACAAACACATAGTTTGCTGAAAGTCATTTTAGTTGTTCCTGTACTTGAAATGGGTGATGGAGATGATGACCAGTAGGTTGAGAGTCACAGTCAGGAAAGAAATTACAGATAGCAGGATGTAAATGAGCACAGTCTCGCTGAGTGGTCGCTGTGGCCTCTGGCAAGAAGTGTTGTGGAGATGTGGAAAACAAAATTCACTCTCTTCAAAGGTGTCCATGATGGGCAGGACTGAGAGCTGAGGCGTGGTAGATATTTGACCTCCAGTCCCTTTATATAGCTGATCCTGTGTGCCTTTATCCCCTAGTCATTTCTTTAGTATTGACGTATTTTCTATCCACAGTGCTCGCACTCAAGGGTTCTTTTCCCACTTGGGAAAACAAGTGCATTTGAGTTGGTGGGTTGAAAGGTTCAGGTTCAGCAGAGAAAAGCTGCAGCACAGTCATTTTATGCACAGTCACAATTGTCACAGTCACAGTTGCAATCTCAGATTTCGTTTTGCCAGTATCTGGCGCAGGTCACAGCTGAGGTGTTTGGCTCAGCCAGATCTTGGGGCTTCACTGGGGAGCTGTCAATCTCCAGTAGATGGGACATTGTCTGTACTGTTTTTTTTTTCCTTTGGAAAAACTGCTGATCTGTGGCTCTGATGGTCACTCAAAAGACTTTCCTGGCGTCTATATCGCCACATATATGGCGTCTTTCCTGCTGGTTGCCTCGCAACTTTGCTTTGGTTTTCCCCTCCTTGGGTGCCGTATTGAGTGCAGGACCCATTCGCCTACTGACTTCAAACGGGCCCTACCACTTTGCCAATAGTTAGCTGAACAATGACGGCAGGACCAGTAGGACCTTTTGGCTGGGTTTGAACTCACATTGGTGAGCTTGTTGGTCATACCACCTTTTCTCTGCCCTTTGTGCCTCCAGGAGAATCAATCTGGACTCCTCTCAGTACTGCTCCAACCGATCCCTCATTTGGAGGACATACCCCTTGGCCCTGCGTAACCTTGGCAGGCTCTTTCTCCTCCCAGGTCTTCTTCAGCAGATCCAGGGGCCCTTGGACAGGCTAACCATACAGGAGCTCAAAAAGGGAGAACCCATTGGAGGCTTGTGGAACTTCCCTGTAGGCAAAAAGGAGAAAAGATAACCACTTATCGCAGACTTTCCCAGTGTCAGACACAAACTTCTTCAGCATACTTTTGAGGGTCTGGTTAAACCTCTCCACCAGCTCATCGGTTTGTGGGTGATATAGTGAGGTCTCGATTGCCCAGTTCTCTATGAAGCTGACTCATCAGGCGGGATGTAAAGTTGGTCCTTTGGACTGTGAAAATCTCCTCTGGGATACCTACTTGAGAAAAGAGCTGGACAAGAGCACTGATCAGTTTTGGAGTGGTTAGAGAGAACCAAGTAGCATAATCACAGATAACTGAGCTTTTCAGATCAGCAGAAGTTACAACCTTGGTGAGCAAAGATTTCAACAAAGGATCAGACTACGGTAATATCTTAATATTTTCTGGTATTTCCCATTGAACAGAAAAAAATCATTGTGTGGGGTTTCAACAGATTCGGGGGCACGAGCATGTTTCTCCAACTGCCGTTGTCGACGTGTTTTCCTGGGCCCCTTCGTCTCAGCCTCACATAGACTACCATACAAGTCTGGCAGAGATTGGACCCCGAACTGAGCTTGGACTTTGGCCTGGGATCGTGTCATGGCAAAACAAGAGACATTCATCTTTGGCTCTAACGCCAGGTAAGTAGGATTGCTGTGGAGATCATCTAACACAGGTAAATCCTACCCCAATAACATCTCCACAGGTAAATTGTCTACCACACCCACTTTCATCAAATATTTCTGTCCATCTGCCTCGACAGTGAGTTCAACCTGCGGTTTTGACTTGCAGTCACCATGTACACATGAAACATTAGTTTATTGGCTGTAGTCAACAGCACAAGGCACACATTGTTTCCTGACTAAAGAAATGGAGCTACCTGAATGCAGTAATGCAGTCAGAGATTTACCATTAACCTTAACTTGCACAGTTCTAGATTTTTTCCCCACTGTCATGGTTGTCACCCTGCTCATTCTTTCTAGGCACATAACACAAACCAGTCATTTTTGGTCTATTCAGGGGACATTGTGCCTTGTGCCCTGGTTGCTGACAGTGATAGCACACCAAAGTCTTAGTCCAAGTCTAAGCTGTGTGGCCCTCATCCTGTCCTCCCCGATTACCTTCAAAGTTCTTCAGAGGGACGTCCCTGGTGCGATGATTGTCCCTGGTGTGGTTGTCCCGCAATGTCCGCTGTGGGGCCCCCCTTCTGGCATTCAGTTACTGCATGGCTAACTTAGCTGCTTTCACATTCGTGTTCTTTCACCCAGGTCCTGATGTCTGCAGGAAACACCTGCAGCAGCTGCTCCAAGATGATTGCCTCTCCCATCTGGTCTTTGCTCCTCTGCTTGGGCTACATTCAGTCCCTTAAGACGGTGGTATGTCTTTGTTGGAGTCTCGCCGGCTGGCATTGAGAGGGCCCAGAACCGTTGATGGTACCTCTCAGCCGATGTGTTGTATTGTTATTTGTCATATTTTGTGAAAGTGGACGACAGCATGGTGCAGTAGTTAGCACTGTGGGTTCGATTATGGGCCTGGTTCCTTTCTGTGTGGACTTTTCATGTTCTCCTTGTGTCTGTGTGGTTCTCCCCGGGTTTTCTGGCTTCAAACATGCACTTGAGGCGAATTGGAAACTCTAAATTGACCATAGGTGTGTGTGTGTGTGTAAGCAAATTGTTGTTTGTTGTTCTCTGTGGCCCTGCAGTTAACTGGTGACTTGTCCAGGGAGTACCCTGCCGTGACGGTCCTTGTCATTTCAAATTTCCAATTTACAGGGTTTGTCATCACTGCACAGGTGGAGCAAGAGTGAACAAACACACACTCCAGAAAGGAACAGGCAGCTTGGATATTGGTTTATTGGAATAGTTTAAAGAAGTTTTCGGCCTATTTTTTTTCTTTGTTGCATTTGTCAGTGAATTGACTTGAATTGAACACTGTCCCCTGTGGTTTGGATCTGGGTCTGGTGAGAACTGAGTGCAATTTCCCTTCCTTTGCCTTGCCCAACTTTTTCCTATTCCCTCTAGATACACCCCATATTGTCACCAGTGTCCCAAATAATGTAATTTACATGTAACTAAGTAAAATACTATTGCCTGCCAACAAATAAACATAAATAATATTTGCAAGAAACAGCAAATATTACAATCTCTTTCTCTTTTTTCATGCCCAATGACAGAGACAAGCAGGCAATGGATGCCAAGCATACAACACAAGGTCCTGTGTGAAGGAAAATTCTTTGTTGTTAGGCTTGTAGTACTATTTGCCTCCTACTACAATGTAAACCTCCAGTATCAACATGATGCAGCATGCACACTGGAACTCTTGCTTAAGCTTCAGACACACAGAGGAGGTACAGTGAATGCATTGCTTGAAGGGTTCTGAGGTTGGAACGAGCAGGCAGGAGGCCAAGAGGTAGACCAAAGAGCAGATTTAGTGATGTGATAACAGGGGAGATGAAGTTAGGCGTTGTGAGGGATGAGGGTGCTAAAGTTACATTAAAATAAACAGCCAAAAAGGGAAGAAAAATCCCTGTTGCAAGTCAATCTGACCCAATCTGTTTTAACTTTCTTTAGTTGGTTATTGTTTCCAACCAATAACCAACTAACTCAATTTGCCATTTTTAAGGAAGATATTTGCCTTAAATTGTTTGGTTTTTTTATTATTTAAATGAGCTCAGTGGTAAGAACAAAAAACAAGTACTCAAGAGTACACCTATGAACAGATGAGACAAAAAAATAAGTTGTTATCAAAGTTTCTTGCATAACACACAAGTTCAACTGTAATTATATTTTACTTTTTTCTTATCATCTCCAATAACGACTAATGATAACGTGACATTTTTATCTTACATCTATAATACCAGGCTAAATGGTATTTTGAACAGTAAAAAAATGTGTTGATTGTCTTCATTTTGTCAATTTTTAACGATACCATAAAGCAGTGATTAATCAATCTACAGTATAAAAAGACCTGTTTAGTGGCTTTCTGCGACAAGGTTGCACAAGTGTTACTTACTTTGCAGGATATGACAACAGACTCTTAGACAATTTCGCAAACCAAGAGCCGGCCTCATGTGGCTGTGCAAGTCTTGGACACCAGCATAGCCTGTACTGCGATATGTGCTTCTAACTCTCCATCTTGAGCTTTGTAACCACAGCGTTTTTATTTAAGAATTTTACACAGCCACAGCATTCAATCATTTCCTAAGATTTAAAATCTATCAATTTGAAATAAGACACGGATCTAAAGATCTAGATCTAAAATGTAAATTTTTAACCCCCGCACCTTACATAAAACAAAAACAAAACAAACCCACAAACAAAAAAAACATTCTGTAAAAACAAATTGTACTGAAACTATGATGAGGTCATAGATTGTTCTGAAGTGACTTGGGACATGTCTCACTGCTGAAAAATATTCTTACCTCATCATATCAAATTTTGTACACTTTGTTTGCAGCGAGACTAGAAATCAAATGTACAATTTGAAATTATATGTATTTGTTTAATTATACATTTGCTAACTCTAATGATTTTAATAAAATTCAATCAAATCAAATGATCCTAGTTGATTCATTGTATTCATTAAGTGTGATTTTAGTTCTTGTTTTTGTTTTAAGTGTTATATGATAGAATTCAGAATGGAAATTTTATATTTTTAAACTTATTTTTATCAAAGGCAAAATATTTCCTACAGTAACAATGGAAGAATATGAAAGAAGAATGTATCCTCCCCTCAAGCAAAATTACTGAAAACACATCTATCAGCAACATTTGATTATTTTTGTAGTTTAAATTTAAAAAGCAGTTTCTGCCATATCTTACTAGATCACATAAACAGTTCATGTAGGTCACCGAACCTAAAACTAGAACAAACAAGTAGGCATTATAACATATATATGCTTTGTCATGACCATATTTTTCCTCATTGTACATTGATCTCACTGGACATAGTGTTAAATATCTTACATGTTAAAATTACTTTAATTGATTTTCGAAACCAGGGATAACAAAAAGCATAAATAAGAGGGTTTAGGCAAGAGTTGAGATAAAACAGCCAGGTCTCTAATGGTACAGAAGTTACACTGAACAAGGTTTCCTGGCTAACAAGCGACGAACAGAAATATGGACAAAGACATGTCAAAAACACAATAACAAGAACACCAAGAGTCTTGGCTGCCTTCAACTCCGATTTCTTTGCAGGAACTGTCTCTGACAGTGTGACAGTTGCAATGTGAGACCTCATGGCATGAGCCTGAGACACGGCAACAACAAACACTCTTGCATACAAAACCACAATGACAGTGACAGGACAAATAAATGTTAAAATAATGTCGGCAATTCCTGCATGGTAGCTAATGACAACCACACACTCTCCAAAACAGGAGTTATACTTTCCGGGGTGTGTCAGGTTGTCGTTCATGATAACGCCGTTGTACAGTGCAGAGAAGGCCCAACAAAGGCAATTGCCTATTGTTACTTCTCTAACTGTGATCTTAGTGGAATAATGGAGAGGATAACAGATAGCCACATAGCGATCAATTGATATGAGCATTATGGTTCCTACCGATGCAGAAGTGGTGATATAATCTATAATGCACACAAGTGTGCACATAACATCACTGAGAATCCAACAACCTTCTGTTATGAGTATCTGGAAGGGCATCACGAGGCCAACGACAAAGTCTGCAACAGCCAGGGACAGGAGAAGGAAATTTGTAGGGGTGTGGAGTTGCCTGTGGTGGAAAAACAAAAAGCAACATGCATCACATACGACTGCAACACGGGAAACTTTTTGTGAAGGTGAAATAAAAGAGCGAAAATATAAAAACAGAATGAACACATAGTTTGCAAGTGGTTTGCTGAAAGTAATTTTAGTTGTTCCTGTACTTGAAATGGGTGATGGAGATGATGACCAGTAGGTTGAGAGCCACAGTCAGAAAAGAAATTACAGATAGCAGGATGTAAATGAGCATAGTCTCCCTGAGTGGTCGCTGTGGCCTCTGGCAAGAAGTGTTGTGGAGATGTGGAAAACAAAATTCCCTCTCTTCAAGGGTGTCCATGATGGGCAGGACTGAGAGCTGAGGCGTGATAGATATTTGACCTCCAGTCACTTTATGTCGCTGATCTTGTGTGCCTTTATCCCCTAGTCATTTCTTTAGTATTGACGTATTTTCTATCCACAGTGCTCGCACTCAAGGGTTCTTTTCCCACTTGGGAAAACAAGGGCATTCCAATTGTTGGGTTGAAAGGTTCAGGTTCAGCAGAGAAAAGCTGTAGCACAGTCATTTTATGCACAGTCAATTTCATCAAAAGACTCAACTGTACGTCCAAATACTTACAAAGCTCTTTTTTTTAGATCATATTAATAAACACAAGTATGTACATAAATTAGGGCTGTCAGTCAATTAAGAGCGTCCTGAGTCAACTCGCCATTAATCGTAAATTAATTGCGAATTGTTTTTACCATGCTCTATATATAACTTAACAAGATATTTATTGTGTTTCTTATACTCTAGGACAAATTGGAGTGGACAATAATAATCTGATGATGTGTGTGCTCCTCCTCAAGAGCCTGCTGTTTTTGAGGGATTTGTGACTATCCATCCGTCTTCTCTCACTAAGGCGGTTAGTGGCATGAAACCCACTAACTGTCCCTTAGACATCATCCCCGCCAAGTTTTTGAACAAGGTTTTTAGTTCTCTTGGGTCAAGTCTGCTGGTTTTTATAAATACCTGTCTCAGCTCGGGGTCTGTCCCAGCTGCCTTCAAACATGCAGTGGTCAGGCGCCTCCTTAAAAAAACACATCTTGACCACTCTGTGCTTTACAATTTTAGGCCTGTCTCCCACTTGCCTTTTCTCTCTAAGGTTTCAGAAAAAGTTGTTTTTATCAATTGCAGACATTTTTAGAGTTCGATTCTGTTCTTGATCAATTTCAGTCTGGTTTCAGATCCCGACATAGCATCGAGTCAGCACTGTTAAAAGTGGACAATGATATTTCCCTGTCTGTGGATGCTCGCCTAGTATGTAGGCATCCTTGACACCACTCTCCAATAGTTCAGGTTGTTTCTGGCAAACAGGACTTTCTCTGTAATGATTGATGAATTCTGCTATTGATATGCTTCTCTCCCTTGTGGGGTGCCACAGGGTTCTATTCTTGGACCTATCCTGTTCTATGCCAAACAAATGTGGGATTCTTGTTAGAAAGAAGATGGCTGGAGTCACAAACTGCTGCTAAGCCGTGCATCTATTCACAGTGTACAAAAAAAAAGTGTCTCTTAGAATCAAGAAAAAAAAATCAAAGTGTGAAAGCAAATGGTTGTTTGTTGTTCTATGTGGTCCTGCAACGAACTTGCGACTTGTCCAGGGAGTACCCTGCCGTGAAAGTAATGACAATCCTTCTTATTTCAAATGTCCCATTTATAGGTTTTGTCATCACTGCACAGGTGGAGCAGAGGTAAACAAACACACACTTCAAAAAGGAACAGGCAGCTTGGATATTGGTTTATTGGAATAGTTTAAAGAAGTTTCCAGAATATTTTTTTTCTTTGTTGCATTTGTCAGTGAATTGACTTGAGTTGAGCACTGTGATCTGTGGTCTGGATCTGGGTCTGGTGAGAACTGAGTGCAGTTTCCCTTCCTTTGCCTTGCACTTCTTTTTTCTATTCCCTCTAGATACGCCCTACATTGCCACCAGGGTCCCAAATAATGTAATTAACATATAGATAAGTGAAATACTACAACCTGACAACAATAAAACATAAATGGCTCTTGTAATATTTGCAAGTAACTGCAAATATTACATTCTCTCTATCTTTTTTCAGGGCCCAATGACAAGCAAACAAAAAAACCCTGCTGTAAAAAAAAAAAATTGTGCTGAAACTATGATGAGGTCATAGATTGTTCTGAAGAGACTAGGGACATGTCTCACTGCTGAAAAATACTCACAGCCCATAATACCAAATTTTGTACACTTTGTTTGCAGCCAGAGGAGAAATCATTGTTCTTTTAGTCCAAATGTATACTTTTAAATAATATTTATTTGTTTTTTATCACACATTTGCTAACTCTAATGATTTTAATAAAAATTACTTCAAATGATACTAGTTGATTCATTGTATTCATTAAGTGTGATTTTAGTTCTTGTTTTTGTTTTAAGTGTTAAATGATAGAATTCAGAATGGAAGATTTAATTTTTATACTTATTTTTCTATAAGGCAAAATATTTGGTACAGTAACAAAGGAAGAATATGAACAAAGAAAGTACCCTCACCTCAAGCAAAATTACTGAAAACATATTTATCAGCAACATTGTGTTATTTTTGTAGTTTAAATTTAAAAAGCAGTTTCTGCCATATCTTACTAGATCACATAAACAGTTCATGTAGGTCACCAAACCTAAAACTAGAACAAACAAGTGGGCATTATAACATATATATGCTTTGTCATGACCATATTTTTCCTCATTGTACATTGATCTCACTGGACATAGTGTTAAATATCTTACATGTTAAAATTACTTTAATTGATTTTCGAAACCAGGGATAACAAAAAGCATAAATAAGAGGGTTTAGGCAAGAGTTGAGATAAAACAGCCAGGTCTCTAATGGTACAGAAGTTACACTGAACAAGGTTTCCTGGCTAACAAGCGACGAACAGAAATATGGACAAAGACATGTCAAAAACACAATAACAAGAACACCAAGAGTCTTGGCTGCCTTCAACTCCGATTTCTTTGCAGGAACTGTCTCTGACAGTGTGACAGTTGCAATGTGAGACCTCATGGCATGAGCCTGAGACACGGCAACAACAAACACTCTTGCATACAAAACCACAATGACAGTGACAGGACAAATAAATGTTAAAATAATGTCGACAATTCCTGCATGGTAGCTAATGACAACCACACACTCTCCAAAACAGGAGTTATACTTTCCGGGGTGTGTCAGGTTGTCGTTCATGATAACGCCATTGTACAGTGCAGAGAAGGCCCAACAAAGGCAATTGCCTATTGTTACTTCTCTAACTGTGATCTTAGTGGAATAATGGAGAGGATAACAGATAGCCACATAGCGATCAATTGATATGAGTATTATGGTTCCTACCGATGCAGAAGTGGTGATATACTCTAAAATGCACACAAGTGTGCACATAACATCACCGAGAATCCAACAACCTTCTGTTATGAGTATCTGGAAGGGCATCACGAGGCCAACGACAAAGTCTGCAACAGCCAGGGACAGGAGAAGGAAATTTGTAGGGGTGTGGAGTTGCCTGTGGTGGAAAAACAAAACCTACATCACATCGTATCACAACATGCATCACAACATGCATCACATACGACTGTCAAGGGAAACATTTTGTGAAGGTGGAATAAAATATGGAAAATATAAAAGCAGATCAAACACATAGTTTGCAAGTGCTTTGCTGAAAGTCAAGTTAGTTGTTCCTGTACTTGAAATGGGTGATGGAGATGATGACCAGTAGGTTGAGAGCCACAGTCAGAAAAGAAATTACAGATAGCAGGATGTAAATGAGCACAGTCTCCCTGAGTGGTCGCTGTGGCCTCTGGCAAGAAGTGTTGTGGAGATGTGGAAAACAAAATTCCCTCTCAGCCAGGTTGTCCATGATGGGCAGGACTGAGAGCTGAGGCGTGGTAGATATTTGACCTTCTCTCTTAATATAGCTGATCATGTGTACCTTTATCCCCTAGTCATTTCTTTAGTATTGAAGTATTTTCTATCCACAGTGCTCGCACTCAAGGGTTCTTTTCCCACTTGGGAAAACAAGTGCATTTGAATTGTTGGGTTGAAAGGTTCAGGTTCAGCAGAGAAAAGCTGCAGCATTTTATGCACACTCTCTTCAAAGGACTCAAGTGAACATCCAAATACTTAGAAAGCTTTCCTTATATAAATTGATATAAGTATTTATATAAATAAATGATTCAATATAGATGAATGTAGAAAGACACACATGTGTATATGTGCACATATATAAATATTTATATGTATATATATATATATACAAATATATTGTATATAGTCAATTTCTTCAAAAGACTCAATTCAAGCATCTATAGTTCTCGGTTTTCACTCTGTCTAACAGAGGTGCTCACTTTTAGCACAATGCTATAACTGATGCCTTTTATGACCTACCCTGTCTATTGTAGCCCCAGACAAATCAATCACTCAATTTTTTTTAATATAAAGCACAAAATCACATCCAAAGGCTTCTCAAAGTGTTTTGCTCAATCAAAGAGAAAACCAACGAAAACCCTCCAGAGCAAGCAAGGTGTGACATTGGTCAGGAAAAACTCCCCCACAGGAAGAAACCTAGAGCAGATCAGGACTCCAGAGTGCGGTCATCTGCTTTGACCAGTTGGGGTGAAATTCAAATACAAAAAAATCATAGAGAGACAGAGAGAGAAATAGTCATTGGCAGACAGGTCAGGATGAGTTGCTTTGCACCTTCATTGCTCCTCTCGTAGTCTGTTGAGGGACTTCCAGGTTATCCATTGGAGGTCGTGCCTATTAGCAAGGCATTCAGTCGGGGTGATGCCTCTCTCCAACTAGTCAGGGGCTCGTGTGTCAAGTTTCTTTCTACATGTCTGTCCTTGTTGACCCTTTGGTTGTCTGGAGAGGTGGGACTGTCTGCAGGGAGCTGGCTCTGGATTTTAGTGGAGATGGAGGTGCTATGTGACCGTGCAGTAGGTGCCTTAGGTCGAGCCCATGTGCTCTCTGCTCATCTTGCGTGACGATGGAAAGTCTGATGTGAGGGGGGCAATGCCAGCTATGGCGTAGAGACACGGGACTGGCATTGTCCTAATGCATCCTGTAATGATTTGGCAGGTGTCAATGAGGGCTGTGGCGAGTCATTTGTTGCGGTGAGAGTGGCTCCAGCTTGAGCGTGTATATTCAGCTGTGGAGAAACACAGGGCTAGGGCAGTGGCACAGATGGTTGGTGGATCGGCCAATTTTCCAGTTTGTGCTAGATATTATTGCAAGTGTTGACCTTGGCTTTGGTGTTCTGGAGATACGTTTTGAAGGAGGGGGAAGGAAGTTGGTGGCCATCCCATGAGACTTTCATTCACAATCAATTATTTTCCAGATTTCTTAGGTGGAAGCAACACAGCTGGGTTTTTTGATGGATTGCATTTCAGGTGGTTGTTAAAGGTTGTCACCTCTTGGAGGGCACTCCAGGCTTGATCTTCTGGAATTCTCCTGTTGAGTGGTGACACAGAGGTTGTCAGCATAGATGAAACGGCGGCATTGTAGGGAAAGCAGTTGGTCGATGGTGGAGACATTCAAGAGGAGAGGGGCCAGTCCAGGGGCCTGCCTTGTGGTAGGCTGTTTTTGGGGGCTTTCCCTTTGCTCTTCTTGTTGTTCAGTTGGACAAAGAAGTGCCTGTTGTTGAGGAGGCCTTGATAATTTGGCACAGGTCTAGGTCACCAGTCATGTCGAAGTGTTTCTTGATCATGATGTGGTGCTGGACAGTGGTATGGTCTTCCTCCCAAGGGGGAGGATGGTAGTCCATGGCTTCCTGCTGTTATTAGTCCTGTTGGGATTTTCTACCAACTCCTTTCAAAAGACTTGCCTTTGGTCCTCACCAACTTTGTTCAATAGAGTTCCATGATGGTGGGAGGAAAAGGGTCATCTTGGTATGCCTTGTAGTAGGCTTTCAGTAAATTACTTGATGTTTCAGAAAGTCCAGGTCCTCTGTCTGGCATCCTCTTGGAATGTGTCGTCTGGCTGACCTTTTCGGCAGTTCTGTAAACATTGTGTACTCATTGGGGTATGGTGGGATGTGGTGGATGGAGTCTTCAACCTCCTGTTGGAATGCAGGCCATCCACAGATTGAACCGTCTGCATAAGGGCACAGTTGTTGCTTGGAGGATGGGTTGGATGGGCCGGATGGGCCAAGGACTTCTCTCACAGCTCTGGCAGATTTTTCATTGCTCACGCAAACACAGTCCAGGTTATAACTTTCAGCTTTTAAAGAGGTGAAGGTGTAGAGAGGAATGAAGGTTAACTTGTTGTGATCTTGACTGTTATTAAATTAAATCAAAATAAAAATTATTATTAAAATCCCTGTTGCAAGTCAAGATGAACCATTACACACAATTTAAAAAATGTTTTAACTTTTGTAAATAGGCTTAATTAAGCATTCATTAGTCATCATACATATTTCAAAATAAATAAAATGGGTGTCTGTTCAACAAGAAAATATGGTTGATTTAGGACCCAGCTTCTTCTGTAGATTTAGATGAAATAAAGCCCAGACTTCTTTTAATTTCAGACATTTTTTTCCCAACAATCTGACTGTAGTTTCATAGTAATTAATTTTTTAGTAGTGTCTTTTCATTTCATGAAAATACTTACAAGTCTTCTGTATTCCTAATGAAAATTGAAAAATAAATACATTTAATGCAAAGAAACTCTAATATCAAAAACAAACGTACACTATATTTTCTCCTATCTGTTCTCCACAGCTGGCTTAAAGGACAAAGCTAAAATATGCACAGTTTTCATCATTGTGAGCATTTTTTTTTGGCCTGCGCTTGTTGAATTATGTTCATAGAATGTATTTATTTTACTTTATTGATGTGTGCCTCCTCTCTTCACTCTTCAAGTTAGTAATTTAGTCAATGCAAATATTTTTTGAAGAAATGAGACCTGTAGGGGAAAAAAGTGGGACGGAAAAAAGTAAGAGTGTTTATTGGTTGTAAGAGAGAAAGAGATAAAAAAAAAAAAAAAAAGGGACTGGGAGGAGACAGGTAAATAAGTAGCACAACACGTGCAATGAGTCGTAGAGCAGTCTGTGTTCTTGCAGGACTGAGACGCCCCCTCCCACTGCTGATGGAGAGTCTGGAAGAGGCTGACCTCTGCTTCCCTCAGCTCCTTAACACTTCATGCCGGAAAATCCACTATCCCATTGTTACAAGCTTTTTAATCCGCGCGCTGCTTTCCTGCATCTCTCCACTCACTGCGTTTTTGAACATGCTGGTGATCATTTCCATTTCGCATTTCAGGTGTATTTTTCTCTTTTTTTTTTGTTTTAATGTGCGCTTACTTAGTTATGTTGTGATGGCACCTGTGTGAATAAGGCACTGACAACTTGGAATAATCTTGAGTTTGTTGCTTGTATGTCTCCTCAGGCAGCTCCACACGCCCACCAACTTCCTTCTTCTCTCTCTGGCTGTCTCAGATTTCCTCATCAGCTTCCTCATGTTGTTTCAAATGATACTGCTCGACGGATGCTGGTTTTTGGGGGACATCGTGTGCGCCCTGTATTATTTCATGGACTACACAATTACCTCCGCCTCAATCGGGACCATGGTGCTCATATCGGTCGATCGCTATGTGGCTATTTGCGACCCTCTCCGTTATAGAACCACCATGACTCAAAAAAGACTGCAAATCTCCATCACTTTGTGTTGGACCTGCTCTGCGATCTTTCAAGGGATTCGGTTCAAGGACAGCTTCAAAAATACCAGCAGCGCCAAAACGTGCTTTGGCCAGTGCACCGTGGTGCTCAGTTTTGCTGTAGGGATGGCAGACATGGTGCTTTCCTTCCTCGGGCCGGTCTCTGTTGTGGTCGTGTTATACATCCGGGTGTTTTCGGTGGTGGTGTCCCAGTCTCGTGCCATAGTGTCTCAGGTTGCCTCCGTCACTCTGCACTGTTCTCTGAAAGTGAGCACGTTGAAATCCGAGATGAGAGCAGCCACCACGCTCGGCCTTGTTGTGGTTGCTTTTCTCATATGCGTCTGCCCGTATTTTTGTTACATACTGGCGGGTCAAAGTGCATCCGTTGGCACTTCATCCACTTTCGTCATAGTTATTTTGTTCTATATGAACTCCTTTATAAATCCTCTAATTTACGCCACATTCTACTCCTGGTTCAGGAAATCTGTCAAACTTATTGTTACGCTAAAAATACTAAAGGCTGACTACAGAGACATCAACATGCAGTAAAGGAAAAATATACTTGCACTACTTTTCTGCTATCAAGCTAAGCAACTGCTAGTAAGCTGAGAGTAAACGTTCATTGTTATTGTGCTCTTGGGTCATGTGGCAGAAGCACCATAAACATGTTATCATCAATCAGCTGCTTTAGTTTTTGTTTTGCATACATGCATGATCAAAGACTTTTTTTTTCTCTCTTTCTCTCTTACAACCAATAAACACTCTTACTTTTTTCCGTCCCACTTTTTTCCCCTACAGGTCTCATTTCTTCAAAAAATATTTGCATTGACTAAATTACTAACTTGAAGAGTGAAGAGAGGAGGCACACATCAATAAAGTAAAATAAATACATTCTATGAACATAATTCAACAAGCGCAGGCCAAAAAAAATGCTCACAATGATGAAAACTGTGCATATTTTAGCTTTGTCCTTTAAGCCAGCTGTGGAGAACAGATAGGAGAAAATATAGTGTACGTTTGTTTTTGATATTAGAGTTTCTTTGCATTAAATGTATTTATTTTTCAATTTTCATTAGGAATACAGAAGACTTGTAAGTATTTTCATGAAATGAAAAGACACTACTAAAAAATTAATTACTATGAAACTACAGTCAGATTGTTGGGGGAAAAATGTCTGAAATTAAAAGAAGTCTGGGCTTTATTTCATCTAAATCTACAGAAGAAGCTGGGTCCTAAATCAACCATATTTTCTTGTTGAACAGACACCCATTTTATTTATTTTGAAATATGTATGATGACTAATGAATGCTTAATTAAGCCTATTTACAAAAGTTAAAACATTTTTTAAATTGTGTGTAATGGTTCATCTTGACTTGCAACAGGGATTTTAATAATAATTTTTACGTTTCACTAAAGTGGTTGATCAAGATGTTCTATTGTGTGCAATTGGAGGGGGGTGGGGGGGGAGAAGCTGGCGGGAGAACAGCTGGAGGAATGGCCTGGCCTGGACCAGCATATTTCTGCCCGCCACCTCCTGGATGGAGTCCATTGGACAGTCGAGGACAGAGCTGGTTCTCCTCACCAGTTTGTCCAGTCTCCTCCTGTGGTCTGTCAATGAGGCAGTCAATGGTCCAAGCAGCAAGATGTTGGTCAATGCCAGCCTCCTCCATCTTCCCCCTCAGCAGCGATGGCTGGATGGTGTTGAAAGCACTGGAGAAGTAAAAAATAAATTAAATAAATAAATAAATAAATCATGACCCTCACTGTTAAAGTTGGCCCTGTGATAAAGTGGTTATCAAATTTCTGTTACATGACATTTTGCATGGTGTTGGTGCTTTTCAGCTTTTGGGATCAGGCCTCTAGCATTGAACCAGTGCACATTGGGTGACCCCGTTATGAGATTTGAATGTGAGCGCTCATTTTGTTTGCAAGACTGTTTGTTTTATTGGTCAACTCATTTGATCCCCAATCAGAAACAGTCTTTCAATTCTACTATATATTCTCACCAGCAGGAGCAAAATCTGCTCCTGAAAAAAGCACCAACACCATGCAAAATGTCATGTAACAGAAATTTGATAACCACTTTATCACAGGGCCAACTTTAACAGTGAGGGTCATGATTTATTTTTTATTTTATTTTATTTATTTTTTACTTCTCCAGTGCTTTCAACACCATCCAGCCATCGCTGCTGAGGGGGAAGATGGAGGAGGCTGGCATTGACCAACATCTTGCTGCTTGGACCATTGACTGCCTCATTGACAGACCACAGGAGGAGACTGGACAAACTGGTGAGGAGAACCAGCTCTGTCCTCGACTGTCCAATGGACTCCATCCAGGAGGTGGCGGGCAGAAATATGCTGGTCCAGACTGCTGCGCCCTAAGAGCACTACTGCAGGCCATTCCTCCAGCTGTTCTCCCGCCAGCTCCCCCCCACCCCCCCAATTGCACACAATAGAACATCTTGATCAACCACTTTAGTGAAACGTAAGTGCAATAAACACTTCTGTCAACTTCCTCTCTCTATCATCACTTATTTTTTGTTTTTTTACTCTTATTTGGTTATGTAAATAACTCTTTGCACTCGTTTTGATTTATCTCTTTGCACTGTGTATGCTGTTATACAATGCAAATTTCTCCAATGTGGAATAAATAAAGGCATTCTTCTTCTTCATGTGTCTTCTTAATGATTGCAGAATCTTCTTAATTTATTACTACAGCAGGTGAGAGTGAATCAACTATTACCATAATATTTTTTGTTTATTTCATTTATTATCCATTTATTTATTTATTATCCATTGAATAAACAAAGCCCAAACTAGCGGTGCGAGAAGTTGATTAATTCATTAATTGATGGTTGATTGAGTCTATGGATAAATTAATCATATTATGATAAGCTATTTTCCGAGGACACTGAATAGGATACTAACTATACAAAATGGAAAAAAAAACTAAATATTCCTTATGATTTAAAGAAAAGGCGATAAAATAGTTCTTAATTAAAGCACTCCTATCTGAATGTTTTTTTTTAAACAACCTCTCTACTTGTATCAGTACAAATATATGATGCTACATATGAGTTTTTATTGTAAAATAAGAAGTTTTAATGTCAACAGTAGTAGTAAAAAAAAATCCCTTTAGTATTATTGGATCTGTTTTTATTAATTCCGCAGCACATTGTTATTATTACTTATCATTTGTTTATCAGCGACAAAGGACATGCTCTTTGATTTGCATTTCTTTAAAGCTGCTATTTATATATATAAAAAAATAAGACTTGCTTTGAAAATGTCAAATGGCTTTATTAACAATTCACCATTCATAGTACACCCAAATTACATTGTACTTTCAAAGGAAAAATATTCTTGTAGTAGTTTGCACTTGCACTCTGTTTTGAAAGCAGACCTTCAAACACAGTGGTTGCATTTCTGTCTTTGATTGGACAACAGTGTGCAGGTACCACTCAGACCGCAACCTCATTCTTACTGTGGAAAAAAATATAATATTTTCTCCCTTCAATCTTCAAGTGTGAACCAACAGCAATTTTAGCAGGGCCTAGTCCGCAGTATCTTAAGTGTCAAAATTAGTTTAACAGATTTTCTGAACCAGGGATAAAAAAGTACATAGACGACAGGATTTAAACATGAATTAAAGTACAGCAGATAAATTGTGAAAGATACGGAGGAATCATTCATTTTAATATCCTCGCCTGCAAGGTATGGAAAAAAATATGGAGGGAAACATATCAAAAATATTAGCACTACTACACCCAGAGTGATTGCTGCCTTGAGTTCAGATTTCTGAGGTTTGACACCTACTGAACTACTTGCAATGTGCAACACACGCATAGTACGAGCCTGAGACAACGCCACTGAAAAAACCCTGGTGTACAGCACTATGACAGTAGCGATGGGGGCAATTAGGGTACAGAAAAAGTCAACCATTCCCATGACATTGTTAATCGCAAGCACACACTCCCCGTAGCAGGAATTATATGCATTAGGATCTTTCAGAAAGCTGCTTAAGATTAGACAATTGTAGAGAATAGAGCCCATCCAACTTAGGCAAATACAGATCTTTGTTCTCCCTCTGGTCACTCTGATGGGGTAGTGCAGAGGGTCACAGATGGCCATAAAGCGGTCAATCGATATGAGCACCATATTTCCAACAGAAGATGAAGTAATTATGACATTCAATATGCAAAACATGGCACACATGGATTCACCAAGGTACCAACAAGAATCTGACAAAAAGAATCCACTCAGCAAGGCAACAATGCCCACGAGGAAGTCTGAGACGGCCAAGGAGAGGATGAGAAGGTTATTAGGGCTCTGGAGATGCCTGGGGGAGAGAAATCATTTAATGGGAATGACTTTTGAACGTTATCATTACCATCAAGAGCAATTTGCCCCATATCACAAAAATTGTAGATACTGTCAATATCACAATTACTTGCAAAACATTATCTTTAAAATTAAGATACTCTTACGCAAAATGATAAAATGAGCAAAAGAATTACGACGAATAAAATGTATGCAAGGGGATGATCTTTGCCTGAAGTGCGAGATAGAAATGATGACCAGCAGGTTGAGCGCTGCCGTGAGAAGAGATATGAAGATCATCAGACTTTTAGTGAGTATGATAGTGGGTCGATATGTTGTGGTTCTCCTGCAGGATGTGTTCAGGAGATGTGGGAAGCACAGTTCACCACCTTCAAGGGACTCCATCTGCAGGGACACAAGCGTTGACACAGAAGTCGTTTGCAGTTTGTCTGCTTTGACATATAATTGTCAATAATATCAAGACAAAATAAACATACAATGCAGGTTTGGTTTCTTTTTAGATAAATGTAAAAACAACTGTAAAACCATCGATGACATACTGTACCTTTTTTTTCTTGGCAAAACCCAATGAAGGCAACATGCAAAGCTGTATTTTCCAAATTATCCCAGTAGTTGTGTAACTGATAATAATGTATAGTCCAAAGCCCTTCATGGAAGTCCTTTACCATTATCATAAAACTAAATGCTATGGCATGTTGCATGGACATGGGTGTGTTTAGATGTCGACAGACTTGACATTTTTATTGTCTTGCCTCCAGTTCACCATTCCAATCACAATCCCGTAGTGGTTAAGGTATGCAAGTGGGAACTCATGAAACAAACCACCCTCCTCTTTTTTTTTTTTTAAGAGTGTGTCTTTGTTGTCTCTTTATTTGTTTTCATTCACATGACCTGCCTGACAGTTTGGGGAACACGCTAAAGGACAATTGCGTCAGACACATTTTCTGTGCGACTGGGTGCCAGGAGGTTGGTTGAAGGCCAGGAAAGTGCCTCCCTTTCTTTTAGACTCTAAACATTTGTGGACATGTTCAAAGCTATACGTGCTTCAACAACTTTCTGCGCACTTCTTCAGAAGCATCACATGGTCCTGATGTTTCTTGTGGGTTTTTAAGCTGTTTTTTCCCAGCCAGCAATGGGTGAAATCTCAGGTCAGTGGTCTAGTGTCTGCAATGAGACTGTGAGGTTGTTGGTTCAACCCCAGGCCAGGTCATACCAAAGACTTTACTAACGGTTCCTGCTGCCTCCCTGCTGTTTGGCCTGAACTTGGGGGCTTAGCTCACCCAGTGATTCCTGTGCATGGCACCGCTGCTGCTCACCGCTCCAACAGGGGATGGGTCAAATGTGGAGGACAGATTTCATACCCTTCGGGATGTGACAATCACTGGGACCTTAACCTTTCAAATCTACCCTTGTAACAGTCCCAGGTGTTTGGCAGTGTGTAGGCTCTCTCATCCTGGCCCATGGTTCTTTTCTGAATTTGAATGGGAACCAGCAGCGGTATTTATGGCTTCCAATATGGATGACACAGCGGAGGATGTCAGACAGCATTACCATGATACCATTACACTGTTACACCAGATGCAACACAAACAATGAGTAAGGCAGTAGAAACTTGTGTTTCATTCACCACCCGCAGAGCTCCGTAGGCATCTGTGGATCTGGTTCTTATTTCTGGATGCTAGTCCACCTGCTAAGGGTGGGGTGTATCCTGCGTGCTCCGGCTTGGCTGTCCTTAAGAATGCCGTGACAGGATTAGGGCCCGGTTGTTTGCTGGACTACTGATGTCTGTTTGCCAATGATGGGCACTTGGTTTGACACGCCACTTTGGATTGCACTGCGGTCTGTGGAGCTCTGGACACCTTGGTGCCCGGTCTGGCTGGGAGAAGTCGCAGCATCATTGCTAACTCCGACACAAACACACGCAAATGGACACAGATACTCATGGCAATACAATAACTGTTTGTGAAGATTTTTTACATCCATACAAACATTTATAACATAATATTTTTGCATTATATGTTTCTTTTATTGTCAATGACTCTGTTTACATTACAGTGTTGTGTTTTGTTCTGGCTTTTGTGTTGCTTTGTCTGGCTCTCTGCAGTCTATCACCTAACAGCCAACCATCAGAGCCTTAATGGACACTCTGACTGGAGGAACTGACCTCCTAGGGCCGCATTAGTTTGCAGCCTGTTAAATCCTGAAGGAAGGCGTGTTACCAATAAGCCGCATCAATGACATGAACTGGTGAAGAAATTGGAAAAGGTTCCACCAACCAGTACTAAGCCAGTTTAAGACTTGTACATACCGTAGATAGATATCACACAAACCAATTTAAAAAATGTTTTTTGTATATTAAAATGTATGTGTGTAAGTTTTGACAGCACACATTCAAAAATGCCCAACATTTAAATACAAAAATAAAGGCAGAGGCAACATTTAAAAAGTGAGAAACAACTAAAATTATCTAAATACACTATATTACCAAAAGTATTTGCTCACCTGCCTTGACTCACATATGAACTTAAGTGCCATCCCATTCCTAACCCATAGGGTTCAATATGATGTCGGTCCACCTTTTGCAGCTATTACAGCTTCAACTCTTCTGGGAAGGCTGTCCACAAGGTTGAGGAGTGTGTTCATGGGAATATTTGACCATTCTTCCAAAAGCGCATTGGTGAGGTCACACACTGATGTTGGTCGAGAAGGCCTGGCTCTCAGTCTCCGCTCTAATTCATCCCAAAGGTGTTCTATTGGGTTCAGGTCAGGACTCTGTGCAGGCCAGTCAAGTTCATCCACACCAGACTCTGTCATCCATGTCTTTATGGACCTTGCTTTGTGCACTGGTGCCCAGTCATGTTGGAAGAGGAAGGGGCCCGCTCCAAACTGTTCCCACAAGGTCTGGAGCATGGAATTGTCCAAAATGTTTTGGTATCCTGAAGCATTCAAAGTTCCTTTCACTGGAACTAAGGGGCCAAGCCTGACTCCTGAAAAACAACCCCGCACCATAATTCCTCCTACACCAAATTTCAGACTTGGCACAATGCAGTCCGAAATGTACCGTTCTCCTGGCAACCTCCAAACCCAGACTCATCCATGAGATTGCCAGATGGAAAAGCGTGATTCATCACTCCAGAGAACGCGTCTCCTCTGCTCTAGAGTCCAGTGGCGGCGTGCTTTACACCACTGCATCCGGCACTTCGCATTGCACTTGGTGATGTATGGCTTGGATGCAGCTGCTCTGCCATGGAAACCCATTCCATGAAGCTCTCTGCGTACTGTACTTGGGCTAATTGGAAGGCCACATGAAGTTTGGAGCTCTGCAGCAATTGACTGTGCAGAAAGTCGGCGACCTCTTTGCACTATGCGCCTGAGCATCCGCTGACCCCTCTCCCTCAGTTTACGTGGCCTACCACTTCGTGGCTGAGTTGCTGTTGTTCCCAAACTCTTCCATTTTCTTATAATAAAGCTGACAGTTGACTGTGGAATATTTAGGAGCGAGGAAATGTTCACGTCTGGATTTGTTGCACAGGTGGCATCCTACGACAGTTCCACGCTGGAATTCACTGAGCTACTGAGAGCGACCCATTTTTTCACAAATGTTTGTCAAAAGAGTCTGCATGCCTCGGTGCTTGATTTTATACACATGTGGCCAGGCCAAGTGATTAGGACACCTGATTCTGATAATTTGGATGGGTGAGCAAATACTTTTGGTAATATAGTGTATCTATCACTAAATAGGTTCATCTCAAGTCCACCAGTCAGCAAGCCCAGAGCTGGCACAGTTTCACCAGCCTGGAAGAGATCCTCTTTGGCAGTTGTTGCTGTACCCTGGGGATGTATATGGTGAAGAGGAGCGGGTCCAGCACAGTCCCTTGAGGTTCTCCTGGGCTGTTGACCACATTGGCAATTGTTATGGACCTCAACTTGGTATACTGTGGCTCTGAGGTTCTTGGGAATCCAAGAACACTGATGTTTCTTAAAGCAGAAGGGGTTTGTTGGGATAAAAGCATTTGAAAAGTAGATAAATTAAATCCTGAATGTTCCACTTCCCAAAGAGCCAGCTACACAGATTCTTGCCTTGACTGCAGCAGCTGCAAACAAAGTTCACACAAAGTTCACACAAAGTTTGAAAGAGGAAAAGTTCAGACAACCTTTGTAATGTGGAATTATCTTGACACAATCGTGAAAAAAGTACAGGAAACAATGTTTTCACATCTGTTCTTTGTTTTCCCCTACCTTAACTGTATCAAAAATAAAGATAAATTGTGAAATTGAAATGAATTTTAAATTTTATTCAAATAGGATTGCTGAAGTTGTTTTGAAAAACAGTCACAAAACAAAAACATTCTTGTGTCTACTAGTAAATAGACCCGGTCCCTTGAGATAACTGCACCCAAGTAAATCTCTCTGTGCATTCCTCATTAAGGGCTCACACCTTTGCATATTAGCTTCAGAAGTGACAGTGACTAATCCCAAAAGAATGAGTCTAATCAGAAGTGTTAAGAAAAACAGAGTGGTTCCAAACTAAACACACAATGGCATTCGTGCATCAACACAAATGTGACGAGACATGATGCAACCTCAGCATGATGCAAGCTAATTAGACACAAACACTAAAGTTAATAGTTCTGAATGAGCCTGAGGTGCTTTTACTTGGAACACATTCCAAAAAAAAAAAAAAAAAAAAGTTATTTCTATGTTGTAATATAGTGGTTTATGCTACCTAATAAAGATTGAAGTGTTGTTGATTGTTTCAGTCAACCTTACAAAGTTTGTGTTTTCAGTAAATCCTGTATCAAATAAAGAAGATTTTATCCTCAAATCACTAATCACTTTTCCCACTTTCTGTTTCAAAACAAGTATTGTTGTGTATGGATTGTTTTTTTTTTTGTTTTTGTTTTGATTTTGAATTTAATTGAATTGTGTGTGTGTGTATATATATATATATATATACATATATATATACATATATGTATATATATATATATAGCATCCACTGAGGGGATAAATAAAGTTTAAGGAATTCAATTCAATTCAGTTCAATTCAATTCAAAATCAAATCAAAAACAAAAAAACAATCCATACACAACAATACTTGTTTTGAAACAGAAAGTGGGAAAAGTGATTAGTGGTTTGAGGATAAAAACTTCTTTATTTGATACAGGATTTACTGAAAACACAAACTTTGTAAGGTTGACTGAAACAATCAACAACATTTCAATCTTTATTAGGTAGCATAAACCACTATATTACGACATAGAAAAAGCTTTTTCTTTTTTTTGGGGGGGGGGGGGGGTGTTCCAAGTAAAAGCACCTCAGGCTCATTTAGAACTATGAACTTTAGTGTTCGTGTCTAATTAGCTTGCATCATGCTGAGGTTGCATCATGTCTCATCACATTTGAGTTGATGCACGAATGCCATTGTGTGTTTAGTTTGGAACCAGTCTGTTTTATATATACATATATACAGTATATATATATACATATATATACATAGTACATAGTTATATAGTTATATAGCTTTACCAGGCATCACCAGTGTTTACCTTTTAAAAGTGAATAAACATTTTCATGAATTTGAAGGTTTTAAAGTTTAAATGGCAATACTCTATCTCACTTGAGGCAGTAGTACCATACAAGTCACTTGGTGACAATATCTGCAATTCCAATAGTTGACAGGTCACAAAGGCATTCTAAGACCTGTCAACCACAGCTTAAAAAGCCTTAAAGTCTCAGGCAATAATTACAGGCGGTATTAGTGAGGTTGGGGTTGGGCTGTTGTTTTCTTTACTGAGACTTTCTTGCCTGGGAATTGCCCCTGCAAAAAAAATACTGAACATACTTTCACTTTTTCACATGACCTTCACTCGCGTCGGGGATGGATCATTCCAGAACTTTGAAGATAAGAAAAGATATTATTTTTCAGTGTCAAAGAAACCATTGTGGATATACAGACATGGACACTATTTTTGGTAGCCTTCCGTTAAAGAAAGAAAAACCCACAATGGTCACTGTAATAACTTGAAACTGTCGAGAGGAGTAATAAATAAAACATAGAACACCCCTACAAAAGTTCACTCAAAAGATAATTTAATATGACGTGTGTGTGTGTGTGTGTGTGTGTGTGTGTGTGTGTGTGTGTCGGTGCGCGCGCGAATGTGTATGTGCGCGTGTGAATAAAATGCATAAATAGATTTGAAAAAATCCGCCCTTATTTTTCAATTTCAGTTTATTGCATCCCATCCACACTTGAGGTATTGATAAAGTTATGAAACAAAGTGACAAAAATTATATAAAAAAATAAATAAATAATCATAAATACAACAATAGACGCTCCCTTTGAGGTCTGTTGCTTTGCCATAATGTTTTTTGACAGACAAATGTAACACCTTTATAATATTATAGATAGATAGATAGATAGATAGATAGATAGATAGATAGATAGAGAGACTTGTGTGTTTCAAACTACTAGCAGAAAAGCAATAAAAATGAAAAATGTAAAATGTCACAATTCAATAAATATTCAAATTTATATTACATGTAACTTATAGTAAGGTGTGCATGTTTATATGAATTACTATTTAGCATGATACAGTCAGACATGATAGCAGCAGGGTTTGGATTCATATTAAAGTTGGCCTGTGTCTCCCCCTGCTGTCGGACCAGTGCTGAGGCGAGATGGTTCAGCTACTCCTCATGTATGTAGGTGTTGACATTGGCCTCATTTCCACATAGACGGAGTTTTCAGGTCCTCTGTTGGTGAACTGAAACAAAACAGTTACATATTTACGGCTTAATTTCGTTTTTCTTCTTTGGGGGGAGGTCGGAGAACCCAGAGAGAAGCCATGCAGACACAGGGAGAACATGCAAACTCCACACAGAAAGACGAGGGGTCGCCTCAACCTTCTTGCTTGACTTTTTTTCGTCATTCGGTCTAGCATTGCTGTGATGATCAGATTTATCAGATGTGTTTAAACATCAGCTCTGTGTGTCTTGCAATCTTTTTTTTCTTTTTCTAGAGCCAAATCACAATTGAAATCATGCTATTGCAAAGTAATGCAAGTTACAGGTGCATTTCAAACCGATAGGCATCATTATGCACACTTCCGGTCAAAAGTTTGGCCACATACTTCTGATTTAACAGTTTTTCTTTCATTTTTCATGACTATTGACATTGTAGATTGTCACTCAAGGCATCAAAACTATGAATGAACACAGATGGAATATGTATCCAACAAAAAAGTGGGAAACAAGTCAACATTTTCTTCTTTTGCCACATTAATCCACATATTTAGGTCACATATTTGATATCTCCAGTATGTATCTACAGCGTAGAAAGTAGTAAAGATGAAGAAGGTAAAAGGTGGGTACAAACTTTTGACTGGTAGTCCTTGTTTGAATTATTCATGGCTATGACTGGTCTTTTAGTGAGGGATCATTAAATAGCCCAAACCTATAGTACAGCTATTGATGATGCTATTTTCTCATTTACCCTGAATGCAACACATTTAATTCAGTATCCTTGTATTGAGAAGGGCGAAAGAACAAAAACAAACAAACGCCTCAACATAACTGCTAGCTAGAAAGAGTCACTGGGCCTCAAGTAAACGGAACCATCTTTCATAGCTTTTGCATTCACTTTTACATATAAGCAGGGAGTTACTATAGCAGAAAAAACAAGCACTATGTTCATTGTATGTACTACAGCATTGTAGTATAGATTGAATTTCACTACTTGTTTCTTCCCTGTTAAGTTCCTACATCAGCTGTCAAAGCACCAGATTTCAGGTTTGGATTGTTGCTTTGATTTTACCAGTGAGTTTATCGCACTGTTGCTTTGAGATAGAATGAGTCATTTTCTTATGTCTGGTTTCACAAACATATGATGAATTAAACTGAATTTGGATTAAGCATCTCACATTCAAAAGGCAGAACGTGATTGTCTAACGGCTAATTTGGAAGGGTGATGCTTATTGTATTTTACCTTTCACAATATAAGTCTCGTAATGATGACACACAGTTCAGAAGCTGTCATTTGCAAATTGCCGAACATCTGTATATTTTCTTTCAAGCCCGTCATCTGGTCCAGTCAAAAATATTCCAACTGTACCAAGTGTATATTTATGGTAATTATACACTTTTTTTCAATGTCTGTAACAAAATCAAGTCAGATATGGATAGTCACCCTTTGTCCGATGCAAGCAGTGGTGATGGCACAGCTGTACAGGACCAGCAGGGCCAGCACACCAATCACAATCCACAGCGGCAGGTGAGACTGGGCAGGGCAAGTTGGGCGGTGTTCGCATGCTTCCTTCTCACCTGGTAACATAGTTGAGATCAGTTCCAGCCACGACATATTGTCGACATGCAAGATTGAGATATAGGAGATGAACCATAAAAAAAAAAAAAGAAGATGAACCTCTGACAATAAACTAGTCTGTGAAATGAATTTTCCATTGAGTAATTATCACTTTTTAAAAAAAAAAATAAAAAAAATAAAAAGTTGGAAAAGGGTTAAACTCACCTGCAATGAGGATAGTTGGCGTCCCTTTTTCGGTGTAATCCACGTCGTCTTCTTTTATTGTGAACTCACACTCGTATTTCAGGTTCATGGCTTGTGGACCAACGTTCAGCATGATGAAGAGGTATCTGTTTGGACTGTCTTCATGCATGACAATGCCCTCACAGTCTTTCATGCCCTTCTGGCAGAGCAGCTTGTGAGAAAGTTGGCCTGTTCTGGGGGGGGGGGGACAAGTGGTTGTTTGTAGTATGTATACAGAACGTTTCTTTAGTGCAAAGCCATTGTGTAAAAGGCCATGAGGTAACATCCTGCCTGAATGTTAACATGCTTTTCTGAAAGCTCACAACATTTTTGTATTTTTTTGGGGGGATGTAACAGGCTGTTGTTGGCATTAATATAGGATGCGGTTGCGTGATTTCAAGATATTCTTTTTGCATAGTGTTCTTTTTGTTGGTTCCATTGTTGTCTGTTTTAAAGTACACAGGGTAGGAGTAGTGTATTTTTTCCTCAATTTTATATTTTCCTGCATACTGTTTGCAAAAATAGCTCCAAAATTCTATTTTAGTTTTCTCCTATCAAATAAATAAAGTATTTTGATTAAGCTAACCACGCGCGCGCGCACACACACACACACGGTGAATTCTTTGTTTTTGCACATATATTGTGCAGCCTTGTCATCTATATAGATACATTTCTCATCCTTATTTTATCAAACTTTCAACAACAAAAAAAAGTCAACATAGTCCACGCCGGTACAATATTTAAACGCTGCTTGCAGTAATTACTGGTAAAAATAATAATAACAATATTATTATTATTATTATTATTATTATTATTTTTAATTATTATTATTATTATTATTATTATTATTATTATTATTATTATTATTATTATTATTTTTAAATAGATGAACTCATGGGCTGCACGGAGGTGAAAATCCCTCAGTGAACCAACAGGATACGTACAATGGCAAACTGTTGAGCCGGACGTCCTCAACCCCGCTGACGTTTGCCATGTGCTGGCAGGTGATGGAGGCCGTCCCGTCTGCGTTCACCGTTTGATTGTGTGGCTGAATCACCTGGAAACCTGATGGGTGACAGAGACTCCGCTCTAACTCTGGCCGCTCACGCGATGTGCGGCACTTTAGCTTTTCGCAAAGAAAAATGAATAAACGGAATGACTCGAACACTTGTTATTTTTATTTATACCGTAATTCTCAAAGTAAGCATTATCCCAGTACGTATTAGAACATTAAACATACATTTTTGTTTTTAAATATATATATATATATATATATATATATATATATATATATATATCAGCAGTAGTAGTATATTGACTCCATAAGACCAATGGGTTGCCATTTGAAATGAGAGAGCATACCGTGGCCCGGGTGGAGAGTGAAGCTTGCAGCGAAGACAACGATGAAGATGTGTAGTTTATTGTTAGTTGCCATTTCAGTCCGTCTGCGCTCCGGGAACTGCATTTGAATGTCCAGAAGACGCATCGCAGCTGCTGGGAAGGCAGAGCTCTCTGCGAGACAGGAAACGTCCCACGATGCTAATCAAACCAAAAGTCTGGTTTCTGTTCAGGCTTGTTCCTTCAGGTTTCCTGCAACTGCTCATCGCACTTATTACCGTCTTAGTCAGATCTTAGATTTGCGTGGTCGATCTCGTGACGTCAACTTGCCACAGTGGATTTTGTTATTTGTCTTTTTTTTGTTTTTCCCCCTTCCCTCTGTCTTACAACAGACTGAGAATGTGCATATATCAAACCACTTCCTGTGTTGGGTTCTTTCAGTGGCAGTTTTTATGTCACAAACTCTTTTTTTTTTTTCTTCTTGCCAGTCCTCCCCGCACTGTGTTTTGCAGTTTGTTGACCACTCTGAGCAGGTCGATGAAGCACAAATCTTTAATTCTGTTGTATTTTTTGTACCATACTAAATGAAAAAGTCACATTTAATATTGTTTCAGTGGTTACCTCGGTTTCCCTGGCTGTGACCACCAACCCAGCTTAAGCCCATGTTTCGAAATCATAATTTCAAGATCCGGCTTCACAGTTTCGTGGTGTGGTTTGCCATTTCTGTCTCTTTTTTGTTTGTTTGTTTTTGTTTCTTTTCCTTTTTTGTCCCGACGAAAACGTATTTCATTTACTCCCTTTACTGGTAACGGTGACAAGATAAGTTTCACATTGATTCATCCTGTTCTGTGTGAATTCTACAGAGTGCAACCAGTGGAAATTACTATTATGCCTCATCCTCACCTATCTGATCTTCTTCCAAGGTTGCACATAGAACAAATTTTACATTGAAAAAACATCAAATCAACTGGTTGCAACCTGTAATATTGTTTTCTCCCCCCCCAAAAAAATACGGCTCACTGTAATTTTTCACTCACTGTATATGAACAGAGCTATTACTGTATTTAACTGGCACAAAGCGCACAGCCTTTCTTACATTAGCCAGGCTGAATGATAACGTGAGGGCTCACGTGCACTCCGAGCTAAATCGACCAACTCAAATCAGCTCCCTGCACTCACGTTCATGGGGGTCTGCTGGAGCCTGTCCCAGCTGTCATAGGGGTGAAGGCAGGGTGACACCCTGGACAAGCCACCATGCTAGCATTGCTGAGAGAGAGAGAGAGAGAGTGGGAAAGACAAACAATCATTCCCACTCCCTCTCTCTCTCTCTCTCTCTCTCTCTCTCTCTCTCACTCTCTCTCTCTCTCACTCACACACACACACACACACACACACCTACAGACAATTTAGAGTTCCCACTTGGCCTCACATGGATGTTTTTGAACTGTGGGAGGAAGCCGGAGAGCCCACGCAGACACAGGGAGAACATGCAAACTCCTCACAGAAAGACCCGGGTCACCGCCGTGTCGCCCTGTCAATACAGAGTCAGCCAAAATAATGTATACACAGCAGGAATATTTAATCGGTATAAATGCTTCTAGATATCTCTTTCGAAATTTAATCAAATTACGATAACGCTGCGTACTGCTGAACAATGTCTTCATGACTGACGCGTTGGCTATACACATAAATGTTTGGAAGCCAATGGCCACCACTTTGAACATGTGTGTATACATTATTTTGGCTGACTCTAAGATATGTATGTATGTATTGTATGTATTCATGTATGTTTATCTATATACATATATATGTATGTATATATATATGTATATTTATATATATATATATATATATATATATACATATATGTGTGTGTGTGTGTGTGTGTGTGTGTGTGTGTGTGTGTGTGTGTGTGTACACACACACACACACACACACCTATAAATGCATATTTTGTCTTTGTTTGTGTGCGTGTGTGGATGATGAGTTGCAACTTGCAGGTGGCACCATTCCAAGAGCTGCCACCCGATTGGCTGCTGACAGTTGATAAGGCCCAGCCGAGACCGGCGTCGCCCTCTGGCACATCTGGCTGAGAATTTGTGTGCTTCTGCTATGAAACGTTGTCTTGCAGCCGAGGTGCCATTCTGATTAGAGAACTGTTCGAGTACAACACCTGTTAAAAAATAAATAAATAAATAATAAAAATCTCATGAGTATGTGAGGCAAGCCTTTTTCTTTGACATCCTGTTTTTCTCCTGTTTCACTGAGGAGTGGCGTGACAGACTTTGTTTCTTGTTTACTACCTTGCATGTCAGCAAAGCTGCTCTCGTGACAGCTTTGGCGTGAGCAACCACATCACACACAGTGGGTTCTCATGAGATATGGAGAAAAAATGTGCTTTAATGTCTGTTGAAAATAAACAGACGCGTGAAAGCTAACGTTGTCTGGCCCCACGTTATTAATCTCTGACTTGAACTGACTCTGAATACCCTGAGAAAAATGGATGAAATACAGCTATTTTATGACTTACTAAATATTAATATCATTTCTTCAAGGTCGGTGGGCCAGATTAAAAAACTTAACGGGCCGCATATGGCCCTCTTGCCGTAGTTTGCCCGTGCCCGGTCTAGAGAGTCTGATGCAAGCTCCTACCTTAGCGCATTCCAGCACATTGCGGCCGCGCCAAAACCACACCAAACTACCCCAAAAAGTGTCTGGCCTTTGCTTCTCTGATGTAAGTTAGTCGGGAATGCCCAACAAGTATGCACCTCAGTCATTAGAACATAGCATTAGCTACGATGGGCAGTCCTCTGTGCCAACAGGTTAGTGCGTGAGGCGTGTGGTAGTTTTAAATGGACTACTTGTATCGTGTAAGCAGAGAGGACACCGAACAACGCCAAAAGGTCTGTCCATTGATGGACATTTTGCGGCTGGCAAGTGACCACTGGACAAGGGTTCGTCATGGGGTGATTGGTGGATCTTCATGGGTTCACCATAGGAGGTTGTTTTGTCTTGTTTTTTTCTGGATGCCCCCAGGTTGCTGAAGAATTTTCCATCTGCCAGTAAACCTGCAAGAAATGACTCTGATCCTTGCCTGCTTTGCCTTATTTACACTGAGAACTGATTAATCAACAACTACGAACAAGCTATTGAACAAAAGTTGACCAGGAGGAGGACCCGAGAAAATCTGCACTGGCCCCCCGAGTCTTCCTTTGGTGCAACAAGGCCTGGCGGCAGAAATTTAGATGTTTAGATTCAGATGTGATTAAAAAAAATAATAATAACAAAAAACTGTCAGCCAGACATTTGCGAAGTTTGCAAAGGGAGAAGAGTGGCACCAAGCCAGTCAAGTGAAGACTGTAGATGAGCTTCGTGAACTGGTGTCTCCCCCCGCCCCTTGAGAATCAGGGCATTGAATGATGCGACCAGACTAGCTGACAGTTTTGCACTGACTGTTTTCTTCCCCGATGCTGTCAGGTTCAATTAACGGTGAGAAGTGGAAATCCCACCACCACCAAAACGAGTGTCTATAACACCACTGCGTCTGAAACTGCAGTATCAGTACTAGTAGTAGCGGTACTACTAATAGTGTTCTATAATAGTGTCCAACAGAGAGCCTCACGTGCCGCAATTAAATCCAAACTCTTGAACTCTTGAACTATATTTTTGTCAACCTTTTGTTCAAGCCTCTCTCTCTCTCTCTCTCTCTCTCTCTCTCTCTCTCTCTCTCTCTCTCTCTCTCTCTCACTCTCTCTCTATCTCTGCATTCTCTTCATCAACAACAAAGGTTATTTGGATGAGAACAAGCTTGACACTTTTACCAGATGAGATCGCAGTCAGCAGTCCTACATCCTGTTTTTCAATCTCTGCCTGTGCAGTCTTTTCTAGTCTTGAAAGTGTGGAAACCGCACACACAAAATCAGCACAATGTCAGAACAAAAATCAAAGGAAGGAAAGTGATTGTTTGCAAACGTTTTTTTTTTTTTTTTTTTTTTTAGCAAAAAGAGAGAGTTCACACAGAGAGAATAAACATCCTGGTGGACAAGGAAAACGTGTATACCGAGCAATATTGGATTCCTGCGGCCACTTCTTAAATTAGTTTATAGGGAAATGACGATGATTGTATTTAACGGCTTTGCATTTCATGGTTCAGTGGCATTTCAGATCAAATGCATGTTTCTGTTACTCTGTTTGCCTCAGCGTATAATGTAGGCCAATCGAGAAGTAAGCTGCCTGGTGTTGTTAGTGTGACCTCAAATTCACTGGCAAAGTAACCACTCAAATTTCAGATAATTATGGTCACTTTCATTTCAACATTTATTATACTGATCCTCTTGGAGAGCATAAAGTTAGCCAAAAACGTTTCTTTTTTTCTTCTTTTCAATTAACTACACTCCGTAAGATAAAATGTAAAAATAGAAACAATCACAAAAGGAGGACAAGGTGAGTGTCCAGGTCAAAGCTGCATGAGTGGATGGTCATGATGAAAGTGTATAGCAATGCGGAAGATGGACACATGTTGGAGGTCCCAAGTGGTGGCTTCAAGTAGCAGGTATTAGTGGCCTTACTAACAGGAGGAACAAATCACAGCTAACATTATGACCTTGTTTGAAGGCAAGAGATCGGATACATGCCAGCAATGTCCTGAGTTCCCGGTTCAGGATGAAACCAGATGATTCCATATTTGGACGCGTGGGTGGTTACCAGAGGTGAGCAATGATTGAAGTTGAATGTTGGCAAGCCCACAGCTTTCTGGACATTTGACTCAAAATTTGAGCAAATCAGACAGAATGGACATTCAAGCCTTTTTAATGATTTATTTAGTAACTTAAGTAAAAAGTAATTAAGTAAAAAAAAAAAAAGTGAGCTTGTTAGTAAAGGTGTGAATTTAGAGCTCTTTTCTGGATTGACAGTCATTTTTAGTCTTCTTGCAACCCCCTTTGCTGTCTCTGCTGGTCAAACGATAGAATGCAGGTTGGCACTTCCATGCTGGCCTTTTTGAAACCGGAAGCTTCTTCCATCTTCCATTCTTCCATCGTTGTATCCAGTCAATGCGCTCAACAGAATGAGAGCATAAACTGAAACTGAAATCCTCGTGTATTCACAATGAACCTACTCAAAATTATTTTTAAATGACTCGAAAAAGGATACCAACCAACTAATGTCCCTCGAAACACAATAACATTACACAATAATAGAAATACGGTGCAAGATGTTTCAATTACTTGTGTTGTGAAAGTAGATAACGTACCTTAATGGAGGTGTAATCATAGCGTTCATTGTTTATCACTGGCACATTTTACCAAAAGCTATCAAATGTTTGATATTGTGCAAAATGTGAAAACAAACATGGCTCACTTGACTTTTTTTTTTTTTTTTTTTTTTTTTCCGCAGTTTTTCATATTTCACTCTCAATCAAAATATGCTTGTGTCACTCAACAGCCTTGTCCTCCTCCTTTTTGTTGCTGTGCTACTTACCGTTTCCAATGACAAATAGCTTCCTGTCTCTATCTGGCTCTCAGTGCGGCTTTAAAAACCTACATGTGAAGTCCCTGTAACGTATATCTCAATGGATCTATCGCAGTTAACGTCTGCGTGCAAATGATATGCCCTCATCTTTGTTTAACTTCCTGTTTTCCTCTTGTAAATCTGGTTCGCTAAGTTGGAAAGTCCTCCTCTCTGAGTCAACCAGGAGCTTCTGCATGAAAACATTGTTTGTAAATCTGTCGTGATTAGATTAATATGTATGTATATGTATTGACGGTGTCAGTTGTGTTCTTTCGTCAAAGGGGCCTCCCAAGTGGGATAGCATGCTAAACAATTCAAGACTTAACAGTCTTGAATTCTTGGGTTTTGAAGTCTCTGTTCTGTTTCTCCGCTATCTCATGTTCTACCTCTCGTTCTCCCTCCCTGCTGTGGGGAGAACCCTGAGTTGAGCCTGCGGGCCAATTTGAGTGCAAAGAAAGCTGTCAAATTCCTGTTTCACTCCTTCTCTTCGACCAGTCATACGTTGCTTTTCTCCGAGGCCCCCTTGCCACTTATTTTCTGTCTTTTTTTAAAACACATCGAACTGAATTTGCTGGTCTCTGGAGATTGATAGAGATTTGGAGATTTGAAACATCAACAGCTACACCACCCGAGCTCAGACTGTAAAATAAAATCTGAAAAGGAGAACTGAAAAGGGTACTTTTAAAGAAGGTATATGGCAACAGGAACAAGAACGTGTACATGTTACACACTGGCAGTTCGCAAGATGGACACATGAATCACAAACCAAACAAACCAAAAGCAATATTATGGTATTTAGACATAACAACTCACACAAGGAGGATCACCAAACCGTCATAAGATTTAACAATAAACTTGTTATTCTCTGGGTTTTGTCACTGCGGTTTCGAGTTGAGTAAATGTACTCTGAGTTTGTCCACTCGGAGTTAACCTACATAAACAGAGCTTAGACTGTATGATTCACCATGGCAACGACAAACCAAAGATGGTTTACCGTAGACAGGAACAGGAAATCTTATTCAGCTCATGCACTCAATTTGAGCACATTTTCAAGGAAAATGCAAGCACCAGTTAACAGTGAACATACCTCACTCTAAAGCAGCGGTGTCAAACATGCGGCCCGGGGGCCAGATCAGGCCCGCAAACGTGTTTTCTCCGGCCCGCAAGCTGATTTTGCGGAGTTTAAAAACGAGTTGCATGTTTTAATCAAAGAAACTGCTGTTCCACTGTCCGCTGAATGTTGCAAAAGCCTTTTCTGCTATGCAAACAAGCTGTTAATACCGGGGCTGAGCAAGTGGGCCCAAGCACAGCCACTCTTAAGCTATGTTGTCTTTCTACCTATTACGCCACTCTCATTGCCCAAAAATGTCTCTGTCAAAAAAGGGGAAATTGCATGCAGACACAACACAACCAAAGCAAAACAAAGTAAAGTTGTTGCTATTTTAAGTTATTATTATGCCATGATTTTACCGGTCTTTGCTTCCACATTTCTTACGATGAGGTTTGACAATGCAAAGAATCTTGCAACGATGCAGTCTTTCGCACTTCACACAGGCAATACCTGCACATTAATGCTGTGGATAGACTCCCTACTGACATAATCAGCCTCAGTGATTGATGGATTGGAAAATCCATCAATAAGAAGAAGAAGAAGAAGAAGAAGAAGGTGAACGAGGGATCCGGGTTCCGGTGCGCAGGCCACCGTAGCTAGCTCAAGAGGGGGGAGGGAGAGTAATAGACGCTGCAATCTAAATTGTAACCACTTGATGTCGCTGTTTCTTCTTCAAAATCTCCAACTATGACACATTAAACCTTTAAGATGACACGCACGCTTATGTGTAATTGAAAAAAGTACCCCAGGACAGACATTAGTCATCAATGTTTAATGCAATAATACAGAAAACAGCTATACAGTATACGGTACACACATTCTCTTACTGCCTCTTTCTTTCTCTTATTCGCTCACAAACAGGCACGCAGAGTCAAAGTGGACACAATGGTTTTAGTACACGTTGCGTTTACCAAACAAGGCGAAGGAGCAAAAGTTTCCATTCATTATTTCGCTCAGAGTTCTTGTTTACGGAGATTCTGTCGTCCTTTTCAACACCGTGATTCTGTTGACGACAATATTCTTTACCAAGAGTCCTAACTAGTGAAGATAAAATAGAGTTGCAAGCAGGGTTTAGTTAAACTGAGCTGGTTTACAGCCATTTCTTTGACCAGGTTTTCTGACATCAACAAATTTGGATATTTTTTGCTTTGTACACCTTTTTGTTTGTGTTTAATAGTTGACACACACTAAAACCTGTTTTCTCTATGTAGCTAAAGAATGGAGGATTACAAACATATCAGAGTTCTTAACAAACATTACATTTGTCAAAAATTGGAACAACACTATGTTGGTCAACCGCTCTGATTCTTTCGGACAATTGGCCCACACAGGCAGCAGAGTGACTGAGGTGGGTAACAACGGCAGGGTGATACTACACACGTGTAGCTCCAGACTCAAACCGATGTCACTGTGATAATGAAAGTGCTGTGAATGACAGACTCGTGATTTTTCACCAATTTGGGGTAAATGCATTTTTTCTCTGCCATCACTGCCATTACTACAATAATTACAGGACCTTTTAATTTATGTGGCCCATGCAAATTATTTTTGAGAATTTAAGAAAAAAAAAAAAAAAAGGGTTGTGTGTTTTAATTTTAATATTTCTCTTCTTCCCATAACACATTATGCTTACCGACAGAATGTTTCTGTTTTTGGTTTGTTTTTTACATTGTGACTGATGTTGAGGTTGATTGAATTTTACAGCTAAAGTGTAAAACTCTCAGCTGAGTTAAAAGCTCACAAAACTCCACATTTTAATGATCACACGTTGAGATTGTGGTGACGTGGCCAAAGAAATGCCTGAGTAATGAATAGAAAGAACAGACTGAAGAGCCTGCTGGACTTGTCCGTAGGTAAGGCTAAGTCTGTGGTTTATATTATTTATAGCTTATCAGTTAGCTTTCATGACAAGACGTTTGAAATATATAGGGGACAATGTAACTTACTAAAAGCCAACAACGGTGTTGAAAATATACCATATTGTCCGGGTGTTTTGGTTTGATTTCTTGTGGTTGCAAAGAAATCGCAATGCTTCAGTGTTGTTTTTAATATGTATTGTGATGCAATGTTGTGTTATATTTATGTACTGTTTGTCATTATTTTTTATTTCGCTTTCTTGCTTGTTTTGGTTGTTTTTGGGTGCTGCCATTTTGGCTTGTGAAAGAGATCTTTTACGCAACTTGTCTGCTGAAATAAAATCCATCGTAAATGACACATTTTGCTGACATATACAATCGGATGGCTTAACGATTTAGAAAAAAAATGGCATTATGTACATACTTGAAACTAAAAACCATGTGAATTAATTCACAAGTTAATGCTCCTTTTGATTTACACAAACAACAAAGTAACATTAACGGTGAGTCTTTAAAAAATAAAAGACTGCTGGACAGCTCTCTCAGCGGTTACCTCACAGCCGCCCTGAATTAAACTCTTAACAGTCCGCTGACATGGCAAACCTCAATTCAAAGCACTGTCACCAATCATGAAACAAGACAAACTAGGAGTTCAAAGGAAACTTGTTTTTTTTTTTTTTGACAACCACATTTGCGTCAGATTACTGCAATCGTCACCACAATTTCTACAGTAATAGAGGAAACGTTCAGGTCTGGCACTAAACAGTGCGTCGTAGAGAGGTATCTTAGAGCAGTGTTTTTCGACCCCTGTGCCGCGGCTCACTGGCGTGCCGTGAGATGATGTCAGGTGTGCCGAGAAAAGGGAAGTCTCAGTAAAAACATTTAGAAACCACCACATTTCACAACACGTGTCACTACTACAACACTTATCTTGTTATGTAAATAATTTAGATGTTTATTTTATTTATTTATTTTTTTAATTTCATATTTTTTAATCTTCTCTTTGCACTGAATATGCTGCTGTAATTATGTAATTTTCCCCCAATGTGGGACAAATGAAGGCATTCTATTCTATTGTATTACAAAAAATATCCAATTTCACTTAATTGGTCAAAAAAAAAAAAACAACAACATTCCATAGTGGTGTGACTGCTTCAAATGAAATGTGAGCCTATTTTCCTCCCACAAGTCCTCCCAGGCTATCAGCTTTGTGTGCATATAAACAGGGTTTTTCACGCGGAGTGAGTGTTAACAATTCAAGAGACTAAAATATCATGAGGCTAAAAAGTGTCAATTTATAATGTTTTGGGTTGGCGGTGTGCCGTAGTATTTTTTATTTATTTATTTTTTTTTAATGAAAGAAACGCGCCGTGGCTCAAAAAAGGTTGAAAAGCACTGTCTCAGAGAACCCACATCACAAAGAGTCCTCGCTCATAAAACTCTTCTCGCGGTTTAAAAGCCCCAACATCTTAGTTCCATTGCTGCTATCTGTTCAATGCCAAAAGGAGTAAACATGCATATTTTACTTCTGACAGTGTCCTAAATCAGTGATGCCACATTACGCCCAGGTTTGTTTGGGTCTTGTTGCATGAAGGACAGCAGGTGTGTTAGAAGGACTGTGAGGAACTACAGAGCAGGACTTTGAGGAAGGTCCTTTTGCTGAGCAGATGGACAGTCAATCAAACGCCTTCTTCTGTTTTCCATTCCATTCCATGTTTGTTGTCCAGCTCTATATAGCAAATGTAAACATCCTCGAATTGCATTTTCTAACATCAAACGAGTAGCAACTCCAAAACGAAGGTTTCCTTTAAAAAAAAAAAAAATTAGCGATGAACCCCGAAGCGCCGTCACAGGCCGACGTGTCTTGGAAAAAAAAAAAACCTGATCGACTCAGCTGACATTTTTTCCCCCAATTAAAGTTTACATACAACAGGTCATATATACTTTACATGCACACGGCTCCCATAGAAATGTACTTGCCATAAGTAAAGATTCCCTCTCTGTTGTATAACAGAGCGTGAATGAATCCACAAACACACAAATAAGGGTGGCAGTGCTTTTCGCTAAATGCATAGCATGTGTACATGTGTAGTATCTGATGCAAAATAATTCACTGAATTTTTTTTTTTTTTTTTTCGTATTGTTGTTCTTTGATTGATCTTAGTCTCACCCATTAATGTTTGAATTCACTGAATACATGGTAACACGAGCACGGGGTACAGGAGAGGTAACTGGCCTTGTATTAAAGTCGAAACACAACATATTTTGTTCTTATAATGCCAGAAGACTGCAATGACAACCGCACAAGTGGAATGTGGGCAAAGCCAATGAATACTAAAGACTATGTTGTGTGGGAATGAGGTAAGCAACCAACCCTTTTCCTCCTGCAGCAGAAGGGGGGTTCGTTGAATATTCTTTGAAAGCCTCGACATCACTAAATTGTGTCACAGTCAGAAGTAAAACACGCGGGATCTTTTGAACCCACCGCAAAGTTGAAGCCACACTTTGAACAGTACACTTGTTGAGTCCCGTATCACCTCGCGAGAGCTATACGTCTGACTCCTCAAGATAATGGACAGCTAATTTGTCTTAACTATGAAGGGGGAAACCCCAGACAGTGTATATATTTTAGCCTTAACGACGGTTTTGACAGTTTTCTTTTTTTTTTTTTCACTTCCTACTTATGTCCCTTGCAATGCCCGAAGTCGCAAAAATAAAATCACAACACACTTTCACCACTAAGAATGTACCTTGAGGCTGCTAAGAAGCTGCTATCTGATGATTCGGAACATGATGTTTTCCAGAGTCAGTTGTAAATGAAGGGCCGGCCAACCCGAATCCACGCTGAGTCGGCCGCCCCGCTCCAACAGAACAACCTGAACCCTCTTTGCAACTGCACCTGCAACATCTGTTGCCATGGTGACCTGCCACAGTCATACACGCTGATGGGTTTTGCCATAGAATCTCATCATCAGGCATTTTCAGGCACCTCCTCCTCACGGCCGTCGTCCACCTCGGTTGCTTCCTCCCCCGGGCCGACCCCTGCCATGGCGACAAGAGAAACGAGTCGGTTGATGAAGAGTTAGCAACAATAACAACAATAGGTTTCCAACGTCGTCACGTGCGGCGGCGTTGTGTACCGTTCCAGGTGGAGCAGTCTGTAGGCACGTGTTCTGGAGGCCCGTCAGCGAGCGTTTGATTGGGAGGGGAATCCTCTGGCGCTGATTGGTCGGAGCTGTGCCCATCCGATGGGTTGTTGTGACGAGGGGACACGTGTAACGAGGACTCTGACTTGGCATTGGGCTCCTCTTGTTCCTCTTCCTCCTCCTCTTCCTCCAGCACGTCCTCTACCTTGTTGGCCAACTCTGAGCAACATTGAAATTGCAGGAAGTGGGAAAAAGAAAATTGAAAAAAAAAAAAAAAAAACGCAGAATATCCTATGGTGCAAGCAAAGTGCCTATGCATTTTAATTCTGAAGCAAGTCTAAAATGCTATATAATTAAAGATTATCATTATGCAACACAGCGTTTTCTCACAAGTCTATTAAAGTCATAATGAAAGTTAAAAAAAAAATCTGAAAAATTAATGTTTTTAATGAACTCGGTCTATCAAATTCCACTTTGATGCAACATTCATGGATTTACCAGCTTAACATATATATATAAAAAATATATATATACACATATATATACACATACATAAATATATATACAGTACATATACATATATAAATATATATATACATACACACACACACACACACACATATATAGCGCTGATAGATGCAAAAGTAATTGAATGAAAGATGTTACTTTTGATCTTTTTTAAGCATTAATTAATATGAAATAACTGCACTTGTTAACAGTTAATTATGCTTTTTGCAGCTATCAGATCTAAAGAGAGAACAATGCCTTGTCATGGCTAATAAATGGTGTATTATATATTTATTAATAACAATATATAATAATACAAAAATTGACTTTGACCTGATGAAATCGGAAGAAAAAAAATGCACAAGAAACATTTGTTTCATGTAAAGCACATTCAGTTGCCCTTGGTATGAAATGCGCTATATAAGTGAAACTGCCATGCTAAACCTAATCTTATCAAATTCACACACACACACACACACACACACACACACACACACACACACAATCAATCAATTTCTGTCTGTCTGTCTGTCTGTCTGTCCTTCTGTGTTAGTTACCGTGCACAGAGAGCTCTTTCCATCTGTCCTTGTTGCTCCCAATGACGCCCGACAGGTGAAGTCTCAGAGCCGTCAAGTCTATGGCTGTGAGGGAGAAGTCCATGTGTCCGTCATCGTTGCTCCCATAGCGACCAGTGCTGTGTCTTTGCACCGACTCCACAGTGACAGAACCACTTCCTGTGAGACTAAACAAAGCAAAGGTTTAAAATAAACAGGGAGCCCATCGTTCAAACAATGGAAAGTTTAATGTGAAATGTTCTTTATTTAGCATTGCCTCAAGTTTAAATTTGACTGTCGCCGACGCTTCCGAAATAGAACCTTTTTTTGTGCTGTCTATAAATCTCACCGTTATAATAGTGTTTATCTTGAAGCTAGCGGATGACATGATGCTACTGTCAGTGTTTGTGGTACCTCGACCTTCTGTTTCCAGTCTCTTTAGCTTTCCTCTCCTCTTCTATGAGAGGGCCGATGACTTTTTCCGCCGTGTCGATGAGACCGCTGAAGGTCGGTTCCACGATGAAGTCGATGAACCCTGCGCACAAAGAGAACATACAAGGAATGACTGGACAAATAGTACAAGCAGTAGCAGTATAAAAACAAAAACACTGTTCATTTTTCATGATAAGAAACATTGTTTGTTGTCCTATGTTAAATATGTGCACTTCCACAGTTCCCCAGCAAGTGTCACTCTGAAACCACAACTGATCATGCACAGTAAATTCAGTCTGACTGGAGCGTCACCCCACCTGCCACTGTGACTGATGGCAATTCTTACCTATCTGCGACTGCGCGATCATGGTGGCTTTGCGGTCACACAGGGGGGAAAAGGGGAGGCCGAGCTCGACCTCCTTATCTCCCTGGAAGAGACAGTCACCGCGGCAACACAGACACGACGTGTTAACGGAGCGCTGAAATCAGCTGTTTAGCATGTGCATCTTGTCAACGTCATGCAAGCGGGAAAAACAGATTGCAATCCACGCACCATATGCCAGACTGATTTGAAGCTTTTAATTCAACAGTCAACAAGTCCCCTAAAGCCCGCATGGGTCTTAAAGGTCCAGTGTGTAATATTTGGCTTGATTTATGATATTTGCTTCGAGGGGGGGAAAAAACCTCAATACACTGTCCATAAATACATTAATAAAAGTGCATAATCGCAGTACAACAAAAGTAACGGTAGAACGGTTCTTATATGTATATGATCAAGGGTCTCGCTCCCAAGTTAGCTGCCATCTGGCACTGCCACATTTCTACGGAAGCCTGGTGTGGACAATCCAGCTGCCTCGCAGCAAGTTTGGCATTTAGGGTGAACGCTTGCATCTTCAAATAAACCAACGAAGAAGAAGAATGGACGAGGTATCCAGGTTTGGGTGCGCAGGGCGCCGTAGTTTACTGGCAAACTCAGGAGAGGAAGGGGGAGAGGGTGAGCACTGCAGTCTAAAATGTAATCTCTTGATGTCGCTGTCTCTTCTTCAAAAACACCCCCAAAAAAATCACAGCTTAATAATTTATATATTCTATAAATTATATTGTAAAGCTGCTTATATAAATTTTATAAGCTGTCACAGAAGAGCTTAGGAAATGTTTCATGATGGTTTTATGAGCGTCCATCAACTCATCCAAAGCTGACTTGGACTCGTTGCATGTTGGAGCAGACAGTCAAATCTAGATCCATGGTGGATTTGGGCTAAGCGGTGTGCCAGTCGAGCAGCAGTGGGACCACCGTGGTACCAGAAACCCAGCCTAAGCTGTTGGAGTCAGTCTTTGACGTGGCTGAAGTGCAGACTGCAGTAACCTGCTTGTAACCCCAACACATCCTCACTTTATTGCTTTTGTGTTTGTCAAGAACTAAGGTGGATTCTTTCGTTTTTTTAACTTCAAGTCAGTCTCTGAGATCAAGGCTTCGGGAGTTAAAGTAGCGTTTATCTGGGAACTTAGAGGGGATCTGAGGAGCTTTAGCTAAAATACTGTTTGTTTTGTTTGTTTGTTTGTTTTTGCATGAACAGTTATGTAATTTTAGAAGCAACCAGTTGGAAGCTTCAGAAAGTGGAACACAAAATAAGCTCTTCAATACTTACTAGTGAACTTACTGGCTGAAGAAATTTTAACAACTTAAAATATTTTCACACTGATATTATTGTGAGTTGACGCGTTTTATTAAAAAAAAAAAAATGCAATGGGAAAACCAATCATCTGATCATGTGAGAAATACAAAGCTACCCCAAGCTTGTGGAGAATTCCATGCAGTTGCTGCATTTCCTAATTAGAATAAAATAGAGCTCAAAGAACAGCAGGAATGATAAGTAATTAGTGTATAAGTAATAAGTATATACTATAAGTAATAAGCAGTTTGGGCCTACTTCCCATACATAGCGTATTGATAACAGCATCTTCTGCTGGGCCCATAGAATGGTCCAGCAGGACCCAGTGTGTACCTGTCTGAAGAACTCCTCCATCAGACTGTGAGTCCAGCGGTAGTGCAGTGGCCAGGCTTTGGCTGGATGACTGATGTCTGCAGCGTGAAGCATCAGCGACAACACTTTGACTTTGTCTATGCTGCAGAGGCGAAGAAAGAGCAAAAATAAATGGTCGATCCTTACCCACCGAGTCGTTCAAAATTACATCTCAGTTCATAATATAGGGATATTACACAAAATTGGCAAGACTTCCTACAAAATGTGTGGCTTGGTTAACTTACATTAACATGTTTCACACACAGTATGAAAACATTTGAGAACTTCAATGTGTTGTACACGCACATCGATAAAAGTTAATAATGTAATAATAATAATAAAGTAATAATGGGAATACAAACTACATTGAATCAAAAACAGATAAATAAAATAATGATGACCACAATAGTGAATACAATTAAATAGAATAGAGTTTTCAAAAAAAAAAAAAAAAAAAACTAAATGCAAAATTAGCTACATAAATGAAAATGTATGACAAATTGTAACTTGTTCCCCAACAGGGAGTTTTGCAACATACTGTACAATAGAAATGGTTGCCAGAGCATTCTGAACTTCCTTTCCGGGCCTTGAGTTCCATATGGTATCTAAGATGAGCCACCATGTCAATCAGCCAACGCCTATGTGTCGCTTGGTTAGCTGTGACGTGCCTTTTGTTTGAGACACTGGTCACTGTGTAGCTACAGTATGTACGGGGTGATTCTCTTGACTGCTGTGTTGATGCACCAGGGTGCTGCCAGGCTGGACACAGGTGTCTCAGAAGCGATCTAAGTGCGAGAGCCCCAACAAGCCTGGCAGCTGTCACCCCCCATCCCTCCACTGACAGTGATGGGAAGTTGCTCTCTGCACGTTTTATGTCGGCGCTCCCGCAGTTTGGTTCAGCACAGTTTCCGTGACCTAACGTCCTACACTTCATGAAGCTCCCGCTTATGATCTGCTTGTCTTTGATATTTGAACGGTGACTTGAATATTAACTAGTGCAGTTGCATCTTAATGTGAAGTCTTTAAAAAAAAGATTTTTTTTAAATGACATGATTTAAGAAGTCAAAAAAATGAAGTCAAAAGCAAGCTTTCTTCTGAAGGACTATAAGAAGAAAAGTACATGTTTTTTTTTCTCATTAAAACTACATTTTATACATATATACACATTATAGAAATAGACACATATATATACAAAAAATATATCAATAAAAGTGTGAAAGAAACATAATGACATATGTATGTACACACACACACACATATATGTATATACTGAATATACATTATAAATATATATATATATATATATATATATATATATATACATATATATATATATATATATATACATATATATATACATATATATAAATACATACATTCATAGTCTGATATTATCAGCATACAGACTCACATCACATCACAGATTCTACCAATGCTGAATGCTGCAGCAAACCAAAGCTACTTTAGTGCTGACCTGTGCGTTTGTGTCAATGCGTTCCTCATGGTCTTGATCTGCTGAAAATGGCAAGACATGTCTGTGGACATGACCATCTCAATGACCAAAGCCCTCAGCTCCCTGCAGATAGATGGCCAATACACAACATCATCTGTGAATGAGTGCACAGGTACTGAATGATTGTTGTGTGAGCTGTGTGTGTGTGTGTGTGTGTGTGTGTGTGTGTGTGTGTGTGTCTACCTCCAGTCCTCCTTGTTCAGGTTAACCAGAATGTTCATGTCCTCCTCTGCCATCAGCCTGTAGGCAGCGCTCACGTGATGATTCTCCAGCACTGATCGGTCATTGTAGAGGATGGCCACCTCTGACCTGACGTACAGACAACCTTATAATGAGGCAGTGCGGTGCAGACTGGAACGCATCAGCTGTGCGTTTGTGTTGTCGTTCAGATCTTCGTTACCTCGTATGAATGTGGAAGTTGTTGGTGGTTCCCGTATGTTCAAAGTCGTGGATCGCTGCGGCAAAAACCATAGCAAGAATCTCCAACTCACTTAGCCAGTGCTGTGAAAACGCAAGCACATTGTTGTTTGATGCCCAGGTAGCCAAACGATTGTGTTTTGAGTGGTGCCTCGTGTGTTTATTACCATCAGTCCCGTGTGCAACATTAGGAAGTGAGCAGTCTGTGTGACATCAGCGGCATGAATCAGGTTGTGGTAGGGGTTCTTGTATTTGCTGTATCCACACTCCAGCGCTTCGACAAACAGCACCAGAGCCTGAACCGGAATCTAAAAAAAATAAAGAAAGCGGGGAAAAAAATGAAAATTCTAAAGTCAATGGTAACACTTGCCCTGAGAGTGTCAATCACACTGAGCTCATGCAGAATGAAAAAGCTTTGGAAACGGTTGCCAGTCTTTGATATCAGTTTCAGGATTTGCAAGTCTTGCAAAATCTAAGCCATAGCAGCTCATGTCCTTTTAAGCAGAGTACCCAGTATTTAAAGGTCCAGTGTGTATATTTGTTACGATTTTTATATTGGTAGAAGCTTAATATACTGCACATAAAATACATTAATAAAAATGTATACTCACAGTATAATAAAGACAATTGGGTTTTCCTACCCTTACACTACTTCTTATATCTAGAAAAAGATCAACAAGGGTCTTGCTCCCAGTTAGCTGCCATCTTTCACCGCCATATTTCTAAGGAAGCCTGGTGTGGACAATCCAGTCTGCCAGCCAGCATGTTTCGTATTTAGGATAAACACTGGTGTCCTCAAATAAACCAACAAAGTAGAAGAAGGACGAGGAAGCTAGGTATGTGCGTGCAGGCCACCGTAGTCACTGGTAAGCTCGGGAGAGGGAGGATGGGCAACTAAGCGCTGAGTGGCTTCCTGTGATTGGTTCACTTGATAGCGGACCATAAACCACCTCTTTCAGTTGAACCGGACTAATTAAGGCTGGTGTGAACGCGCCCCTTCGCCTGATCCGTGACTTCAAGGACTGTTGCAACGATAAAAAAGCTGTGTGTACCCTGAACCTGTTGATGAGGTCATAGCGAGTGAGCAGGTCATAGACCAGGAACTTGAGCGCATGGTCTCCAGTGGCCTTGTGGAATGCGAAAACATCAAACGACCACTGATCCACTTCCTGGAACAAGACAAAGCAAAACAGAATAGTTAACGCACCGAGATTATTATCAGCCCTCATCCATCTGGTCATGAACTGAACACCATCTCTCATGCGACGAGGCAGCATCATTTTCATTTGAGCTAATCTGATGGCTGATTGCCCTCCATCATAGTTTTAATTTATTCTTTGATGTACTGATTAATAATTGATTACATTCTCAATATGTTTCTTCCGCAGCTTTGTTATGAAAATGAAAATTTTCATTCTATTAATATTTTATTTTACGATTGTGTCGTTTAAGTAGAACAAAAACATTCTTTACAGTAATCCGGAATTCTGGGCCATAAAACTTGCATCAAAAAGATATTGAAATCGTTCTCCATCTTTTTTATACTCTTCTACTCTCATCAAGTGCCTATTCAGATGTTCCCATCATTTTGGGCCTTTTGTGCTTAATGCACCTCTTTATTTTTGCCCACTTTGGTTTCTTTTTGTCTTTTTAAATTCATTGTTATCAGTACATTTCAGGCACTGGCTGCTTTTCCACCTCTTTGTTTCAGTCTTCAGCTTCTTGCATTTCATTACATCTGTTAAAACCTGCGGCTGGCGGCACGATGGCTTCTGTCCAACTTTTCTATTTTGCCTTTTCTCTTGTTTAAATTTTACCGTACTTTTTTTTTTTTCAAATACATTTGTTTCCATTTGCTCTCTGTCGTCTATTCCAAATCTTTCCCTCTGACATCCCTGCAGCACCGTCGATGTTTAGCTGATGTGGACCTTCTCTGTTCCTTTGCTATCCACTTGGAACCTCTGTTTTCAGGGAAAATGTCCGAATTAAAATCCATCACAAAATGTTCATTTTTCAACGCAACTGTTTCATGCAGGCTAGAAATTGGACTTGACATGCACAAAATATGCCTATGACTGTACAGTTGAAGTACAGAGAGACAGGAAAGGGACTATCAAAACTGATTAAAACTAGCGAAGTCTTGAAACCTCTTGAATGACACTATGGGTCATTTGTACATAAAAAAAAAAAAAAATCGAAGTTAAATATTTTGCCTTTGGTAATAAAGATAGATTGCACAAGTGACTGGATTGTGTCTGCTTCAGTTTTCATTTTCAATAGGAATTCAACTGAGGGTCTGTAATACCACTCATCCTATATTCACACCCCCTTTTATGTCTCCAACTGCTTTTTTCCTTCCTCACCTTGCCTCGGAAGATCTGAGTGTGGTCTTTATTCACCTTTAGCATATTCTTTTGATTAAATCATGAAGAAAAAAAAAATCTACACAAAAATCGTCCCTTTCAGCAGATGGGACTGTGGTTATAAAACTGTTCTCACCTTCAGTGCAGTCAAAGCTGTGGGAGGGTAGGTCAGACCAGCCATGTTAGACGTCCGTCTGTACATCCTGATACCAATCCACCCACACAGACGCACACGCACGCACGCACACACACACACACACACGCGTAAGCTTTCAAGAAATCTCATGCTTAGATACATTTTAGAAGTTGACAGACAGCAGCTGCATCGGAATAAGCGTTTCATCACGTCGACGTCCAGCTGCGCCTCTCTGCACTTTTGCGAGCCGAAAGGACGGCCGTCGCCGCGGCAACCACTCTCTAAACACACAGCGACTGCCGCCACGGTGCACAGATATTCTTTTATTTCATGCGTCATTAAGCAGCGGCAGATGAACTGATAGTGTCCCATTGCCGTGACTCATTTACACTCTAATGGTATTGGACCCCGTCGTTCCTCCGAACCACCCGCAGGTCTCTCAAACGCTAACATCTTTACACTCCGTGTGACACAGCCAGCCGGATGTAGCTGTTTTTTTTTCTTTTTTTCCAATAGTAATTTTGATAAGTTGATGACCCTTTTCTTGAGTGTCATTAAGTACTTGTGGTGTCTGCTGGAGACATTGCCATTAGTTCAAAATATTATATGCCCAACTGGATTTTTACACCGCTCTTAATTATCACTTTAAATATAATTAATAAAAACCATTAAAGGCCATATCAAACTGCGTGTTTGTGTTAGATGATTCGGTGATAAAGCCAGAGGAGTCAGGCTAAGATTCTTGGGATATTTACGAGGAGGGACAGTGAACATATCAGTGGAAGGATGAAGAGGTTGGAGACTGGAGAAATAGGGCACGGGGAAAAGCAAAGTGGAGATTTATTGGATGCCGTGGAAGAGGACATGAAGTTAGCTGATGTGAGAGAAGAAGATGCAGAGGAGAAGGCCAGATGGAGGCAAAGGATTTGCTACAGCACCCCCTGAAGGGAACAGCTGCCTTGAGATTCCAGAAGCAAAGCCATGGATTTGCTACAATGAATACATTGATGGATGGATGGATGGATGGATGGATGGACTGATTGATTGATATTTAACTACCAGATGAGTTAAGAGGAATTGTCAGATCTTTTTTCACTTATATCAGCACCTTTGAAACATTTTAAAATGTTGATTTGAAGATTTAAAGTAAATTCACAACACTTAAAAAATGTTTCTGCATACAAAAATTGGAAAAATAGTAAGTAAGTAGTAAATTGTTTGATGTTATACTTCTATTGTTTGGTATATGGACAGATAAGTGGGCATGGGAAAACTATGGTCTGCCGAATTTGAAGAAATTACATTAATAGTAAGGAAATCGTAAAATAGCTATATTTCATCAATTCTTTCAGTTTTTCAAGAGTCATTTCAATAAAGAGCTAAATATCGTGGGGCTTCAATGACATATTTTGTTGTAACACTTTTGTTCATTTTCAATTAAAGCACATGTTTTTCACATATCCCATGATATATTTTTTGGGTCACTCTCCATCCATCTGCTTTGGCCCCTCCCTGGTCTTCCCCATAAATGTGTTATATTTTCACTCTCAGTAAATAAATAAAACAGTTCCCATTACCTTTCTACAAATATCCCAGCTTGCACTGCGTGGACAATGCTCCTGAATCTCGGCTTCTCCTCGGGGCGACGCCTCGCCACGCCCGTCTTCCGGCTGAAGGTGCACGCCAGCCAATCGCGCACCTCGCTTGGCACCGATTCCACCTGCAGGTCGCTGAGCTCGTCCTCGGTGTCCAACAGACGCCTTCGTGACAGACAGAAACACCTGTCAGCAACATCTTGGACGGTAGATGTGTTCAGTTGTCAGCCAGCTGATCCGCCAGTGTCCGCCGGCCCACCTGGTCTCGTCTGTGTAAACAGTATCCAGCATGGCCGCAGCGAGCTCTATGTTCCTGCGGAGTTCCTGAAGGTCGACGACCCCTCGGTCCATCTGCTCCAGGACCCCCTTCAGCCTATAATACAAACAAACAGTTCAGTCAGCCACTAGCTCAGCTTTTGGACCATGACCAACAGTAATTACAAGGAAATTAGATGTCAAAGTCAATTTTTTTTTTTTATTTCGGGGCTCTCAAGGTCAACAACATTATGTGATACTCACACTGGAAGTTCAAAGGATTTCTCCATGCTTATGCTACTGTAAGTCTGACACCCATGGCTAAAAATGTATTTGACGTTTAGGTGAGTTAGATGTGGTAACTAGACAATTGTGCTTACATGTGTTGTTGTTGGCCTAGTGAACGGGACTGCAGTCGCTTGTGGCTGAGATCAATACAGACGTCAAGAACCTTAACGAAGACATTAGTTGTCCAACGTAACCAAGTAAAGAAGCACATCTGTTTTTCATGAGATGAACAAGAGATGTGTGTGTGTGTGTGTGTGTGTGTGTGTGTGTGTGTGTGTGTGTGCGTGTGCGTATGTGCGTGTGTGTGTGTGTGCGTGCCACATATTAATTTTCTCTTTCATTAGAAATATTCCCTGTTCAATTTTTAAAATTCTCCATCTTTTCCTTTGTTTCCATGAGGCCTGCTTTATTATAGTTGAAAAAAAAAATGTCAACCTGTTTCATTGTCTTGGTCTTTGGGCTTTTTTTTTATTTTTTATAAAATGCGTTTTATATCCTTGCAGTCCAATTTTATTGCTGAAGTCCAGGCTTTATTTGCTGGTGGTTTATGGACACCCTGGGTCATCGAACCCCATAGAATCATTGTTCTGTAATGCAGAAATGAAATGTCCTTCTCCCAGACTCACACACACACACACAAACACCGGCCTATATCCGCCTGACAAATGCCAACCCATGGCCCGAGTCAGTCCTTACGTGGGCTGCCGATAACAAGCATTTGTAAACAGGTCTAAACAGATCAGGCGACCAGCACCATTGTCACTATGTCTACTAATGTCTTCTAATGTCTTCCCTCCAGCCTCCTACTACTGCTTATCCTGGGCTCAGGGATGTGGGAGGAGGTTGTCAAAGCTGTAGTGGGGTGACTGAAGGGTTTCATAGGGCTGCAGAGTCATCAAAGCAAACTGAGCAAGTAAAACAAAGTTGTTAGAAAAATGAAACAGACATTAATCGGGGTTCTAACTTGAACGTCAAAGCGTTTTGGGCTAAATCAAACCTTTTATGTCACATGCTTCTATAGGAGCTAAAGTATGCTAAAGAAATCTCTCTGCAGGCTCCACCAGCTCAGAGCGGGGTGTACCAGTCTTCATACTTCACACCCACACGGCCCTTCTTTCTCTTCACACCACAAAATAAGAACATAAAAATCTGTTTCCTCCAGATGGACACACGACACTCCGCCCCCTTCAAAATCAGCTGACTCCCACAACAAGCAATGGGAGGCTCACCCAGGAAATAAACATGTCACCCGACGAGATGAGTCACGTCTATCATTTCTCGATTTGTGGGCTTTTCAAAGAGGAGAAAACTCTTCAGGTAGCTTGATAGACATTTCATACAATCCTCACTTGGGCTGTGCGCGACAATCTCACCCTTGCAGACCCAAAGAGTTTTGTTCCAACACTGGAGGAGCATGAAAACACCAGTGCAGCCAGGCATCGAGCGATTGCCATGGCAACGAAACGCCTCCCTGTAAACTGGAGGAAATCGGTTTCAGTTGCCATGGTTGCAGCTGGAGTCACGTAGGGTGATGGAGCAAGACAGAGGGACATTTAAAACTTCAACAATTAAAGTCTGTAACCGCATTGGATTCATCCTCCCATCCGTCTTTTTTATGTCTCTCCTGCACATTGAGGCTCGCAGGGTGGTTGCTGGAGCCTCTCCCAGTCATCAGGGCGACAAGTTGCAAGTTTATGACAGAGGTAAGTGTGACACCCACGGATTGTATTTTTATTGAGTTGTTATCATTTTATCTTTTTGGTATGGCGACAATTGTAGTTTTTGTTTAGGCCGCTACTGGCTAAAATGAACACCAGGTGGCAGCACCGATCGGCGGTATCACTGGGACTCGGCAAGGTGAAGCGGAAGCTAGCTAGGCTCATAATGTAAATACCGGGAAATGAGTTACAGGTGTTGCTTCGCCGGTGTAGGTTTTTAAGGTAAGTTATTATTATATTTTGTTCACTTTTCATACCACTTTATAAACACACGCAAAGCAGTCCTGGTTATGCGTGCAAGAAAAGGGTGTTGAATGTTTATGTGTTGCAACTATATGTGTTGCAACGTAGCGACATACATGACTAGCATGGATGAGAAAATGGCATCCGTCGCCGCAGCCTGCCGTTTTTTCTTTTATTTGTTTCTTTTTGGCTCCTGGTTAATTTGTGGGGTTTTCCCTCTGGGTAATTGAATTGATGAGCTAATGTTGCAGGCGATTGCTAAGTTTAAGTTTCAATCACAGTGGGCAGCCTTGTTTAATTGCGCCCACAGTTATTAGATAATGATAGTTCAAAGGCGAGCGTTTTAGTCACCTGATCTATCATTTCACTTCGCGTGTCTACCTGTCCAAATCCATCCGTCTGCCTGTTTGACAGACACAGTCCTCATCAGCTTTGTCAGTAGTTTACATGTGCAATGACATTTGTGCATGTTTTTTTTTTCCACCACAATGCTTTTGCGCCAGAAAATCCGTGTAAATAGCGCCAAAAACAGTGATTCCGATCCACAGAGGGGACGCAAACGTGAAAACAGGCGGAAAATGCGCCGAGGCGCAGGTAGCAGCAGGGTTGCGCCAGACTCATTTGAATGTATTTAAATGAGTCATTACGCGCAAAAGGACACACCCCCTTCTATGCAAATATGCCTCATTCAAACAGCGGCAGATCCAGAAAGAGTTTGCGCTCGTGTCCGCACGATGCAGTTTGACAGACGGAAACACCGCCAGCCAAAACCAGGCGCAGCTTCTGTCTGTCCAAGTGTTTCTGGCTTCTGAGTGAAACTTTCCTCTCTGAAAAGCCTGAAATATATATATATGGCTCCTGAAATCTTATATATAGATAGGCATAGACTACAGTATATATGCCAATATTTTAGATAGGCTATGAAAAATACAAATGGTACTCAGGTGTTGGTGACTAACGTGTCTTGCGTCTTGACTTTCTTTCCATTGTGGCAGCAGTCTTGGTAGACGGAGGAGGCATCGTAATGCCAGGCACATTTATCGTCCACTTGCTTCAGCAGGGAGGGCAGCCGGCTCACGATCTGAAATTTTTTGTCTTCTTTTCCGTGCTTCCATTAACACACGCACTCACGAACAACCTTTGGCGCAAACTGCTCTCAGGTTGCCAGACCGCAACATTTGCACCTGTTTCAGGTGCCGCATTTGTGGGTGTTTGCGCCTGCATGTCATTAGCGCAAAAACCTTTGTGGATACACGCATCTGTGGCGCAGATTGCAGCCGCAATCTCACAGCAAAACTCACCGCATTTTACCGCTGCGCGTCCGTGTGTGTGTGTGTGTGTGTGTGTGTGTGTGTGTGTGTGTGTGTGTGTGTGTGTGTGTGTGTGTGTGTGTGTGTGTGTGTGTGTGTGTGTGTGTGTGTGTGTGTGTGTGTTTACAAAATTCCTGGCAAGGGCATTTTTGACCAGTCATCTCTTTTCCTCACAACTGTCTCATGTAATTGAGAGTCTAACCAATGTCCAAGTACTACAATGACCTTGACGACCGAGAACCTTGACAAAAGTGCGCTGATGTGCATGCATGTATGTCTTTCTTACCTCTGCGATGTAGTTTTGTATTTTTGCCTGTAAAACAAACAGAAGAAAAACAGTCAAATTTAAATTTTAATACATATGCATAGCATAAACCAAGACAATATAGTACAGAATGGACACTAGATAGATAGATAGATAGATAGATAGATAGATAGATAGATACAGAAGGGTCTCTAGCCAATCACAGCTATATAGTCTGACCTTGAGGGGAAACTACAGCTAAGATGTGTTTTAGTGTTGACATTACAATAGACCTGTTATTTTGTTGTCTCTCTGTAATTGCATACTGGCCTGTGTGGGCGGATCAGCAGTGAATAACTAAGAGCAGTGAGCAGCGTACATTTACAACTGTACTACAATTAAAGGTTGTCAGGATTTGTTGGCAAAAGCTTATTACGCCACCCATAAATATATTTGTGTATGTGTACAAACGCTGTGACATAAAAGCAGCTTGGCTTTCCTACCCATGGAATGGTTCCTTCACATATACAAATAGTCAATGATCAATGGTTATTTTCTGTCACAGTGGACTAATTAGTGCATATTGGGGGGAAAATAACAGACGGACTGAAATTATGCGACCTTTATTAAGAACTCACCTTTCGCTAAGTCCTGTCCCCCATGGTTACTGTTGCTACGCCTAGCACACTTTCACTGCCACTTCATTCACATCAGCCATTTCAGTGAAAGATACTCCAAAAGATAATAATTTACGATTTCTGGAGTAGCACTAGTTCGGAAATGTCAGGGAGAACGAGCTAGAAAGGAGTGCAATATGTACACGAGGGGCGGAATAAGTGAACAAAACGCTCATACAGGCTGCTTGCACCAGCCGGCCAGCTCAGACAAAGACACCGTAACACTGGCTGTCTTGCGTGTGGATGGATGACTTCAAGTTAAGAAATCATCTTTGAGATGCGAAGACCACCGTAGCTCCCTGGCAATCTTGGGAGAGGGAGGGTGAGCGGAAGAGCCCTGCAATTCTAAAACCTGAGCCCTTGATGACAGAGTTTTACTCACTGTACCTTTAACTGAAAAACATGGCTGAGGATAGATGAAGGATGGAGGACATGGGGATGAAGGTTGCTTTTTAGGAATGAGTCATCGCTCTTCCATTTCCTCTTGGTGTGATACTTTAGGTAGAAGTGTTTCTCCTGTTGACTAAAAGCCCTGCAGCCAGCTTCTCCCCTCACTCGTCTCTCACTTTTTTCACCCTTGAGGATTCCAATGTTCAGCATGTTCAGCTCAGGTGTCAAGAGGGCGTTCATTAGTTAAAGCAAGTTTGTCCCAAAAGAAAAAGCAGTATTTGTCCGTGAAGAAGCACCACGGGGCGTATTTAGCGCAACAGTCGTTAACTGCATCTACACCGCCTACACCTACACTGTAGCCTAAAAGGAAAAAGATAAGACATGAATATCCATTAACTTGCTGTTCTGTTACCATGGAAACTAGCGATAACAACTAAAATGTGTGCACCTGTATATGCTCCTATACATTTCCAATTACCTATATACTTTACAGATTGATTTGAGTAAAAAATGAATGGCACTGCCTACACTTGGGGTCAACTCCCAGTTTTGGTTCAAAGGTTAAAGTTCAGAAGTTTCCCCAAATTCTCTCGACAAATGCTTGTGCAAAAAACACCTTAAGGAAGGAAACATTAACTAACAGAGTTCTTGTAGTCATGCAAGTTTACAATTTGGAAAAAGTGCTTTTATTCTATATATTAAATGTGATTATGAAATGACTACATTTTGGTTTCATTTTTTCTTTAAAGCAGCCCTAGGTAACTTTCGGTGGAAATGGCGAAGTGACGAAGTAAACACGCTGCAGCGCTAGTTTATCGATGTGGGAAAATACAAGTAGTCGCCTAGCTGGAGCGCTCATATGTGTTCAGGAAAAACACCAATATGAAATGCAAAACAGACATTGACAATAACGTCGTAGCAAACGGTCAAATACTTTTATTACTTTGTCTTTCATCGAGGTTAATTATTGGGTTCCATTCCGTCATTTTATAATCTCATGTATTTGTAATGGTAGTATGTGAAACCACCGTAAAGTGGTTCGTCCGGCATGTCGGGTCGCGCTTGAAAGTTACGCAGTGCAGTTACAGCCGGCACAACCCCCCTCTCGCTGCCGAGGCGGCACCATTGATCCTATTAATTGGTTATATACCGCTTTACTGAGTTTGGAATCATAATTTTAGGACAGATGTCATTGATGGTTTGGCTTGTGCTGACAGACACTTTACTAATTCATTCCTGTAAAAATCCAAGTGATGCAATTAACGTCTTTGTTCTGTAAGAAAAACATGGGAGTGATGCGGCGTTTGCTGTGTAAATCCATGTCTGGCATTCATGAGAACAGCTTAAAAAGAAAAAAATCAAAGAAGCTTTTAGACTCGTCAGCGCTTTGTAGTTCTTTAGATCGTCGACAGTCAGTTCTCACAGAATGGAGCTTCTTCTGATAGCGGCAGATGATGACCAGGAAGGCGAGAGTGAGTAAGTTGTGTTTTAAAGTTTCACCTTCTGTATCTCAGTCTGACTAAACCGCTGTCGACAGGTAGCGCGCTCTACTTGCCGATGTTTCCCTGCAGAATTTTGCAACACTTTTCTTGGCTTTGACTTCTTCGTCTACCACACAAGCTGCTCCATTTCAATTTTTTTGAGAAAAAACAAATTCTCTGTTGTTGTTGTTTATGCCAGATCGTTACAAATACAAGATGTTGTTTGGCAACTAGAGCCCATTTCTCTTAAAAAAAAAAAAAAAAAAAAGATTGCCAGAGGGCATGTTTTCTTTTGAATCGAATATTCATTTCAGTTATTTAGCTGCAGCAACATTCATTAACTCAAAAACTGATTTCGCCAAATGTTTTCCTGTCACAACATGATGAACGAGATGACTGCGACATGAAGGGGAAACAAATAGTTCCAATAGCATTTTTAATCAGCAGTGATGGGACCCAGAGGACTGTGTAGTTATTCTCGCAAAGAATAGAAACTTGATTGTGAAAATAAAAACCTCTTGGTTTAATGCGTGGTTATGGAGTAGTGCACCCATTTAGTGGTCCATACATCTTCTTGTGGAAACCACAGTAGAAATTATTGTGTGTGCCACCTCCAGAGTAATAGCAGAAAAAAATTGAAAATGGATGGATGGATGATGGATGGATAATTTGATATTTTTGGCAGCCAGTAGTTTGGCTAACACCCGGTCAAAAGGTCCAGATTCCCAATTTCAGCCTCAATTGTATAACTTTAATCTATTATTTAACATAAGTTCAAATTCCACAACGGTCCAGTGGCTTTTTTATGTATATTTTATTATATATCAAAAACAATGGCAAAGAGTAAAGTGTTCATTGATAATGATTTAAAGCTTATCTGACCACTGCACATAATCAATATAAGGGAAAGGAACAAGTACTTGGTAATCTGTTCCTATACTTGGTAAAGGACCAAGTAGAGTAAAAGTAAAGTATAGGAACAGATTCTTGCTTTTGTTAATGTTTGGTACTTCATGAGACCAAAGGCTGTACTCTGAGGTAATTCTTGACATAAGAGCTTATCGGAGAATGTAATGGAAAACTCAACTCAACTCAACACTGGTTTCGTATCAAATAGACCAGGCCTAGCCAAACTACGGCCCGCGGGCCACATCCGCCCCGCTGCGTGTCTCTGTCCGGCCCGCGTGAAGGCAGTCATAAATATACCCCCCCATCAACGAAAAAAAATGCCGGGACACAATTTCCTACCAGCACCCGGCCACCCCCGCCCCCGCCAGTCAGAAACAGAAGCAGTATGATTTAAGGAGAGTATTCAAGTATTAAGTCATATTACAACAAAAAGAAATGTGAGTGCAATGTGGTTCAGCCACCGTATTCTTGTTTGCCTTGTATTCTGAGAATCTACGCCTCCGAGATCTGATTTTAAAGACTTCTTTATTAAATTTCTCAAACTGCCCATGACCACCTTATATGCCTTACATAGAAAGAGGGACACGTCAGTGTTGCCTCCGGAGTCTGATGCTTTTTGTGTTATTCATTAAACCCGTGACCTTGGCAATTAGGGACTCTGGTAGAAAAGGGGGTATCATCGGCAAATTTATGTTTGCAGACGATATTCTGCTTCTTATTTCAAGCTCAACCTCAGGCATTGCCAAAATTACATTTAGCACTTACATTAGATCCTAATCATTTCAGTGGCATCACATTGAGGTTTAGGTCAAATTGAATATGTAATAACACCTGTAGGGCACTTGTTGCCAAATATGTTGACTAATAATATGCATATTAAGGAAAATGGGACATATTGTGATGCGTACGAGCCAGTGCATAGTGACAGCACATCCAGACAGATGTCAAGCAGAGATTGTTGTATTCTGTTTGATTTCGAAGTTTACTGGAAGCAATGAATGCTTACTCTGTCAATAGTGTTATGACACTGTCAGTCTGTGTGCTTCAGACTTAAACATGATGAAGATGCACAGCTGCAAGGTTGAAAAAAACAACAACATTCTTCTATCAGTGATTTCAGTGATCAGTCTTTAAAGCCTGAATAGGGTCGTAGTGTAATAGTTGCTGAGACCAGTCTTGAGACCAGTCTTGAGACCAGTCTTGAGACCACTTCTATGCCATCTCATCCCATCTTGGCCATTTGTTCTGGGTCTTGTCATGGTCTCAGACTCATGGTCTCGGGGGGGGGGGATCTCAAAACCTGGTCAGGCTGTTCCTGCTGCAGTGTCATTATTGTTATGTGCCTCTCTTCAAATGCAGCTCAAAAGATGCATGTCTTTTAAAGACATGTTGGAATGTCTATTTTTTTTCCTCATTAGGTGTTTAGGTCTTTGTTGGAACTGTCAAGCATCTTGCGTCTATGCATTTTATACCTTGTCTGAACAAACGAAAAAAGAAAAATATAACTTTTTTTTTCCCTATTGGTGCCTCCACAGCCTGCGCTCCTGCATCTCTTTTCTTCATGAGCTGAACAACCTCTGTCACGTACTGTGATGTATTGTGCCTGCAGTTGAAATTAGCCCGTTACCATAACAGCTGTGTTGAGTTCCTGCTGTTGAGCTCGGCCCTAGTATGATGTTTCTGTTCTACAATTCATGCCAGTGGTAAGTGGTGGTTCCAACAATAGACTAGTGTTTTGGCCTCAGTTACTGATGACGTCACTACTCAGGTGATGAAAGGGTGGTGGTACTGCCAGTGTACCTTTTTTTTCCTGATTGTATGTGATTGAGAATCAGTGCACACACTGTCGCAAATTGTTAGTGGTGACTTATTGATTCACCGCTCAACAACATTTTGTGAAGGGGGGTGTAGTCTGTCTGTCTACTGTTAGTATTTTTTATTTTTTATTTTATTTCCCTAATAAGTTTTTACTTATTTAAGTTGTCAAATTGAAAATTGGTACTAACAGTGTGTAGACCTTTGGCAGACGTTGCAGTCTCTGGTGACTTTATTGATTTTGTAATTTTTTTCCAGCTTCAATGATTTGCTGTTAATGTAAAACCCCCTTCGAGCAGATTTAATAGTTGTCCGGGCATGAGTGATGCACCTCATTTGTTGTGTTCCAAAAAGGTCTGTCTAACGCTTGTCTGACTCATGTTGTGTCTTCAGTGTGGCTTCAGTCCAGCCCCAAAAAGTCGTTGCTTCCACATGCTCACTGTAACTTTGAGTTAAACAACACATATCCGTGAAGCTTGGCTGAACATGATACATATGGTTGGTAACATTCCAGCGCCTACGTTGTTCAGCTTCTGCCATTGTCTAACCTTTGACAGTTGAAAGTTCTTGGTATTGTCCATGCAGTGCCGTGGGTAACACTGATCCAATGCTAACCAATAGTACACAATTTTTCCAGCAAGTTAAGTGTTTGTAAATATTTCATCTATTGGTTTATTTACTGTGTATTCGTACTTGACATTTAGATACGAGGACCCCAACCATAGCCCGAATCCATCATTTATAAAATATGAATTTCCATCCATCCATCCATCCACCTTCTCCTCAGCTTCCTCCGCGAAGGCTGGGTACAACCAACAACGAAACACACACAAATAACAAAAAACGTGTAAAACTGCAGAGAGTGTGCACTTCTTCAAAAGTGGTACCCTGCAGTCTAGAGAGGCTGTGATGAGGCTGCTGAGAACACACGTGCTGGAATACTCTCAATCATTCTAGCAAAAACATTGTGATGGTCAGTTCAAATATTTTCCTCCAGTTTTTTCCAGTCCTGCCTTGCCTCTTTCCACGCCTTCCTCTCCCATTGCGGACTTTGCTGCATTACAACGCGCGGCTGTTACCATGGCAACTACGGGGAACAAAAAGACAAGCTGTTTTACATCCCCCTGCCGTCGCTTCAGATTCTGACAGATGCCGCTATGGTCTTCCTGCTGCCGAGCCTGCTTGCTCACGTCCACTCCAAGAAACCGAAAAACAAATAAATAAATCAAATAAAGCATGAGGTGCTGTCAACAACAACGCGCTCGTGTTTGCGGCACGTTTAGCGACGACTCGCACATTTTCTCCTCTCACTCATTTCTCCGATGTCTGTCTTCCCTTCCCATCCGCTGCACCAGCGCCACTGCCTGCCGTCACCCCGATTCTAACGTGGACCTTCGCATGAACTCCAGTTGACTACTCAGCTATGACATCATCATCATTATGATCATTGCATTACATCGTTACCGGCAAAGCTGCCGCTGCCGCTGTTCTGGTGTCTACTCACATTCCTCTCAGTCGATTCAGCACCTGGCTGTTGTGACTTTGCTCCAGAACGTCCTCAAAGTCCTGCACCTCCCGAGTCCGCTGCCAGTCCTCCTCAGCCTCCTGCTGCTGTTGATGATGATGCTCAATTTGTAGCTCTGCCTTTACGGGCTGTTCTTTGGTCTCTGGCATCTCTTCTGTCTGGACATGGTCTTCCGGCAGCTCCTCCTGGACTTGTTTCATCTCGCCTACGGTTGCCTCCTCCTCATGGTCTACATGGACCTGCTGCGGCTCCTCCGGTTGCAACTCCTCCCCCTCCTCTACCCGGCAGTCCTCCACCTGGTCCGTCTTCTCAGTCTCTTCCTGTTCCTGCTTTAGCTCCTCCTTTAGCTCCTCCCTCTCAGTCTGTGGGACTGCCCACTGCTCTTCCTCCTGCTCCTCTTGTACCTCCTCCTGGTGCTCCGGCTCCTCATTTTGTTGATGCTCTTCAGCCACCAGAGTCTGCTGGGAGTCGTCCTTCTCCACCAACTCCTCATCAGCACTATTTTCCTCCTCCTGCTGCAGCCTCTCCTCATTCAGAACCTCCTCTTCCTGCTGCATCTCCCCCTCTTGGTGGTCTTCCAGTCGGTGCAACTCCTGCTGTTCCTGCTCCTGGTCTTTTTCTTGCATTTCCTCCTCTTCCTGGTGGTCCTCCTGCTCTGGAACAACGTCCACTTCACTGTTCTGCTGCTGCATGTCTCCCTTCTAAAGCTGTTCCACCACCTTGTAACCCTTCTCGGTGTGGTGGACAGAGGAGAGGAGGAGTATGAGGTGGAGGTGGAGTCTCCTAACGGGAGTCGACTTTAGTTCGCACGGCGTGTCCAGGCGTCTCTCAGAGTGACCTAAGCAAATGAAGCATCTAGACTGATCGCAGCTGAGAGAGTTGCATTTTGATTGACATTCCAACATCCAACTTCCCGTGAAGTCACTGGACGAGCCGGCCAATCCAAAACAAATGTTTTGCGATCTCGTCCTGCATGTTGCGTGTCATGAGATAAACTGGTGCGAGGAGAAAAAAAAAAGTTGGAAAGCCGAGACACAGAAACCAGCCGCCTGTCATCGATAAACCAGCAACAAGTTCAACAAGGTAACTGCTTGACGATCTCCGTCAGGGGTTCGAGCCGTGGAGCTCCGCACTCCGGCACTGCGGCTGCCAAACCATCCCGCTGAACGTCCCACAGCACTGCGTAGCAACACAAGGAGGAAGTCGACCAGCAGTAAAGACAGAACGGAGGCAGAGGGAGAATAAGAGAGAGGGAGAGGGAGAAGGAGAGAGAGGGAGAGAGAGAGAGCGATGGATGGAGGAGGACAAAGCAGAAGCAGAGAACATCACAGAGCGTTTCCGTGGTAACTCAATAACGGTTGCTAAGAGTGATGGAATCCTGCGGACCTCTTCTTCCTCCCCCTCTTAACTCCTCCTCCTCCTCCCCCTCAGCCTCTCTCGAATCCAAACACACGCACGCACAAACACACACACACACACACACACACACACACACACACAACTTTACCCTCCCATCAGATGCAAAAAAGCAAACAGGCATCTCAGTCAGTCCTTCATCGCTTAGCAGCTGCATCAGAGGAAACAAGATCAGGAAAGTGTGTGTGCGTGTGTGTGTGTGTGTGTTTGTCTGTTTGTGTGTACAGTGCTAAGCTGTGTGCGTGCTTTGCATGCCTGAGTGTGAGCTCTTGAGTCTGTGAATTCCAGACAATGATGGTGAAATGTTCCTTTAAAAATGACAACGGCAGGCTCAGACGCTGCTCAGACCTGCTGACGGCCTCTAGGGGCAGCAGTGGCAATTCAGAGACTGAAATGTTGTATTATTAACTAGCTGTCAAGTATTTGATTCCTTTTTTCATTTGTCCTTCCAAAATTGGACACAAGTCGGATACAAAACTCAATAATAATATTATTTTAAATTGTAAGCAATAATTTGTTACATTAATTTACATATATACATATACATATATACACACGTGTGTGTGTGTGTGTGTGTATATACACACACACACTCACACACACACACACACATATATATATATTTTCCATACAATACCTAAGTGGTGTTCTTAGCAGCACTTGCAATGCCATTATGAAGAACAATCAGAAGACTTCACTTCATAGTACTCCAGTACCTTTAAAAGATTTGATATAGATGCGATATCATCTAATAAAATATAAAACTGCCCCAGTATGATAATACCTTGGTAAATGATCGTCCTGCAATATGTATTGCAATACTATTAAAAACAACGAAAACAAAAAAAAAAAGGATTGCGGCTCTACTATTTTACAATTTTAACAGCCATAACTGAAAAGATTTTGAGAGTTGTGATGTCCTCCATCAACGAAGCTGCACAGAATTTTGATCTCCTGTTGATTATGTGAGGTTGTTCTTTTTACCATGTTGTGTCTCTCCTGTTGAGTCAGGTCAGGTCAGGTCAAAAGTTGAATAATATACTACACACAATTATCCTCAGTTGGCCAAAGACAACTCAAACATTCTTTTCATTGAATTAGTCATTTGCAAATTCTTGCTATCTTTTCTTTCATAAAGTAACTCTACTTCTATAACTTAACACTGCTACACGCATCTCCATCTCTGTATAGCAGATGTAAAGACAGTACATGAGCAACACAGTGGCTCTCTCCTCTGCTACTGGAGTGGATCTTGTTCAAGCTGGAGTCTACAGTTGCCGGCCTTGATTAAATGCCTGTCGTCCTCATGGCCCCCGAGGGGAAAGTGTCTCACCATAAATTAGTTCTTATCTTCATTTCCTGCTGAGGCCTATCGCCGCTGAAACACAGCTCTGTCTCAATCCCCTCCAAATAGTCATTGGGTCTGGTGGCAAGTCGGCTTATCACCGATTCACATGCGTAAACTCGAGCATATGTTTGGGTGGTTATTTGTCCGTACGTTCGAGGCACTACAAAGAAAACGTGACTTAAGCTGTTGCATAAGATTTCAACTTTTTTTTTCATACAGACATACTGGCCGAAGTCATTCCAGCACATCTAAATATGACCACATGAGGCACAAAGCCACGCATGACCATTTCACAGACAGAAGAGGTTTTGTTGTTGTTGTTGTTGTTTTTTTACCAAGTCCTTGGTGATTTCAGCGAAGAGTGACTGATGGATCCACAAACTCGACTCTTGATGTTCCACCTCTTCCTGAATGGGCATTGCAGGTGACTGACTTTAACTTCCAGAAGAGAGTCCCCTGCTGGAGGAACAGCAAGAAACACCTTTTTAGTATTTATTAAACACCACACCAAATACTCAAATAACAACCAAGCTGGACATGGCTAATAAAGAAGCAAACCTTTGGAAAAATCATGGGTAAAAATCAACTTTATATATTATCAACTTTTATTATTCGCTTTTAAAACTTTTGCTTTTGGTCTTTAACATGTATGTCACATTGTAGGCGCAGTTAGCGGTGGCTGTTGAGAAATACTCTAAGCATATTGTACAAACACGCGTTTAGATCCAAATTGGAAGTAAGAAACTAACAATTGAGTTCACACATTTTTTACAGACAAGGTTTTTGACTACAGCAGTGCTCTCTTGTGGCACAGACACAGAGCTGACAGGGAAATGGTGAATGATGTACAGCATTTAATCATAAAATCGATGTCAATAGTGTAATCACAAATTCACACTTATTTTTACTTAGCATATCAAGAAAAAAAAACCTGGCTGTCTAGCTGCATGGCAATGTTGGCTCTGCCTCGCACGGCTAGCTTGACCGTGTTAGCCCTATGCCTCCTCCAAGACTTTGTGGGGTTTTTTTTACTTATCAGTCTCCCACAAATTACACAGGCCATATCTGTTTAGACAGCAAACACGAAGATTAAGGAATTTGCGCAATTCATCCAACTAGCCAAGTCTTCTTGTATACCAATTACAGTAGAAGTCAATTTACCTTGCTCCTTCATGCTTGCTTATTTTGAGTCCCTGCCTGTTTTGTCTGCCTACACTGGATCTACAGGCTTTTGCTTGTTGGTGGATTAAAGAGATTGCCGACTGGAGCTGAACCCTCTGCTTCGCTCCGTTTCCTTTTGCGCCTGTTCAGCCCATTGCAACACATAACTCTGATGATATTGCAGCATCTTCTCACATAAATAAAGGGCTCTTTCCGAGCCTTCACTGACTCTGAACGTTCACTGTGGGATACCCCTACACCCAGAATTGTTTTTGCATGAAGGTATTGTAAATTAATGAGTAAGGTCCCATCCATCCATCCATCCAGCCATCCATTTTCAATACCCGCTTCTTCCTGAGCTCAGGGTCACGGGGGTAAATACAGCTTGGCCTGATTCGCTACCTAGATTATACTGACGTATAAGTGGCTGAAAGATCCAATCTTGACCTTCCATTGCGGCCTGTGCAGAACCAATTTATATCAAACATGTTTGATATCATGAAAGAATCTGAGTCTTTGTCTGAAAGTTTTACTCACAGATGACAATTTTTTTTCAAACCAATTCAAACCTCTTTGGATTTATTTAAGTGAGGATTTTTGTTTTGGATAATTGGTTTCAGATTAGCTCTGTGTTGTCTATAACAGGGCTGTTTTAGTATGTTTTGCCAGGAGGAAGTGGAGAGATCAAAATCCCACGGCTCTAGTGACATCAGCCAATTCAATTGTTATGCTCCAACTCCACCAGGAAGCAGGGCTGTATCACCTAACCAGCAGCGGTAATCTCCCATCCGATAAACATTTAAAGATATGTTGTTTTTAATCCTATGAGATCTACAATTTCATAAGAGATTAATAGGGAAGTTTTGAAGTAGCCATACCTGAATCACAGTTCAACCGATTTATCCAATTCATTTTATAATGTAACTTTGTAGCATAACTCTCACATAATCTATCCAATAGGAGCATGACTATTTGCTGAGGAGGATATTCGGGGCCATGCCACAGTCTAGAACAGGCATTTGGCAAACTATGTATTTTAGAACCCATTGTGGCCCCACCAGTCAAAAGGTTTCCCCACCTCTGGTCCAGGTAGTATCAGCAGTCCCTCGCTGGGTCTCTCACATGTATGATATGGAGCCTGGCTCTGTTCAAGGTGGCAATATCGTTTGGTCTATGATCAATCACCATGTACTAGCGTAGCTAAGAGATAGGAGGGGGTTGTGTGAGTGCGAGGGCCAGTGATAACAAGATCAGTGTCCAGCCTCAGGAAGTTACCACCTGATGATCCATAACACATCCTGCCATAGCAGCTTGTCAGTGGGCTTAGCTTAGCAGGCTAACTATGTGCTAATCTTTTTTTTTGTTTTTGTTTTTTTTTTGTTGGTAGTAGCAGTTCCTTGTGTTGCTATTGATTCTATCTAATAAGGATTCATCTCATTAAATCTAAGTCAGTTTTTTATCGTGAAAAACACAGAATTGACTCTCGTTGAAAGCCTAAAAGATTGTCAACTGAGTTTTAATTTGGACTGTTCACTTTGGGTTCACCTCCGGGGGGGTACCAACAACAATCATGGCAACGGCAGACAGTCTGATTGGTCATCTGGCTAATTCACTGTTAATTGGTTCTTCATCACCGTAATCAGCACCGTCATTGAGGAGACCGTTAGAAATGACCGTGTGTGTGTGTGTGTGTGTGTGTGTGTGTGTGTGTGTGTGTGTGTGTGTGTGTGTGTGTGTGTGTGTGTGTGTGTGTGTGTGTGTGTGTGTGTGTGTGTGTGCAGTAATATATTCAGATGAAAACCTTTTGAGGGAGCAAGACAGACAACAGGTCTGCACTGAGGGAAATGTTATTCAGCAGGTTTAGACCTTCATGGAAAAGAAGTTTCGAGAGCAACGTATTTCATATATTGTGGGGTTTTTTTTCAGAAATATATAAATAAATTCAAGTTTTAGACTGCACTTCTTCCTCTGATTTAAAGCTAATCAAACAATGACATTTGAAATGAAATAAATTGTCAACTTGTGCAAACTACATTCGGAAATGACACGGCCCCATGACTGCTACTCACATGGTTGGACAATGACAAGGGAGGTAGAGGAAAGTGACCGTCTGACCTGCTGTTGGCTGCTCCAACGTCTTCTCCTCGGGCTTCACCATCACCACCATTTTCTTCGCTCCCAGGGCCGAACAGAAGGAGCCCATTGTCAGGTGGAGCGCCAAATGAGAAACTCCACCCTGGCGACAGATCTCGTCGTATCTCTCAGGGGTTCCCAAACAAGCGGCGGACTCATCTTCCCGCTTCCATTGACGTGCCACTCGGCGCGGACCTCTGTCTCCCGAGTGCTGTTGCACCCCTCACACTCTCACTGGCCTTGCCCTCTGCAATCATTAACAGAAGGGTGTGTGTGTGTGTGTGTGTGTGTGTGTGTGCGCGCGCGCGCGCATGTACGTGCGTGCGTGTGTAATCATTTAGCAAGACTAATAGGGGAGCAGCAGGATTGTCTAATTGTCGTCCTGGAAGCTAACGGAGATAAATAAAGCCAAACAGCTCACACGCTGCAGGGCTCCTCTGTGTAACATTCTGAGCTACGTGCTCGTCCTCTAGACTGGAAAAATACATCTGGATCGGCTCATCATTCTATTGGATGTGCATATTGCATAGTTATACTTGGAAGCTAACCGAGCCTTATTTGTGGTACAAGCAGTGTGCGAAATACAAGGGGTCTGGTTGGACCGGACCCCATCTCATGAACCAATGAGACCCCCTGAATGCAAAGTTTAAAGGGGGTTGTGAGAGCCATATTTATTATTTTTATTTTTGTTTTCCTGTTTATATGCCAAGCCAGTAGGGGGCTGTATTGGGTCAGCACAGGCAAGACCATTTAAGCCAGGTGAACCTGGTAGCGACCCAGCGAGTTAGGTGGACCAGTTTTCGGTCTGTTAGTTTCGTTAATGCGATATTGACTCGTCATTATTGATGCTATACGCTATTATGAGTTATTGACGTGATATATGGAAATAAACAAATCGTAACATGTCGTAACAAATCCACAGTAGCAACCATAGTAGTGGCACAACAAAGGGGCTTTTGCCACTGCAGGGGTCTTATTTTATCAAAATGCTAAAAAAATAAATAAATAAAAAAAATCAATGTCACTAATGGTCACTAAAATGCCTGTCAGGTCAGCCTGACATTCAATTTTTCAAAGGAAATTTAGATTGGTGTGGAGTAACAATCAGGAGGATGGGGACACCCCGAATATTGATGGGTATTTTGCACACTGGTTACAAATATTGTGCCATGTCTACAGACGGTTTGCTACATTTTCCATCATGTCTAAATTTCATTTGCTAAAATATTCTTTGAATAAATGCGACAATAAGGCAGTGACATTAGCAGTCACCAAAGCGTCAACCTTGTTAGCGTGACCAAATAAGCTGAGGCTCAGCGCATGTTTTCAAAATGTTGCTTTTAAAGGATTCATCCAATCACATATCACACAGAGCTGAACAAGATAAGTGCACCGCAACACACAGATAATATGAACAGCAAAACACAAACACGTTTTCATTTTTGTGCTTTGCAGTCAACGAAGCTGTCTGGGAAAGGAAGGAAGAAACTTCACATCACCTCATCTCATTACATTTTTTTGTTTTAGCGTTTCATACAAACATAATGCACTATGATTCAGGTTTACTCAACCAAAACAAACAGACACGTGGACAAATCAATTCAAACTTTGCACAATGCGTTGCAGTTCTGCCTTCCTCGGAACGTAGGCGATCACTTTCCTTCCGTTCTCAGTGCTCGGATCCATTCGTCAACTGATTTTTGTATCTCTTCAGCTGCTCTACGAAGCCAGGGTTGGGCGAGGCGGCGGGCCGAGCTGACTGGACCAGGGACAGAGCGGCGTCAAAGGTGTGGTCTTCGCAGGACATGAGGAAGCCGATGACCACGGCAGGCGCTCGCGATACACCAGCGTTGCAGTGGACCAACAGAACTCCTTTCTAGGAGAGAAAAAAAAATGAAAGTAAAAAAAAAAGGCTGTGTGTACGGCTGGGCGATATGACCAAAATGTAATTTCCCGATATAGCTCCTGGTACGATATACATCACGACATAGCACATTTTTGGTAAATCAATTCAATTAATTAACACTCTAAATAGGGTGATTTTTATGTTATGTAAATAAAAAAAAAAAGTATTAAATATATATTTACTACAATCCACACAATATTATATATTTTTTTATGAACATGGTAGTGTTGTATATGATTGTCATTTTCTGGAATTGTGTCTAAAAGAGGTTCAGTTGTGTTGCAATGCGCAGTATGGTTGGCTCGTTTTTTAGTGAAGAGGTTTGGCCGCTAGCCGGAGCCTCACAGCTGCTTTTATGAGTGTCGCATATCTTTAGCTTCTGGTTTTAACCACCTTATTTAAGAGCATTGTTGTTGGACCATACGTTTTTGAAATTAATGGTGACTGAGGCTTTGCGAGTCGAATGCAGTGACTCATTTTAGTGTGACAACGAATAAACCTTTACATTTACATCCCGCTCTGTAAAAAGGAAAAAAAAAAAGAAAAAAGGACGGGATCAGCGTGCGCGACTCATTTGCTGCCTGGACTCGCAGTGGTGAGGGTCTCCTCTCTGAGGGTCTCCTCTGCTCCTCTCCTGACTGCAGCTGCCAAAGACTGCCGCGCGACTCGCGGCTCGACTCTCGAGGCTGTGACCGGTTTTGACTCCTTTGGGGGCGGGGCAGGCGCTCGCGGCAGCCCCCGCTGCTCGCTAAGAACAGGAACTGCGGAGGAATGATACGTGCAATCATGTCGGTCTCCAAAATACCGGGAAAGTCTCCAATAACACCAGGACAAGTCGCTAGATTTGTCGCTAGTCGCTTTTGACAACAACAACAAAAAAAAAAAGTCGCCATGGGGAGTTGGAAAGTCGCCGGATTTAGCGAGAAAGTCGGCGCGTCGGTGGCTAAAATACTGCCTGATATATGTGAACGATAGAGCTTCATGTTTAACGATAGACATTTTCCATCGTCCAGAAGATATATATCGTCATATTGCCCAGCCCTAGCTGTGTGTCAATGACTGGTACTGCCACAATGTTGTTTGTGGTTTGTTTCTTGGTAAGGAAGTGACTTCTCATCATTATTAGAATTATGAACGTGTATTAGGTTAATACAGGTATGGGCAAACTACAGCCCGGGGGCAATATGCGGCCCCATAAGCTTTTTAATCCCGGCCGGCCCGATTTGAAGAAATTATATTGATCGTAAGTAAGTAAAAAAAAAAAAATAGTTGTATGTCATCCATTTTTTTCAGTGTTTTTCAGAGTCATTTCAATAAAGAGCTCAATACCGTAGCGCTTCAAAGACACATTTTATCGTTGTGCTTTTGTTCATTTTTAATTGACATTAAAGCACATGTTTTCTCCCCATCCTATGATATATTTTTCCCTCCTATGAGGAGGGCCACCCAAACACTCCATCCACCTGCTCCTGCTCCAGCCCTCTCACTCGCAGTCAAAAAGGTTGCCCACCCCTGGGTTAATATTGTCCTCCTCCAAATGCGGTGATGAATATCTGGATTTGGTCCCTGGCTGGCTGCAAAACAATGACCGTCTACGACTGGCACGCAGAGGAAGGTGGCTCGAATTGAAGAAACTAATCATCATAACAAAGGCACCTCGACCAAATCAGGGCTGAATTCAAAATGCGCTCGATCAATTTGCTCGGCAGCCTTCCGGCGCTTATTGCAGCCGTTCCCGGTTGCTTTTCATTTCGGGGACGCTGTTCTGGCCTTCACCGGAGATAAGTGAGTCATTTTTCCCAAGTGTTCAGCTTGTGCAAACGCTCAACGTTAATAGACCCCTTGTTATGATTTTGGAAACCATGGTTATTTTTGCATTGTGTGCCCTTCTGACGTGCAAAAAAATCTTTGCAGGGAAACAATAGACGGAAAGAGGGACGTTTTTTGGGGGGGCTTTGTTTAAAGTGGCTTATAGGATTTTTATTAATAGTTTCCACTTTTGAAAAAATCAATACATCTCCATGAGACTTCAATGCAAGATTGATTCCATTGTCGAGCCTTGTGTTCTCTCCTCAAATTGTGACGTTTTGTCAGTGTTCCCTGTTGGATGGCAGAACTCTACAATTGTTAACTTTGCGTTTCACTTTTCTCAAATCAAACTGACCCCTGCAGGAGATTGGGCTCCACTGCAGCCACTGTGACCTGGTCAGAGGACAACAACAACTAATTTAAGAATCAAACTAATTGCCAATATTAAACAGGTCTGTTATACGGAATGCTGACCGTTCATTATGACAATGGTGTAATTATTGTGATGAAGGTGTAAAACTTGAATCTGAAAAAAAATAGAAACAGACTACAGGTTGTGTAGACAAAACGTTTCCAAAAAAAAACACATCACGTCACTCGCAGTCACATGACCTCAGAAAGAAAATTCAATTAAGACATGGACGGCCGTCCCGCACTGGGAGGGTCATTAGCAGTCAGATGGCCTGCTGGGTAATTTGACCCTGTGTTTCAAAGTAAAAGCATCAGTTTGATTATCAGGTTTGGAATTACCTCATATACAGGCCATCATATTAGAACAAACACACACTCCTGGTGTAATCATACACCACTAATGATAGCCTAATGACCGTGCGGTTGTGTGTGCGTGCGCGCGGTGCGCCGCAGCAATGGGGTGTCATGTTAAGGTGAACCACAGGATCAGCCGCTAAGAGGTTGTGTGACACTGAGATCGGATGCAGTTTAATAAAAGATGAACAAAAGTAGACATCTATTATTCAGGCGAGAGGAATGAGAAGGGAAAAGAAGGGAGGGAGAGAAAGACGTGTCAAATCTCAATCTGCCCCTTTTCCACAATCCCTTGACTGTGTGGAGTGGCTGCCTGCTGCTGGGCTTGGCATGGATTTCCCTCACTCATCGTCTTTTATGTATTTTGCAGAATGAAGCCGTTATCGCTCCAACTGTTGCTGTGGACGGGAGGTTTGATAATATATTTGTTATATTTATTTTTCCCTTATTTTTTCTTTTTTTCCCTTTTTTTTTTTTTTAATTTAATGATTTATTCACTCGCTGAAGGACATCATTTGGTGGCGCCATTGATTTTTGAATAATTACCAAATGAAGGGTTTGTGACTCTGACCTCATCACTCACTCAGTTTCCCCTTTGACCATTTGTTAAATTTTGCATGGGTTTATTAATTTTTTTTTAGGCATGCAAATTAAAAAAAAAAAAACACACATACAGAAATAGTCTTGATTCTAGGAGTCTATTACCTCACTGCGAGCCCGCCGGATGAAGTCACAGCAATCAGGTATGTGTTGCAGCAAATCAGCATCAGGGTGATCCTGGATGCTGACGGTCTTATAGATGAATAAGTCGGGGAAGACATTCTCCACCCCGTAGGCCACGTTTAGGATGTGAGACACCTGGCAGCGACAGGAAGTTGGGGGTTTGATCTTGCTCGTCTTTGCGAGCAACAAAATAGCAGCAGTGGGAATGTGAACGCAGACGTGACAATGTCACTGCTGACCAATAAACCAGGGAGTGAAGCAGGTGGAGCATCTTTTATGAGTGCATTTTTGGTCAAATTTGGTCTAATTGGATAGTAGCCTCAAACATGTTTCTTTTCTGATTATGGAAAAGAGACTTGATAATGATAATTAGTAATTATAGATAATAAATAATCATTGACGTGTAACAATATTCATGGTGCCTAGAATGGTAACATGAAAGCAAAAGATGCATTTTGGGCTTCAATTTTCATTATCAATTAATTTTTCGAAAGCCCCCTGAGACCTAGCACCCCCGTTTCAAGGAGGTGGGATTCTTGAAAGTCTCTGTTCTTGCATGGCAGAATAAGGAGAGGAAAATTACAGCCTTGGACCCTCACCTTGTGTTTTCTTAAAGTGGCAAAGTCATTTGCGGCGTCTTGAGAGCCTACAAAAAGACACCCGGAGGAGATGATGAGAAAAGAAATAATAAAAAAGACATAGAAAATAACAGATTCTAGAGGGGTTTCTGTGTGCTTGTTTTGTTTTGTCCCTTTCACCCGTAATGCCGTGTGACCTCGGGGGAACATTCTCTTTGTGAGCGTGCCGAGCACGGCCCACAGGTCACGGGGTCATTTTAGTTTCACCTGTGAAGCAACTGAGCCCTGACGGCTCCCTGTGACGGCTCCACAGCCGCGCTCATGTTACCCTCCGAGCTAAATTAGCAAGTCGTCCAAGTGGATTGAGCGGAGGTGGTATAGAGGGAGGGATCGCTGTTGTTCCTGTAATTATTTCCAGGAAATAAATAAGAAAATTGTAGAGGTACAGCCCATCTGCACTGTGGCGTGGCTTCATTTGAAAACGCATTTTGGATTCTTGAATTATAGAAATTCTAATTTATCTGTCCTACATATTCTTACAGAACTAATATTATATACAAATCTACCAAATTATACCACATTATATGTATGTTTTATTAGGATGATGCTTGGTACACTGGTTCCATACAAATAAGGTATTTCCAAAGAAGTTTAGATGGTATCAGTACTAGTATCGGCAGATACTCAAGGTACATGCACACACAGTGGGTACTTTCAGGCATTGGATATATGCAAGTGTGTGTGTGTGTGTGTAACCGAGTCCCTGATAATCTGTCTGCGTTTAATGTAGTTAACGTCATAATTTTTTAAACACCTAAATTAGAGGTCCAAAATTATAAGACTATTTGTGTTGAGTGTGTGTTGAGTGTGTGTTGAGTGTGTGTTGAGTGTGTGTGTGTGTGTGCGTGCTAGAGTGGGACAAGACGTATGACCTACCTAGAAGTAGGTACGGCCTGACGGCGCCCACCTGCAGGTCCCAGGAGGTGTCAGGGACGTATCCCAGCATCCTCTCTGGGGGGCTGGGATCTTCCACCACAGTGACTGTGCAACCCTTCCAGGTCTCCACGATGCGTCTTCCACTCAGTGACGTCACTCGGGTGCACTGCTTCCTCAGCCTCGTCCGAGAGAAGCTCTGTATCTCCTCCGTCAACGACTGCATGGCTCAAGCAGACTGCAGTGAAGTGGGCCGCAGCGACTTGGGTGGAAGAATAAGAACATAGCAAGGTTGTTTTTTTTTTTTTAAAATGCAGCTTGCAGGGAAATCACAAAGATGCTTTGAATTACAACTCGATATCCAGTCACAGCTCACACTAACTGAGGTACTTCCTCAAGGTGATCAATAAGTTTTCATTTTGGGAAGATGCGTGTTTTTAGGCTACGAAATTGATCGTTCTGACCAGTCAAACTGAGAGATGAAAGTGTGATTTCTACTCAGGTCACTCCATCGCTAGTCTAATCTTCAACCATCATTGGACTTATTGCTACAAGTATATGAAGCACATGTATTAACCAAAACACATGTTAATACTTGAGGTATGCATCAACAAGCTAGAGGGAAGCAGGGATGGCTCATCTCCCGTTGAAACGGAGTCAGTAACAAAATACAAATTACATGTTTGTTTTGTTTTTTTTTTAGTCATTTGTAACGCAATCCCGAGATTGTTCCCAAGATTCAAATTCCCATTTGGAAAACTCTGAAGCAGAGCCTCGGAAAAAACAGAAAACATTACCAGCATGCAGGCAGTTTGTGTTTTGTTTTGTTCCCTATTTGATCATTTATCATGAATGATGAACCATTTTCTGAAGTTTTGTAACTGCTTTTAAAAGCATTCTCGCTAACTGTAGTTCCTTACTCTCTGTAATTTCATTATCCATTCCAGATCCCTGTAAGTCACTGACCCAAACTAGGACCAAAACGTGTTATGTGGCTCTCAAACTTAAAAGTGCAGGCTGGAAGCCACAAAGGGATGCCAGCTCATCTCACTGCGGTAGATAGGACACGACACATCAACTGCATGCATCCGTTTAACAAACTGCATCTCATGAAGACCTGCCTCTCTGGACCAGCGGTTCCAGTCCTCCTCAGCTCCAGATGGATCCGGTTCCACTAAAAGCACTCGGTCCAGTTTAAATAACCGACACTGCGATCCAGGATTAAATTCCAAAAAATAATTAAAAGGTCTTTTTCCTCATTGACTGTTCCACAGAGAAGCACATCCAGGTTCCAAATGATGCCTGACGCTAGACCGGATCCAGAACATTACTGGTCTTGGCTCTGACCCGTTTCAATGAGCAGGGTTGAGAAGGTGAACTGGTGCAGCTCCGCTGGAGGTGGTGAGACTGAGTGCCTGTACGGTAATATGATCCTCGTTGTCTCCGTGTCACACTGTAACGGCATCAGGCTCTCGGTCAGGCGTGGGCAAACTGTGACCCGTGGGCCATATGCGGCCCGTTCAGCTTTTCAATCCAACCCGCCCAATTTGAAGAAATGATATTAATAGTCACTATGTCAATAATTAGCTGTGTTTCATCCAACTTTTCAGTGTTCTAAGAGTCATTTAAATTAAGAGCAGAACGCCATGGGGCTCCAAGATGCATAGTTTTAATGTATTGGGTGATTTTATTAGACATCTATGCGTATTCCATGACAGTCGTGACGATTTTCTTGACTGAATATCTCCGTCTGCAGTGCTCGTTTTAGATGCGTTTAAGTGGCGGGAACTTTCAGAGGGCTACACTGAATTTGACCACATGCCGATGTGCCGCTAGCCGGCAACAGTATCCAGCTGCAGACTCGGAAGAAGGCGTTTGAGGCTAGCCGGGGGCTAACTCAAACAAGAGTCCACAGTGACTAAGAATGCGCAGACACTCACACACTCGCACTAACGCAACACGCAACCCAACACAACGGCCGCCTCCCCCCCCCCATAATCCTTTGCGGCTCTAGAGAGAGCGTTCAGCTTCCCCCGGCCGCCACAAGATTTTTTTTTTCACCTCATCCTCATCTCCTCATCTTGAGATGGGTCACCAAAACACTCCATCCATCCATCCATCCGCTGCTGCTCCGGCCTCTCTGTCACATTTTAGAAGCCGTTGTGGCCCCACCAGTCAAAAGTTTGCCCAGCCCTGCTCTTGAGGGTTTCTCCTAACTTCACCATTAGAGGGCGCCACATTCCAAACTTTATCATTGAGCGTTCCTGCATGAAGTGGGTGCAGGTGTTGACAGAAAACAACAGTTTCAGCAAATCCACCTTTTTAATAAACATGTAGCTGTCAGTCAAGCTAAACTTCACTGCGAAGTGTTGTTTTATACTTTTAATAATTGATGAGATCTGTCTACTATTCATTTATTTATTTATTCTATCTTAAAATAGTTTATTCATAGCTTTACCTGGAACTCTGGTACAATCATATTTTTTAGCCACTTCGTGGATTTGCCAAAAACAATTCTGTTTTTTATTTACTATCCACTTCATTTGCTGTTAATCTACAACTCCAATTGGTCGCAGCTGTTAGCGCCCCTTCCTGGAATCGGAACACTCTCCGAAACAGATGTCAAATTCTGAGATGTTGTCAAGGGTCTGTATGAAATTTGTACTATTAGCCTAAATGGTTCAGTTTGGAAACTCAAATAATTGCCTGACCAAAAATGTGCTTTTTATTTATTGATTTTTTTTTTATTTTTTTTTTTCCAGGCTGGGATGCATTGAACATTTGGTCTTTGTAGGGAAAGCTATTATGATATTATTATTATTATTATTATTATTATTATTATTATTATTATTATTATTATTGTTATCATACAAAATTAAGGAGTGTCTTAAAGTACACAGAGATATGTCAATCATTTCCATCATGTGGCCTTCAGTGGCCTTTACACTGTTACAATATTTCTTTATTATTAAAAAAGAGAGTATAGACAACAGGAAGTATCATGATGATGATTGGTAAAACTCTCTCTCTCTCTCTCTTTCTCTCTCTCTCCCTGTGTGTGTGTGTGTGTGTGTGTGTGTGTGTGTGTGTGTGTGTGTGTGTGTGTGTGCTTGTTTACGTTGGAAAAGAGTCTGATAGTTTCCAAAAAATATTCTCACATGTACACTGGGGTGAGAAAAAAAAAAAAGGTTGCCAGGGTGAAATTTTTCTTGGCATGTAGAAGGGAAGAGTGAAGAGTTTGCTTTACACACCTGAGATAGAAACAGTCAGGTGGTATAAAAGAGGAGGGGCTTAATTGACTTAATAGGTCATATGTGTGCACACGTGTCCCTCGACACTAAAGAGAAATCAAAGGCGGGGAAATAATAAAAAAAAAAAAAAAAAAAGTCTTGTGCTGATTCAGCCTCGCACAGCGAACCATGACTCAGAATTCCCAGTTCTCTCGCTCTCTCTCTCTCTCTCTCTCTCTCTCTCTCTCTCTCTCTCTCTCTCTCTCTGTCTCCCCCTCGCCCCCCCACCCCCATTTTCTTTTTTTGCGCGCGTGTGCGTGCGTACGCGTGGGTGTGTTTGCGCGCGCACATGCGTGAGTGTGTGTTGGCTGCAACTCAAGCCTAACATGAGAACATGAGAAGTTCGTTCAACATCTGACAGCCATTACCACTATCGCGCGCGCGCGCACACACACACACACAATCGCTGCGTTTGCAGTGCGCAACATCATACTTAATGGGGCAGAGACATAACTTTAAATGTCAAAAAAAAAAGAAAGAAAGAAAGAAAGAAAGAAAGAAGAAACAGTTGGGTCAGAGGTTCCGATTTTGCCCATCGCGCGTTCTTCATCAGAAGAGCTTAAGCGGTCTGTTTGGGTGTGAAGCTTTTGACTGCACAGACAAAGAAATACAGTGTCGATGACCAGTGTTGTTGGGATTACTCCATGAAAGTAATCGAACTACTGATTACTCCTTAAAAGTAATCTAATTACTTTTTTCACTACTGTGTTTCATAAGTAATCAATTACCAATTTGTAATTACTGTAGTTAAAAAAAAAAAAAAAGAAAGAAAGAAAGTAACAGTTGCTCAGTGCTTTGGAATGAACTTTATTAAAGTGCAAATTCCAAATATTGCCTCCACTTGTCCAGGGTGTCACCCTGCCTTCGCCCTATGACAGCTGGGAGAGGCTCCAGCAGACCCCCGTGACCCTGAGCTCAGGAAGAAGCGGGTATGGAAAATGAATGAATGAATGAATGAAATATTGCCTCTGTCCCCTTAACATGAATGAATGTTTGCTCTCTGAACACAAACTGCACATTTCACAGAACAAACTCATGTTCAGCAAAAAAATAATAATAAAAAAAATAATAATATCTGCAAAATCGTTGTTTTTCTAAATTTCAGACATTTTGTGGGTGATAAGACATTTTTAGCTTGTAACGCAATCGTTACTTGATAAAGTAATTATGATGCTATTACTTTTTGCCACAGTAATCCCGTTACATTACTCCATTATTTGAAAAAGTAGCCAATTACAGTAGTGGATTACTTAGTAATAGATTACTCGCCAACACTGGCAATGCCAGCAGGCAATACATAGATTACTTTTGGCAAGGACGACTCGAGTTGCCATGGCAGCGTTCCTGTGCAGCACGCTGGGAGTTGTGGTCTTTCTAAGACATAAGAACTTGTTTCATCTTCCTCCTCCGTGTAGTTAAAAAGTAACTTTCATGCGTGCAGGTCAGAAAGAGCTGTTAAACTTTAACAATTAAACGCATAAAGATCTGATTCTGACCTTTATCACAAAATAAACATTGAACATTTCCTGACATGCATGCCAGCAGGCTAAAATTTTCATAAACCCCTTTTTAAAGAAGTAATTATAATGATGTAATTGTAATCATGAGCACTTTATCTGTGACCGATTTTGATAGTCATTAAAACATTGGCTTGAGAATGAAAGCAAACCACTGTTCACTGCAGTTCATTGACCTCATACGAGCCAAAGAGTTTTATTGTGTGTTTCCAATGTTACACTTCTCTGAACTTTTCTCATTCAGGGTGATTAAGGACGTTCCAGGTAAATGTTCTGAGGGGGCAGAACAATGAAACGTCAGTTCGAGTAAATGTCAGTGGAAAACATTTTTATATTCTATTTGCTAAACCGGTTGTTGCTAAACTTACCAAAGTTTACTGGCAAATATAAATGAAAACATGAATAACCTAAGATATATTTTAGGTTATATCTTAAAACTGTGCACGTATGAGCATATCGAAGGGTTGTTTAAAAAAGAACTAAGATTATTTGAGAGCTCTTGTTCATTTTGGGTAATTACCAACAACAGTGATTTGGGCCTCTTGCCGCATTTTAGACTTTAAAGACGTGAGATTCATATTTTCCAATGCCAGTTGAGAAGATGATTCTTTTTTTTATTATTATCTTTGTCCTATAATTGTGCACTAATCCCTCCCTGCAGATTCCAACATCTGGTTTGGGGGACAAAAGAAAGCCTGTTACCTCAGTCTCACTTATCCTAATCAGCATGTAGATTAAGTCGTTCTGCAAATAAAAGGTGGGAAGCTTAATTCTAAGTTTACGTGAGAAACAGACAGGACAGACATTATTGTACAGTAACTATAATCAGGCCAGTAGTAGTTGTAGTAGTAGTAGTAATCAGGCATACTAGAGTGTCTTGCTTGTCAGTTCAGGGCCTATCTCTGTTTTTATACACCAATAGAAAAAGAAAACTAGACCTTCAAGCCAAGGTTTTCGTTTGTGTTTGTTTTGCTTTATCACTCACTGCTTCTCTCGGACACAGCCATTTCTTACGCGGATCTGCAACACGAACAAACAAAGCCTCAAATAATGATTGACGCACGGACTGAGATTGTGCTCATGCCGCCCGTCGTGCCCTCAATATCAGCCCGAACACGAAGAGTTGGGGGGTCGTGATCAGACGGAGGACTACAGTGGAATGCTTTTTTTCCTGCTGTGCCCGGTGTCTTCATCATGTGGGCGCAGCCCCGCTGACTATATGAAATGAAACGGCGCGCATCCACCAGCTTCTGACGGCTTTGACCGGTGTTGACTTTTCATCTAAAAGGAATCTGACTTTTCGCACGGAGGATAAGGCACGAGGAGGAGGAGGAGGAGGAGGAGGATGGAGTAAAGGCTTGACAGAGGACGAAGAGGAGAAGGGGGAGGAGGAGGGGGAGGGTAGGAGGGAGGAAAGTCTTGACAGAGGAGGAGAGGGAGGAAGGGGAGGGTGAGAGGAGGTGGAGGAGGAGGAGGGAGTAAAGGCTTGACAGTGGAGGAAGAGGAGGAGAAGGAAGAAGGGGTAGAGTGAGAGGAGGAAGAGGAGGTGGAAGGAGATGGATGAGAAGAGGAGTAGGGAATAAAGGCTTGGCAGAGGAGGAGGAGGAATGTGTAGAGGAGGAGAGGGAGGGTAGGGAGAGAAAGTCTTGACAGAGGAGGAAGAGGAGGAGAAGGAGGATGGGGAGGGTGAGAGAAGGAGGAGGAGGAGAATGAAGACGAGGGAGGAAAGGCTTGACGAAGGAGGAGGAGGTGGAGAAAGGGGGACGGGGAGAGGAGGAAGAGGAGAGGAATGAGGAGGAGGAAGAAAAAGAAGAGGGGGGAGTAAAGGCTTGACAGAGGAGGCAGAAGGAGAAGGGTGAGAGGAGGAGGTGGAAATAAAGGCTTGCCAGAGGAGGAAGAAGATGTAGAGGAGAAGGTGAAGGAGGAAGAGGAGGAGGAGGAGGAGGAGGGGGTAGAAGGGAGAGATAGTTTTCACAGAGTAGGAAGAGAAGGAGGAAGGGGGATGATGAGAGAAGGAGGAGGAGGAGAATAAAGAGGAGGGAGGAAAGGCTTGACAGAGGAGGAGGTGGAGAAAGGGGGAGGGCGAGAGGAGGAGGAGAATGAGGAGGGAGTAAAGGCCTGACAGAGGAGGGGAGGAAGAGGAGGTGTGGGAGAGGAGGAGGAGGAGGAGGACGAGGAGGAGGAAGAGGAGGGGGGATAAGAGAGCGACTTGTGGAAGTGCCCTCAGAGCGGACAGCAGCGCCAACCGGCTCCGGACCTCCCGCGGTGAGTGAGTGAGCGCTTCCCCGGACTACCGACAGTCGGTCTCCCCGCCGCCGCGCCGCGTCGTCATGCTCCCGCCCGGACTCTCCGTGTCTCTGCTGGCCGTGTCGTGCGCGCTGTGGCCGGCCGCGGTCAGCGCGGCGTCCTGCGAGCCGGTGCGGATCCCCCTGTGTCGCACCATGCCGTGGAACATGACCAAGATGCCCAACCACCTCCACCACAGCACGCAGGACAACGCCGTGCTGGCCATCGAGCAGTTCGAGGGGCTGCTGGGTGAGTTTCTCCTAATAAGGAACTCCTTCATCACAGCAGGAGCGCACCCATCACGCCTTTAACGCGTCTCGTTGAGGTTGCAGGATCATCGTTCAGGCGTGGCGCGATTGATCCATTGAAGTTAATGATGAAGCGTCAAACTTGTGTAATACTTAACAATGTGTGAAACTGTCCCAATGTGTCTCGCCACGTGTGTTTCGATGAAGGGATGCATCGATACCATTATTTTTTATTTATTTATTTATTTTACAGAGTGCTACTAGAGTACTTGCATTTCATTGCTCACCATTACTGAGTACTTAATAAGGCCATTACACATTACAGAATTACTTTGTGTATGTTCCAAAGATGTTCCGTCATTTGAACAACATGTTTTTCAGGAGCACGTTTCACTGCAGTAGAAACACAAATTTAACAAAAAAAAATTTGTTTGATACATACATACATACGCAAATGATATCGGTGTCGTGGTATTGGTATGTATTTTACGAGTATGAGTAAAGTACTCAACCCCAGTATCGGTACCGATACCCGATACCGGTATCGGGTATCGGTGCATCCCTAGCTAGAACTGTGAAAATGTAGAATGTGCAGGGTTTTGTTTGTTGTTTTTTTCTCACAGCATTCAACAACAGCAACAACAGGGTAGAGTTACATTAGGGTTGATTCTGTGTGGGGGGGAAAAAACAAAGTAAAATATGATGGATATTAGTCTTTGTTCTGAGGAATGTGCTGTTCGTAGTTCTCACATTTAAATCCCCTATATTTGGCATATATAAACAGATTACCTTTTTGTAATCAGAGGTTAAAGTTGAGCCTCACTGTCACATGATGATGATAGATAGATAGATAGATCAGAGGTTCTATGTTGCAAGATCCCTCGCTGAGACACTGGACTTGACCACGTTATCTGCTTTGTGTTCACATGACAGCTCCGGTTAGTGTTGCATAGCTGTGGCACAACTGTGGGTAAACACGGGCGGCTCAGCAACAACAAAAAAAAAAAAATCGAATGCGAAAACGGAGGGGGAAAAAAAGACACTGGAAGAATGAGTAGAGGGGTAATAGCCAAAACCAGAGCACCAGGCGGAGCCAAGTAAAGCAAAGCCACTTTATTTATGCAGCGCATGTGAATGAAGACAGACAACCACAACAGTGCTTAGTTTTCGATTTCGGGAGAAGCCATTCTCTGATTATTTATTGGTGCCTGAAAATAATCTCCCTCAAATTGTTTTTATTTTTAAAAAAAAGTTAATTAATTTAAAAAAGATAGGAGGAAAAAAAAAAAACCCTGGAGACAGATGGAGGCGCAGCAAGCAGATACAGATGTAGCTTTAATAAAACGGCTGTCATTATGGCTTGTTCTTTTTCAGAGCCTCGGTCCGCCCACACTACCAAAAAAAAATGTCTTTTTTCGGGTAATGATATAACTGCTGGCAAGTGCTGCGTTACAAAAAAAAAAAAGAAAAAAAAAAGAAAGAAGAAGAAGCATGTGGCTCTGCGGCCCCTGCGAGACTTAGTGCAGACACTGACTTTGACAGGTGACGAGGCATTTCCAGCAGATCCCAGGCCTGCGGTGGCGGCCGCGCTGCACTTTCTTCTCCTTCCTCGATCTGTGGGCGATGGGAGATGGTTTGCTGCAGCTGCCGAAGGCCTGGATTTGTCCCTCATCCCCCCCCCAACATCAGTAACAGAACCTTGTTGAAATCCCCGCGGAGATCAATTTTACACGAAGAGAGAATATCAGAGACACGGTCCACTTTTGGCTTTTGTGCGCTTCACTCGCCAAGGCAGCGACTGGACAAACATTCTTTTATATACTTCAGAATTAATACAAAAAAAAATTTTCTTTTATTGTGAAGGTGTGTGTTCAGGATCGCAGGACTGTTTTCACCCCTCAGAACCATATCAGTGTGTCATCATTGTAGCCTCACACGTCCTCATGGCTTCTTAAAGTAGCCAGTCCTGAATCAGTCGGGATGAGTTCACCTCTGAAGGCACAACACAGTCTGCTTAATAGCCAAGGAGCTTCCATTATTTTTATTTGAACACATTTTAAGACACGTTAAGGTTTATAGCAATGTATGTAATAAGAACAAAAAGATTAAATGCAATCCAAAAGCAGATCTTTTAACAGACACATTTCGGTGTCAGAGCTTTTAAGTGACATTTCTGCAATACAATTTAATTCATTCCCTCCCTGTCCTTTGTTTCCATGGAAATGTCGTTGTATTTGTGATCTTGGAGGACCTAACCAGCTTCATTGTTGCCAGGCCATTTCCTGTTATAGATTGATTCCAAAGGTTAATGAATTCAATCCAGATTTTGATGCCCATAATTCATGGAAGCCTGCCACAAATGTTAAAGTGATAAAAACGTATCCATTAGCTATTTAAAATAAGACTCTCTGCCCTTGTCGATACAGCACGAAGCTTAAAGTCTTAATGCCTGCTGACTGAATCACTGAACGTTGTGCCTCCACCGAGCAGCACCACAGGAGGTGAAAGGGGTTTAAGACACTTTTCACTCTATTGTGTAAGCGGTTCTGCGGTTGCGCTCGGCTCTCTGTTGAAACCTTTCTATTCCAAACACCGGAAAATCACAAACGTCTGTGTGCTTTTTGATAAGTCGGGCGGCTTCTGCAAATTTGCACGTCCCGTTTCCGTTCGAAAGGTTGGGGGGTTTTTTTGTGTTACTTTTATGCACGTGAAAGCATGCAAATAAGGTAGGACCAATCCAACAGTCCCTGACAGAAGGGCATTAAAGCTCTTTCTGGCTTTGGCGTTACGTTTGCATCGCCACTATTACCGAAATAGGTGCCACTTTTAAACATTTAGTTGTGCAGTTGTGCATGGTCAATAAATGCCGACATCTTGTACTTGAGCGGTGGAGGTAAATGTTTTTAAGACTTTCAAAATTGACTACATTTAAACTTAGGTTTGATCTTGCTGTTTGTTAGTTAGCGTGTTCGTTCTAACAGCTGGGAAATGTTTTCCTGCTCAGGTTATTAATTAGAAAATGTCTTAGAGATGTATAAAAATGTTTTTACACTTTCTACCAGCTTCTTCTACTGCTTAATATATTATTATCATGATTTAATTATTTTTACAATAATAATTAAATTTTAAAAGAAGAAGAGGAAGAAATACCCACGCTTTGAACCATGTTGCGATTTTTGCTTAAGGTAATGTGGTTTTTTTTAAATATGAATCTGTATTCAGTAGACTGCACTTCTCTGATTTCCAGTTGATAATGTCGTGGTGCACCAAAGACATTCATTTTCTCTCCTTTCTGGATGTAAACTGATCTTCCACTGAAAACTACAAAGACGTGACTCACTTCTCTACGCAGTAATTCATCTTGCACGCCCGACTGTCTTCAGTAACATATTTATCCATTTCACCCACATCAAACTCGGCATTGGGCTGAACATTTGAGAACAAAATTGGAAACACATTAATGCGTTAGCCTAAAAAATAAAATAAAATGCCCTAATAAAAGCTCTGCAAGCCAAAGCAAGGATTCAGTTTCAGGTCACAAGTTCAACGAATTTCTGTGGGTCCGAGTGAAGCTGCAAAGCCAAACCTCAGTAATTCTCAGCAATAAAGACATCGCTGGATGTTTTTGCCCCAGTCCAGTGCTGGACTCCTCGGTCGTCCTGTGTGAAACATGCGGTAGGAAAGTAGGAGGCACTGAAAGCCCAGTGACCCTGGATGCCCTTGGATGTCCACTTGATAAGACTTACACTGAAGTTTGTCTTGTCCTACTGTTTAATAGATCCACTTTTTTTTTTTTTTTTAGAACTATTTCTTAATCTTTTTTCACACATTACAATTTCTTGTACTCAGGTAGTTGAAGAACATAATTACAGCAGTGATGTGGTGACATGGTCAAACACGGGATGCTGAGTCTCATCCAATTTTATATTGAAAATCATTAATTTGTCAGCACAAAAAGGAAAAAAAAAATTTGTAGGATAAATTAAGCAAATAAATGTGTGACAGATTAATGTATTCTAACTGGTCTAATTATATTTAGATGTAAAATATGTAAAAATACAAAAGGCAAACAATTAGCAGCATAAACATCCCAGAAATGGAAATTGAATTGCCTTAAAAAAATTTCTTGGAGTCTTGGAGTTGCACTCTCATTGCTCTCCACTTCATCACGCTGTTTAGAATGTTTTGGATATGTTTAACTACGCAGGAAGCAAACCAGTTTATCAACATTTCATATTTGTTAACATTCAGGGCAATAAAAAAAAAGTCAAGTATAAACACTTAAACAGTCGCTCAAACGCTCAAATAGAACAAGAAATACTGTTTCGAAAAAATCTCTGAGATTACAGAAGAGTATTTGACTAATCCTGCATCCGCTGTGTACATTCATAACAATTTCTGCAGGGCTTTGTCAGCCGGTCACATGTTGAAACTTTTATTGATGTGCAAAACTTTTTTTGCAATTACCTCAAACGTCAACAGCCAGATGCATCAGTTGAAGACTGCGGTTTAATTTAAATGGACCAAAACCTGAATTACAGTCATTTCAGTTCCAACTGACACCATCAGCGACCAGGTGAACAGATGAAGAAGCTGAACCGCTGCTAAGAGCCTGCTGCTCTGATGCGTGTGTCCCATCTCACTCTTCAACATGATAACTGGGTGTATGACAAGGAAGTAGTTTGAATCATATGCCATTTAATCAATTCAGTTAGATATCAACTGTATATTTCCAGAGGGGTGATGATGGCACTTAGTCATGCACAAATCCAAAGCTGCAGCCATGGTACAACCTTTATCATGAGCTTTTCGGTTTTAAGCAAGCAAACAAAAAATATCAATAACCAAAGTAACACACAACCGAACGTTAAAAAAAAAAAAAAATCAGTCCGACCTGGCCTGCACCTTTAAAAAAAAAAATGCAAAGAACAGAAAAGAGACATGGGCCAGTGCAGGAGCAACCCTTCTGCAGCAGACTGGGAGGTTGAGGAAAGAATTTGCAGTCAAAGTCTCACTGGCTGCGAACAGTTTTAGTCGTAAAAGTACAACCTCTGAATTCTTTGTGATTTTTGAAGGTCCAGTGTGTAATATTTGGCTTGATCTATGATCGTTATATTGGGAAACGCTTAACATACGGCCCATAAAAGTGTATACACGCAGTACAATAAAAGTAATTTGGTTTTCCTTCCCTTTACACAGTTATCACATATATATAAGAATGTACTTAGAGCAGTAAGGGTTTTGCTCCTAGTTAGCTGCCATCTCGCACCACAATTTTTTAAGGAAGCCCATCTGACAGTGAACTAAGTACAAAACTCTCTGTCAGGCGGGCTTCCTTTACATTTTTACACACTGGACTTTTAATAGCTCTGAACTTAACTGCATGCTTAGACAATTGTATCGCTCTGAAGCAGTGAGAATGTGTTCAGCTAAAGTTATTCCAGAGTTTCTTCACCATCAAACTACAAATTTAACAGAAAACACATCAAAGTTGGATTCTGTTGGCTCCTCGCCGACCAGCGAACCTCTCTGACGACGGCCTTGTTTCCGCTCCACTCCTCGTCAAGGTACCGGCTGCAGTCCCGACTTGCTGTTCTTCCTGTGCGCCATGTACGCGCCCATCTGCACCATCGACTTCCAGCACGAGCCCATCAAGCCGTGCAAAGCCGTGTGCGAGCGGGCCAAGGCCGGCTGTGAGCCGGTGATGAGGCGCTACAACCACAGCTGGCCCGACAACCTGGCCTGCAGCGAGCTGCCACTGTACGACCGCGGGGTCTGCATCTCGCCCGAGGCCATCGTCAAGGCGGAGGGACCAGGTGCGGCCGTCTTTCTCCATCATGTTGCCATTGGTGTCATTGCTGTTATTTATCTCAAAGGTTAAGTGAAATTGTGAGAAGGAACAGCGACATCAAGTGGTTACTTTTTAGATTGCAGTGCTTTTCCGCTCACACCTCCCTCTTCTGAGCTTGCCAGTGAACTACGGTGACTTTAAAAATCTTTAAATTATTTTAGATACAGTGCAAGTTTGGCATCCAATTCATTTTTACCAATCTTTTTTTTTTTATCATTTTATACTTCAGCAGGACTGATGCTAGTTTAACCTTGTCCACAGCCACACTGTCTATTCAGCATAATGATCATTTTTACTCTTAGTCATTTGAGGTTATATGTCTGCTTGTCAGCTTCATTTGAAAGTTGTGCGTCAGTGCAAATAACGACTCAATCAACTCTGGTGCATATTCAAACAACCCTATTCGAAACATATTCTTATTCTATCAGAGGGCCTAACAAATGATGTCAACTGAGAGGTATTTTTTTTGTTTTGTTTTGTTTCAAGACTGAATTATATATCTCCTGCACCAACTTCAAAATACTTCTTCCCTAAAAGCATGGCCAGTTAGAAGCCGCTTCCCCAGCTCAGCCAAGTCCTATCAGTATTTTCTATCGTGTTCTCCTCTCAGCAGTTCCCTCTGCTCCCTCTCGAACAGATAGCATGAGTCATTTCCCCTCCGACTTCACTCCCACTGACTTTCTCAAAGAGCTCCTTGATACTTGGGCCCACTCGTTTTACACCCAAAAGAAACCCTCACTGTCCTCCGCTTCTGGAATACCAAAGTCCCCTGGGAAAAGAAAAAATATATCGCTCCCCTTGACCTCTGAAATGATACAGCCAGGCATCCCCGAGCTGCCCAGTCTCGCCTCGGCTCAGCGGGGTTGTGGGATTTTCCCTGCGACTTGTTGATTGGCTGGGCTTCAGCCAGGGTGGATGGCTCCACTTAGTCCAAATGTTTTTCAGTCACTGCTTCTGCTGTTTAGGAGTTTGTCAGTGGCTTAGCAGAAAGTTGATGCAGAGGCACTTTTCCTTTTTTTTTAAATTTGATTCTGAGACTCTGCTCTGCAATCCCCAGTCTGAAGTAAAGTAGCTGTATTAAATTATTCTGTGTGGGTTTTATGTTACAGAGGGGTTATTATTGCACAGTTTATGAATGACCTGGACTGAAAGTTTGCCCTGAGGGTTCACTGAGTTCCATTTGTGTTTTTTTCTGTTGTAGTTGCTTCTGTTGTTCCCATGAAATGCTATTTTAAGCATATACAGCTATTTTGCAACCTCACTGATGATTAGCGGCTATCAGGTCTGTCTTGGTCGGCCTCTCAGGTAAGCATCAAAAGTGTTGCAGCCATTAGATAAAACCATTCAAATGAATGGGCAGCCTGTAAGAAATACAAAGCAGGGATAACTTTCAGATTCACTGTATTCTGGTCTGGTCTGGTCGGTAAACAAGTAGTCCACAGGGCAATTGGGATCATAAATATAAAAACTGGATTCATACTTTTAGAGTGTTGACAACATCATCATCATCATCATCATCATCATCATCATCATCATCATCATCAGCTAAATATTTCAGTTTGTTCAAGACTTTGCTCCAGTCCATCCATCAAGACCTCTATCAGACAACGAATCAAGCTAACTCACGAGGCAATGCTAGCCAGACTTTGGATTTAAAGTATTTCACTTTGTACATGTCGACCATCAATCAACTTTTATTCCTGACGCGCTAAATCACATCCAGAGAAGTCTCGAAGCGCTTTTGCACAATCAAAGAGAAAACCAACTGAACCCTTCAGAGGAAGCAACAGTGACCAGGAAACACTCCCCAGTGGGAAGAAACCTCGAGCAGACCCCGACTCGGAAGGGCGGCCGCCTGCTTTGACCAGTTGGAGTGATTACAAAAAAAATGATTGGCTAAGAAAACACTTTGCTCGTATACCACTTTTCAAGTTCATAGCAACTTACAAAATATCTGCATGAGCAGCGTATATTCAAACAACAGATGAACCATCCACGAAAAAAAGGTGCAAAGGTCTTGTCTTAACTGATGCTGCTGACTGAATAAGAAGTTACACCTACTGAAGGTCTGAGAGAAAAATACATATATTTTCTCTGTGTTCTGACTAATTAGCTCCTCTCTGTGTCACAACAGATGCATACTACCAGGACCCATCCCGGTGTAGCCCAGGTGAGGCTGACCTTTGACCTCCCTGCTCCCAAAGCAGTACTTGCTTGCTATATTGAAGTTAGCATGGTGTATTTGCATGATGCCTGAATGGATTGGAGAGTTATTTTCAGAGGAACTTGGCCAGAAGCCACTGTAAGCCACAAATGTGCCCTTATTGGTCTTTTAATAGAATCCAGTCCAAACCCTGCAATGGACTCCAACAACTTCCACTGCAGGGGACCACATGGAGGTAACTTATTCATTTGCCATTCTCTATTTCAGTTTAGGATCTTCTCTAAGTGGCTTTTAACAAGTGAAATCATCAGCATTGGTAAGGCTCTCACCATATCTATGGTTTTTGTTTGCTCGTGTTTGTGTCTGTAGATCGGTGCAGATGCAAGACAGTGAAAATGTGTCTGAAAACCTACGTGAGGAACAACTACAACTACGGTGAGTCACTTGGGACGTCTTTCAGTTTCTGTTTTGAAGCGTTTTCTAATCTAAAGATTGCATCTTGTACCACTTTGGAATATATTGGCAAAAACTCTTGCCGCTGTATGTGTGTATTATCGCGTGGCTAAAAGGTTTATCTTTTAGAGAAGTCAGAAATGCTAACAGCGCGAAAGCCGTCAGAGCACTTGGATCGAATTACTTGCACAAGAGCTGAAAGAACTGGGAAGTTTTTCACATGATTTCAACAAATGGGCAAGATTTTGACCAATTCAGTCAACTTTGATGAAAAACGTCTTACGCTCACTTTGGCTGTCTTTCTGTGTCTTTGGCTGTCCTTGACATTCTTTTCCTCCAGGCACTCACTTTGAAAATGAGAGAATTAAATTTCAGCATGATATGAGGAGGGCCCAGCAAGAGGGTCCTCTGTGTTCTTCTTACTCGGAGTATTCATATTTCAATGGAGTGACATGAGTTTCACACCAAAGTCCATCATACTGAACACACCCAATGGGTTTGGTAACCACTTACTATGTAGTTCAGTTGCAAGGACTAATATAAGTGAGATTCATTTGTCTAGGGTTAGTAGATTAAAAGTGAAAAATAGTAATTACCCAGCGACTTGCAAGATCATTGAGGATTTAGCAGCTGCTGCTGCTGCTGCTGCTGCTGCTGCTGGCGGTTGTGGTTGTTGTGGTTACTGGCAGTACTGAATGTCGCTGGAACTCGAGAAGGAAATATGAAAAGTAAGAAGGCAAATGGATGACAATTGTGGAACCAAACTTCGCAAAAGTGCTGTGGAGCATCATAAAAAATCTTAAACGACGGGCGTAGCGCAAAAACATTGTTCAATGGAAAGCCACTGAGCCACTTGGAAACCGCACTGCCAATATAATAATACGCTGTCATTTCCATTTGTCAGCCTTTTTTTTATGTAAACCATTTCAGGCTGCAAATGTGATCCAGGATCAACCACCCCCGCCCCAAAATGTTGTGGTTTCAAAGTATCATCTCATCCACACAGATCTCAACCTTTAAGGACACAACCGCTGTCCTCGAAACTCAAAGCGTAGTTTATCTAGTCTGTGTATCAATATGATAATGACCAGGGAATAAAAAGACATTGTTTTACTGAATCACCTTAAGATAAGTTTTGCTTAAAAAGGAAGCCCAAAAATGGTGGCAGCTAAAAGATGGCAGCTAACTAGGAGCAAGACCCTCATTGCTCTATGTATCCTTTTCACCGACCACATCCTTTTCAATACAAGAAGAGTGATTATCTCACACATCCCAGATAAATCACCTGTTTCCTGTCACAATGTACAGAAAGTTGCTTTTCAGACACATTGGACATATGTAATATTTGGAGCGTTTGAAGAAGAAACAGCAACATTAAGTGGTGACATCTTAGATTGCAGACTCTTTCGCTCCCCCTCCTGAGCTTGCCAGTGAGCTACGGTGGATTGTCCAAACCAGGCTTCCTTAGAAATATGGTGGCAGCTAACTAGGATCAAGGCCCTTTCTATATGTATATTCTTATGTATATGAGAACTATTAAAATGACTTTAATTGCACTGCGAGTATACCCTTTTTATTAATGCATTTATGGGCAGTATGTTAAGCTTTGACCAATATAAAAATCTTTAATCAAACCAAATTTCACACACTAGACCTTTAAATCTTTCCTCGGGTGTTTTTTTTTCCTCCGGCAGTGATCAGAGCGAGGGTGAGAGAGGTGAGGAACCGCGGCCTGGAGCCCACAGCGGTGGTGGAGGTGAAGGAGGTGCTGAAGTCCTCCCTGGTCAACATCCCCAAAGACACGCAGACGCTCTTCTACTCCTCCTCCTGCCTGTGTCCTCCTCTGTCCGTCGGCGAGGAATATCTCATCATGGGATACGAGAATGAGGAGATGTCCAGGTACGGGCAGCGTCCAGCGTGAGGTTGTTGAGATGAGCAAAAACCTTTGTCTCGGAAACAAGTCCGTGCAACCAGTTCAATCTTGCCTTGAGCATTTGGTGGTGCCAAATGTCAGCAAAAATAATTATACTACGTTGGTATTTGTGACATATGATAAAATAAAGTACATATTGCATTCAGGACCGAGAGATATTCTTAAATATCAATATAAATAGGGATGTACCGATACCAGTATCGTGTATCGGTACCGATACCAAGGTTGAGTACTCTTGTGCTTGTACTGCAGTGAAACTTGTGACACCCCATGTTCCATAAAAACATGATGGTCAAATAACAGAACATCCCTGGAAAAACATATTTTCAAAAATCAAAGTCATTTTATAATATGTAATGGCCTTATCAAGTAAGTGAGTACTGAAATCCATGTACTCATACTTTACTTGTTCTGTAAAAAAAAAAAAGTGGTATCGGCGCATCCCCATGAATACTAAAAGAAATGGTCTGTTTAATAGAAACCACCCACCTGAGATCTATACAGAGATTTAAATCTGAAACACCTGAGCATTTTTATTTTATTTTATTTTTAATTTTTTTTTACCTTTTATGAGTCCTAGCCTCGAAGGAGCATCCGACGTTTGACCGTCTGCTGCTCTCGTATGTGATAAGAGGCGAGATGGCCGCGACGCAAACTGTGTTTCATTAGCGATGTTCCCCGAGCGCAAATCAAATCATGTCAAGTACCACAGCTGCACTTAATATGCGCCTATGTTTCCTGCCAGTCGCTGTACACTGCAACACATGGTTCCAGTTTCCATTGAGGTTTTCTTCCTCCCGGTGGGGAGAGGGCTGGAAGGGCACAATATGTAAACTGCGATCCTACTGCGCAAAGAGATTCGAGACGAAGGCAAAACAAAACAAAACACGGTGGAACCAGTAAATCTGATGCGACGCCGTTTGGAAATAAGACAAAAAAATCCCGCTTCTCGTTCTCCAGGCTGCTCTTGATCGACACTTCCATTGCACAGAGGTGGAGGGACAAACTGGGAAGGAAGGTGAAGGTAAGGGTTGGTTGCACGTACACACACGCGCAGGAAAACACCGATTCAGCAGTTCTCTGTGAAACACACCAGCTCTGCTGCCTCCAAGGCAGAAACCTGCACCGCAGCTGGAACGCTGTCAAAGCTTTACGCGTTTTAACGTACACGTACGCACATACGTCAGCGTATCTCAAGGTTGCGTACTGTCGTCTGTTGTTGGGGCATCGTCATGCATACGTTCACGTACATTATCTTCTGCTTTTTGTTTGCCGATTAATTGCTATGTCAGTGAAGACACAGTATAAGAATAATTGAACCAGCGTCGAATCTAACAATGAAAATCTGTTTGCGTAATATATACAAAAAAAACCTGACAAACTTTATCCGCATACGCCATCTTTTTGTGTAATCTATAGACATTTCTAGAGTCCAAAATCTTGTCTGGCTACCTCACTTCCTGTTTATCTTTCTGTTTTGTTTTCTGTCCAGAGATGGGATCAGGTCATGCAGGGGAAAGACAGAGCACCTTCACGTCGAAATCGTCACTAAGAAACTGCCTCTTTGTGTGTTTGTTGTGCGTATTTGTGTGTCTGTCAGTGTGTTATGGGGATCCATTAAGCATTTGTGTATTTGAGTACGTGTGCACATGTTTTTTTTTTTGTGTGTGTGCGTGCGTGTGTGTGTGTGTGCGTCGTGAGTAGATATTGCACTATCACTGGCTGTTGTAGCTGAATGTAGTTCACCTCTTTAACGTCGTCCTGAATCAGAATCTGTCATTTCTTTCTTCGCACAATTGCCACCAAGTGTGCGTCTGTCTGTCGTGCAAAATTACTAGTGTATCCGAGCTTCTCTGACTTTTAAGTTGGGTCCGTGTTTGCACTTAAAGCACTAAAAAGCAACAAAAAAAAAAAGTAGTAAAGGAGCAGTAGAGCTTCAGAAGTGTGGCACTAAGTCATTCTGAAGTTATTTCCGTTGAAAAGCCAAAGTGGGTCTGAGGTTTTACCTCCATGAGCAAAGAGTCAAACGGTGTTTCCATGACGAAAGGGCACAGGGGACATTTAGTCCTTATCCTGATCTTGATGTACCTGCCACAAAGGCAGATGCAGATTATTTTTTTGGCGCAGGTCATCAAAAGTCAAACAAAAGTATCAAAGAAAGCGAAACCGACTGCAGCGAGGACACGAGCAGCGGCTGAATTAAGGACCTGCAGTGGTCAGTCGAGCTGTGGCCGTATTTTCCATATGCATCTTACGGCTTATATTAACAAACATGTATCAACACAGTATGCCTATTCTATTGCAATGCACTTTGTCTGATGATGCAAATAGACCGTGAGTGTCTGTCCTCTTTTAGTTTGTGATCACGAAGCAATTTTGCCTCTGCCGGTTGCACCAAACAATACTGTGTAGTATAAGTATCAGTGTCAATGTGGTTACGAGACCATTTAATGACACAGATGTTGATTGAGCGTCGTAATGCAGGTACGTGTTTTAAAGCGTACATGCATGCATACATACATACATACATAAATACATACATACATACATTTAAAATCAGATTTGACCAAGTTTACATGTACAATGTAAATTACATACATACATACATACATACATACATACATACATACATATGGTTCATACATACATACATACATATGGTTCATACATACATACATACATACATACATACATACATACATACATACATACATATGGTTCATACATACATACATACATACATACATACATCTAAAATCAGATTTGACCAAGTTTACATGTATAATGTAAATTACATACATACATACATATGGTTCATACATACATACATACATACATACATCTAAAACAAGATTTGACCAAGGTGTGGAGTCCATGTCTCATCTGAAAAAAAATGTGATCAACAAACATTGATTTACAAAAAGCTCAGCATTTGATCATACGCAGGTATGAACGCCACAGGCTGGCATACATGGTCCACAGTAACAGGCACGGAGGCTGTGCAGTGAGCTAAAAGCTTTGGAAACATCTGCAAAATTTCAGAGTCCATCTTAATGTCGCAGAGTCAGTCAATGTTTTTTTTTTTTTTTAAGCAGACTTATTGCAAAATTCGACGGCCACCTCTGACCGTTCTGTCCGTCCGGTTGCAGAACCTGCAGCTGCAAGGAAAAAGCCACTCTGTCTGTTTATTCCCGTCGCTGTTGGAGGGGCAATATTTGTGCAGCGAGTACTGCCTCCGAGCATTCATTCATTACAAATTGTATCCAGCTGCCCAGCAGACTCTCGAGAAAACCAGGATTGACATTTATATTAAAGCCTAGAGTTATTTAAAATACCTATATAGCAAACATTGGGAGCAAAACAAAAACACGGCCGTCTTTGGCTCACGTGGGGGCCGTCTTTTAAACAACGCAGCGGAGGACTGTGGGTACTTTGCCAAAGATCTAATGCCTTTTTCTTTGTGTTGCCTTTCGGCAGGAATTTGTCCTTTTTTTGGTTTTATAGGATCTCAGCCATAGGAGCAGCAGCCTTTTTTCATAGTCTGTGTGTGTGTGTGTGTGCGCGTGTGTTTGTGTGTGCGTATGCGCACGCGTGTGCGTGTGTGCGTGTGTGCGTGTGTGTGTGTGTGTGTGTTTGTGTGTGTGTGTTAGCCATGCGTTTCAACCATTTGAAGATCTTTTCTTCACTTTAAGAGGCACCTTGTACTTCGGGGGCCAGCCTTCAACTTGTTTGTGTCCCTCAGTGTTATCAGAGGCCTGGCTTTTATAGACTACTGTTTTACTTTGACTTGAGTGGTTGTACGCGGAGTCGTCCTGCACTCCCCCCCTCACCCCCCACCCCCCCTCCCCGTTCTTTTATATCTCTTACAAAGCATAGTACAGCTTTCTCTCATGTCCTTGTGATGCAAACAGTAGATTTGACTGAGAAGGAATGTGTGAACTGAGGGCAGAACTTTCACTCCAGTCTGAACTCAGTGGCTGAAATAAATGCAAAACCTTTTTTGTTTCATTATCGCACACGTTTATATAAAACATTAAACTCAATAAAACACTTCTGTTCAAACAAACTGATATCTTGAAGTGGTTCTTTTATGACGTGAATAATGATTTTTTTTTTTCATATATATATATATATATATATACATATATATAATTTTTTTCATCTGATCAAACTTGCCACATCTGTCAGTGTGGGAAATTAAAGTGTGAGCAGTTGAATTCAATTCACTCCATTCTTAGTAGTTTACCTTTGCTTTCGAAAACACAGAAGCTCACATTTGTTTTTCGTTTTTCCTTTTAAAATGGGGGAATTCTAAAATGTAAATGTATCCAGAGAGCAATGCGACTGAGAAATCGTATTGGTTTGGTTCGGTGTTTTGTTTCTTCTTTTTTTTTATTATTTTATTCATCTTCCAAAGCAATTTAACTTTCCCACAGTCATTGCACTTGTGTGTTGGCTAATGTAGGTACAAAACTAAACAGAAATACTTTAGGCATAACTAAAGCAACCCAACCTAAGCCCCAGTGTAAACATGAAGCTGATATTACAGGTCGGCTGAATCAAGCAGCGCACTGCTCTCTGACAACCTTGACGGTAAGTAAGTGTACTTATCAGGCTGTTTAATCATTAAAGCGTCTTAATAGATGCTGTTTGGTGTGTGTGTGTGTGTGTGTGTGTGTGTGTGTGTGTGTGTGTGTGTGTGTGTGTGTGTGTGTGTGTGTGTGTGTGTGTGGATGGGCGGAGATATTTAGACCAGAAGAGACTTGGGGAAAAATGAAGCTGATTCACATTGAAGGGGTTTCACATGGCGTACATTTGAACAGATCCTTGGAGTAGTGAATTCTTCGTCTTTTCCAGTGTCGTACAGTTGAGGAGCTCTTCTGGGGTTGGGTACGCGATCACTTCGCTGATCGTTCCCACACACTGGGCGATCTCAGGTATCTCAGTCTGTGAGCTTGCAAGGTTCCATTAGTGTTCTCACTCGTTGCTGGTGGTGAGTTGGCTCAGCAGCACTAAATGCAGCCAATGTGTGTGTGTGTGTGTGTGAGAGAGAAAGAGTGTAAGCCCAGTGTTTGTGTGTGTAGGCGTGTTTCCAGTAGTTCCTGCCTACTTATTTCCAGCAGTGTTTTCTCAGCTGAGCTTTCCATGAGGCTGCAGAGGGAATGTTTTCGTGGATTTACTGCTATTACACCTCTTTATCCCCCTCTGCTGCTCTCCTCCTCCTCCTCCTCCTCCTCTTCCTCCAGTGCTCTCTCTCTCTCTCTCTCTCCCTCCCTCGCTCGCCCGGTCACTCGGGCTGACTGAAAACACACCTGGTGTTGGCACAAGGTGGAGTCTGTTCCTGCGCGGCTGACTGGCTCCATTCATGCACCTGAGAGCCGACGACGCGGCCGACAGTCGCACACTTGTGGCTGTTCCTCATAGTGACTTTGTTGAAGGCACTTAGGGTGAATTCTCAACACGGGGGGGCAAAAGCAAACAAGTACACAGACCCTCGGTCCGTATATCATAAGTCAGCTCATTAAGTTATGATGGCTAAAATAAAATAAATTTTTTCAGCAGCACAGACTTTGCCTCGCTCCCTGTTTTATGCTGAATTTCAACAGACACAAATCGTGCTAAACACAAATGGTGTTAGAAATATTTTAACCAATAAAAGACACCAAGACACCATATGTATATTTTGGCAACAACAAAAAAAAAGGTTTAAATTGTTACACATACAAACTCAATCTAAGGAGTTCTTTAACAGGAATAATATTAACTGACCTCCCAGTCTACTATAGTGCTGAGCGCTATCTAGTGGCAGGATCTGGCAGGTGTATAGGGTAGGTACCGCATGCAAAGTACACGTTAGAGAAGCTCCTGTTCCTGGACTCTTTCATAGTTGCACATAAGACTTGTTTTAATTCAAAACGTTTTTTGACTGTTGATGTGTAGTGTGTATATTTGAATTGTGTACTATGCTTTTTTTTTCTTTTTTTTTTAAACCTGCAGCACTTATTCACCACCGCTGTTAGATGTTGTGTCAATAAATTGTTGGAGGTGATGAGGAAATCATCACTGAGTGCTTCTACTAAGACCTTCGGGAACTCAAGGAATTCACGCTCCAGATGCTTTTACCCCAGGTCCTCGAACTGACAGCGAGAGACCCGATCACCAGCTATCACCATCTGTTGTTTGTGTGTCCACACATTTTAATGACCCGCTAATTCCTGCACTTAAGGTTGCGGGGTTCAGCTGGAGCCCATCCCAGGTGTCATAGGGCGAAGGCAGGGTGGGACCCTGGACGAGTCGCCAGTTCATCACATTGACAAACAACCACTTGCATCCTCTGGGACAATTCAGAGTTCCCAATTCCCCTCACGTGCATGTTTTTGGAGAGAGTCGGAGAACCCGGAGAGAACTCACACGGACACGGGGAGAACCTGCAAACACAGTAAGGACCCGGAATCGAACTCATGACCTTCTTGCTGTGAGGCGGCAGCGCTAACCACTGCGCCGCCGTGTTTTTCCGCGCTTACGTCCCTTTTCTGTTTTCCCGCCTTTTTTTGTCGCCCCTTGATTTTTGTCAACCGTGTCCTGTTGTCAGTCCCGAACCTTGATTGTTCTCACCTGTGTTCCTCTGCCCTCTTGTATAAATAGTCCTTGTTTACTTCCGTCCTTGTCGGAACATTGTTGTTGTTTCCTGTTGTTGTCCGTTCATAGCATTTAGTTTTGGTGCTTTTTCAGGTCTTTTTTTCCCTTAAAAGGGAAAAAAACTTTTTCCCTTTTAAGGGCAACCTTAGTTTGGTTTTTGCTTGTTGTTTAAAATAAAGTTTCTCTCTCCTGCAACCCCGACTTGGCTGCATTCTGGGTCCTGCCTCCACCACGCCATCACACCAGCGCTCAAGCAATTTCAGCAGTGAGTGGCAAGCAAAACTCTCCTCCGTCGTTCTAGAGCACGCTCTCTGCTCAGCTCCGAAGAGCAGCACGTAGTTGGGATTAGAACGGGGGTGGGCAAACTACGGTTTGGGGGCCATATGTGGCCATTATGCTTTTTAATCTGGCCCGCCGAACTTGAAGACATTCTATTAAAAGTAAGTCAATCATAAAATAGCTGTTTTTTACCATCTTTACTTAGTTTCAATAAAAATCTAAATACGGTGGGGCTTCAAAGACGCATTGTATTTTGTCCTCACGCTTTTGTTCGTGTTCAATTGAGCTCAAAGCACGTTTGCTACATATCCCATGATATATATTTTCCTCCTATGAGGTGGCTCACCAAAACACTCCATCCATCTGCTCCTGCTCCGCCCCCCCTCTGCCAGATTTTAGAACCCACTGTGACCAACCGGTCAAAAAGTTTGCCCACCCCTGGATAAGAATGTTTGTCCTTCAAAGGTAAGGAGAACATTGACGGGATTTGTGAGGCAGATGAGAGATCAGATGAGACGACCATGACTTCAGAAAAACCTTGACTACATGCATACATTGTATTTTTGCACACAGTACATACAAGCGTGTGTGTAAATACACTCATATGTACATATATGTGTGTATATATCAGCGTGTTTACATGTGTATATATGTGTATAAATTATGAGTATATATAGGTGAAGGTAAGGTCATACCCCGGATGACCTTACCTTGTGTTTTCACTCACACCAATGGACAGTTTAGACTTGCCAGTTAGTGTAATGTGCATGTCTTGGGAATGTGGGAGGAAGCTGGGGGACCTGGAAAGTACCTCACAGGCAAAAGGGAAAACAGAAAGAGGTTGGAAGGGGTTGGAATGGAATCACAACCTCCTTCCTATGAGACAACAGCACTAACCACAGTTACCACTGTAGACAAATCAATGCTCTTTCTTTTTTTTCTTTTTTTTTTCCCCCTTGAACTTTCAATGTTGCGTGGAATTCGACCTGTGTTCCATTCGCTGCTTTGCTTTGCTTTGCTTTGCTTTTAACGGCGATATAATTTTGGCTCCGATTTGATCGGACATTCTCAGGCTGCTCCTGCACAACATCCAGCCGTCTTTGCATAGTAATTTCGACCATGGCGAGTGTCTCTCTGTACCGTCTGCAAACAAAACAAAAAACACAGTCATGTTTTTTTGCAAACAGAAAAGAGTGACTGTGCCCTTGAATCAGAGGAGTGACTTTATGGTTGTGCGATCGCTTCACTTTTTCCCAGTGTTTATCAAAGTGTGTGGTCCAGACTCCCTGCTCCATCCACAGCGGTTACGTCATCCTCAGGTATTTGAATAAATTCTGGTCTGCTTCAATGTTTTATGATATAATAGCTAATGACTTTAAAGCCAATGAGCAAAAGAATAAATAAATACAAAAAGAAGAAGAAACCCAAGAGTTCCCACAATACATCTGCTTGTGTTTCACTTTCCACTTCATGTCACACCAGTAAACGGCTGAACGCCCACAGTAAGTGGTCTCGGGGGCTTGTGGAGCAGCGCTGCGTCAATGCTGACCTCCAGCTGCCCACAAAACAGAGAGAGGGGGGGGAAAACGGAGAGGGCGGGAAGGTGGAGGTGGAGAGATATTCACAAGTGGAAAGTAACGACGGTAATTAATCCAATTACAGCGCAAACGGTTGCTCTCTTACGCGCGCGCGCGCGCACGTCAACAGCGGACTTTCACGAATTTAATGTTTTACACATCTCAATTAACCTCATTAGATTTTTTTTTATAATAGAAACTTTTGATGAGGCTAAAGTGTTCCGGTTCTGTCATAAAGCTTTTCTCCCAGGTGTACAACATAATATAACAGAGGTTGCGTTTCCCTTTTTTTTTTTTTTTTTTTAAACTTAGCTCGTTTAAAAAGTATCATTTCGTGAAGACTGACAGATGAGGAAACTTTAGTAGGTGACGTGTCTGCAGTGTCCCACGTCATCGGGACTCCAGCATCTTCTCCTCAGACGGCCAGAGTTAAATCAGTATTAAGCTTAAAGCACAATATGGGATCCTGTATTTATATGGTTGTTTTTAACTTTATTTATCTGTTTAAGGTCAGTAAAAGAAAATTATTATCAACTAATTGGTAGCCGTCAAAAAAAAAAAAAAACGTTCGGCAGAAAGTGCACGTGTATTTGTAATAAAACAGCGTTTGAAACAAGTTTCCCCAGGTTTAAGCTAGCGTCTCGCTAAACTGGAGAGGTGTGCCACCTAGTGTCATTACTAGCTCATCTCTGGAATCCCCACACAGCTTCCACAGACAATTCACGCTGCCTCGTCCAAGGCCAGACAACGTCAATTTTAGAAGTTAATTCCTAACCTGTGTATCAAAAACTGATATTTTGATAAGTGCATGAGAGAACCGTTAGAACCGCTCACTGTCTTGCAGTCCGCCTGAAGCTAAAGTAATTTTTCCTGACTCCAGTTAATTACGTTATTATCATCAATGTAAATCAAAATGCTGTTGTAGTAGTGAGTAAAGTAAGTAAGTGGTAGCAGTAAATCTGGAAATGGCCATATTATGGCACCTTTAAGAACAGATGCGTTGACTGTCATAGTCTTCAAACAATAACGCAAGATTATAAAAAAAAAAAAAATGCATTTTAGGCATTTGTTGGAAACCGTCACATCATTTCTACCACGTATGACATCAGCTATAAGACTGATCCTTACAAGAGAAAAAGACCTTTTCGGCAGTAAAAACCTCAACGTAAGAAGATCAAGACACTTTTGAAAAACTTTTGAGAAAGGGTTTTATTCTAAAAAGTTCACACGATAAAATACAGTATGTCACCATTTGGTTGTGTGCGTAGTGTTTTGCGACTCGATGCGTCAGCCAGTATGCCGTCAAAGTGCCCCGCAGTTTTACTTCATAGAGTAAATACAAACAACTTGAGACCAAGTAACAAATTCAAAGGAGGGCCGAAGTATTTCAGTACATTTGGCACAGAGCAGTCAGTGTTCACCTCTCACCGTCTTCTACAAAGGAGTGTTCAATTCAATAGTCGACCTTTGTGCTAAACCAGTCGTGTCCACTTCTGTTCCTCAGCCAGAAGATTGAGGTTCTTTCCGGGACCATCAGAGCTCGTCCTGCAGAGAGAGAGAGAGGTCATAAATCTCGTAGTGGCCTCTACGCTGACTCTGCCATAGAAGCGACCTGCGCCTCTGTTACCTTCGGGCTGCTGTGTAGCTGCGGCGAAAGCTGCGCCAGTCGATCTCTGACAACGTCGCCGATCGTGTTAGCGTCTCTGCTGTTGATGTGCTCCCCGCTTTTTGCATGCTGTCGACAAAAACAAGAGGCCGATAAGTCTTGCCTGTGAACTGGGAAGTGCTCAGAGACGTCTTGCTTATCCGTGCAAGAGAGAAACAAACGCGAGGAGGAACACTCAGATTCAAATGAGCCTTAAAGCTCCAGTGTGTAGTATTTGGAGGTTTTGAGGAGGAAACTGCGACATCAAGTGGATACATTTTAGATTGCAGCGTCTTTCACGCTCCCGCCCACTCCTGAGCGTGCCAGTAAATTACGGTGGCCTTGCGCACCCAAACCTGGATACCACGTCCACTTTCTTCTTTGTTGGTTTATGTATATACATATATATATGTATATATACATATATATATATATATATATATATATATATACATACACACATATATATGTGTATATGTATATATGTATATATATATATATATGTATATACATATATATATGTATATGTATATACATATATATATATGTATATACGTATATATGTATATACATATATATATATATATATGTATATGTATATATGTGTATATATATATATATATATGTTACACACTGGACCTTTAAAAAGATTTCAGCCTCGTTCCTCCTGCGCTACACGCTCGGTTTTCACAAATCAAAGGTTTCTGCTGGTGCTGCTCGCTCTTACTCGTCTTGTTCCCAGGTAGGGGTAAAACCTGACGGTGGGGTAGGCGGTGATTCCTGCTGACTGGCAGGTCTCTTGATAAGCCTGACAGTCCAGCTTCCCCGCTCGGACTTCTCCTTTCAGAATCTGTCGGTCACATTCAAAAGACATCCATCCGTTAGACAGCGCTGAGACATCGACAACAGGTCTCCCGCTGGCTTTTCATGACGCCGCCTCAAAAGCTCAAGTCTCGTCTAGTCGATCTGATGTCACCTGGGCTGTCGATTAACAGAAACCTACACACACATTTTGAATTTATTTTAATAAATAATTGTTTGACTTACTCTCGCTAGCACTTCAAATTCTGGGGCGAAGTGCTGACAGGGTCCACACCAGGGGGCGTAAAAATCCAGAATCCAGTGATCTTGGCCGGACAGAACTAAAGACTTGAAGGTGGCTGGCGTCAGGTCCACCGACGCTCGCGGTAAAGAACTGACGCACAAGCAGAACACGTCAGGTGAACATAAACATTCAAAGAACTATCAAAAAATAAAAAAATAAAAAAAAGCTAAAGCCCCAGTCCATCCTAGTGTTAGCGACTCACCTCAGTGCCCAGGCTCTCAGTGACTGGGCGTCTCTGTGCCAACCGTTGTAACTCCTGAAGGGACAGAGACCAACAGATGTATGAAACACTGAAGAGACTTAAGAGGAGGCCCACCATCAAAAACTGACTTTTTCAGCTCTATTACACGTCTTTTTGCGCTACTGTCAAGCCAACCGATAAGCGAAGTACGAAAGGAATTCGAACTTGTATATTTCTCGGTGCTCTGGCTTTGTCCTCATTACAGTGCTGAAACCAGCCGAGAGGATTCTGCTGCCCTGTCGTACATATGTAGGGGCCCTGATGATTCATAGACACGTCTAAATGCAGTCATTTTTTTTTTTTTTTTAATGTTAGGCAAGGCGTCATTGCATGAGAGCTAGTAGCCACCTTTCCCCACTAGGTGGCGCTAGCACTGAGCGGCTGACCAAGAGTATGGAGTGGGCTGTTCCAAACGACCTATTCACAGCCACTTTTTTCATGCTTTCATGTTGTGTTTTAAATGTATATGCGCTTTATAAAGGATGCTGCTGCAATTTTGTCGCGCACCATGTATGATGACAATAAAGGAAATTCTATTCTATTCTATTCAGGCTGAGTGATGATAAGACATGTTTTGTAAGTTTTTTTTGCCCAATACAAAAATTATCCATTGTCCAGGAAGAATACAACTGAAACAATTTGTCAGAACACAGGAGCGACTTGCCTGTTGTTGCCTCTTGTTTTACATTTGCTTGTCGCTACATTTTTAGAATTAGCAGAGTCTGCGATAGGTTTATATGAAGTATTTAAGTACATAAAATAAAATAAAATAATTGTTAAGTACTGCTGACTGCTTTTGCTATTGTTATTGTTCTGCAACTTTGTATTTGAAGTGATTCTTTTTGTTTTCAAAGTTTGCCAGTGATAATAATATTGAATAATAATATTGTACATTTTTTTTTTAGTTTTTATTCATTTCAAGACACTCAACGTCGCCTTAAAGAAAAATATTAAATCGCATTCAATCCCCGGATCTCAGCCTGTCGACAGCGAGGACGTGTTGGAATGCGAGCAGTGTGTCAAAGATAATAACGCAGCAGCGACAGCGTGAGCCGAGTACGTACACGAAGCGCTCGGGCTGCCGGCCGTTGTCGGGGTACAGGCGGATCTCGGGGTACGCCCTCACGCCTTGACCCTGGCAGAAGGACTGAAAACGCTGGCAGTCAACCGAGCCGACCAGAATCTGACCTGAGAGCAGCTTGAGAGGAAACACACACACACACGGATTAGTCGATGACCGTCTATAACAAGGCATGGGCAAGCTACGGCCCGGGGGCCATATGCGGCCCATTAAGCTTTTCAACCAGGCCCGCCGAACTTGAAGAAATTATATCATCGTAAGTGTTATAAAATAGCTGTATCTCGTCCTTTTTTCCAGTGTTTTAAGAGTCATTTCAATAAAGAGCAAAATACAGTGGGGCTTGTTCATTTTCAATAGACATTAAAGCACATATCCCATGATATTTTTTTTTTTCTCCCATGAGGTGGGTCACCAAAACACTCCATCCATCTGCTGCTGCTCCAGCGCCCCCTGGTGAATTTTAGAACCCTTTGTGGCCCAACAAGTCAAAATGTTTGCACCAATATCAATACCAGTATTGGGTATTGGAACCGATACTGGGGTTGAGTGCTCTAGTCGTACTCACGAAATACAGATACCAGTTGTATATATGTATGGGAGTATATGACAGTGTGTTGCAGTGAAGCTTGTTTGGGGAAAACATGCTGAGGAATGTTCTTTAAATAACAGAACATTTGTGGGGAAGAAAAAAAACATCAAAGTAATTCTTTTTGTGTAAAGGTCTTATCAAGTACTCAACATTGGTATCGGTGAGTACTGAAATGCGAGCAGTCCTAAAAAAAAAAACGCAGAGGAATTAAAATATGTCACCACTAGAGGGCACAATTATCACACATGTACAACAATGGTGCAGCGGCGGCGGCAGCCAACTCCTCTTCAATCTTTCCTTCAACACACACGCCCGACACGTCGGCAGCCTCCTGCATTTTTTCCCCCCCATGTGAATTACAGAGGAAGGAGGAGAGTCGCATGCAGCGACTTGATGGTGGAACCGTCGTGGCCAGAACAGGAAGTTAAAGTAAAACATACAACGAGGGCGTGTGACGCCACTAGAGTTTGTATTTAGCTAGTGCTAAATCTCTGAGCTTATCGAGCTTAATTCAAATGAAGAGCCTTAATACAAGTGTATAACAACGCAAGCTGACTTATCCCGCACAGTAAATAATGAATAGGGAAATCAAACAGATCCGAACAGGTTATATTTACCTAAGTTACATAAAAAATCACCACACTGTGAACTGCTCAACTATTCAGCTCTGGAAACAAGTTGGTGACACTACGAAGCGCTCATTCTGTCTTCCATCAGCGCTGCTCCCGAACTCGGGGTCATGGGGGCCCCACTGGAGAACCATGCATGGACATGGAGATGGATGTATTGGTACCCGGAGATAACCCGACCCACACAGACACAGCAAGAGCATTGCAAACAGGTGCTAGTGCTAACAGCTGCACCACCGTGTTGTTGCCCCCACTGTGTGGCGTTTTTCTACCTTCAAATTTTATCCCAAAAAAATAAATGAAATTTCCCCACTTCGGTGACTTGTAATGGATATAAAGTCGGCCCAGCGGGCCTGTAAAGCAGGTGTAAGCTGTATAACCACTAGAAAAGTCACGAATTACCGTACAACCACTATGATACATATCAGCATGTTGTTGGTTTTGTTTTTTTGACACAACGTTAACTTTCCCGTTTTATGTTCTGATCTGTTTGAGAGTTTAGTGCCACTTCAGAGAATTCATTTGCGTGTTTGCACCACTTTTTGCACTTGACTTGCTGAAACGTTTTTTTGTTTTGTTTTGTTTTTTACAAGTGTGTTCATTATTTCTTCATTTTTCTTTACTTTAACAAGTTTGACTTGTGACCGCTGTTGGTCAGTTAATTAGAGTCCAGCTGTTGTATATCTTGACGATACATCATCAGTCTTTCATGTCGCTCACTGACATGTAGATGCATTACACTTAATGCATTACTGAGCCTGACGGTGGTTCTTATTCTGTCTTGTTTTGAAGCAGCTGCCGCCCGACAGACGTGTACGAGGCTGGGATGGGGGAAAATTAGACTATAGCCACTAGAATAAAGTAGACTATAACCACTGGGTGATGCCTCATTCACAATACAAAATATAGCACTGTCCATGTGTTACACAATCAACAAAAAAAAAAAAGTTATGCAACATGATTTGAAATTGTACCATATGTACTAAAACAGGAGGATGTGACATTTAATGAGCCTGTGAAGGTGTGCATGTGAGTTTATGTCTTTGGGACTGGGTGCACTAAGTCAGCGGCATGGCTGCCATTTACCCATTAAGGATATTAGGATTTCATTTGTTTTTGTATGACTTGTGCATTTGCGTTGTACCCTGGCCATGCGTCTCCACTCTGGCAGCAGGGCCTGGCAGGGGCCGCACCACGGAGCGTAGAAATCCACGGCCCAGTATTGTCCTTCGCTTCGCCCTGGAACCGACAACAGGAGACAAAACAGTAAATCGGTGGACGGAGCAGAAGACAGAAGATGCTTTATCAAACAACAACAAAGCAAAGGTCCGATCCGTTAAAGCATGGGTGTACTTCAGAAAAAAGAGAAACTTGAAACCCCTAAAATCCTCAAGTGGACAATTAGCATTTACAATTATGATACCGTGTCATTGTAACAATATTCAAAACAAAAAAAAAAAAATTAATAGATTTTTAAAATGAACAATTACTTGAAACTTTTTTAATGACAATTTTGGCCTCCACTAATAATAAACACTTGTGTTGCATGTGTATTCTGAAAAGACTTCCATAGCAAATGATATATAAAACATAAAACTTCACAAGGTGAAATTACATTTTAATAGCAATTTGACGCCATTATGTTCCAATGGTTGAAAAAACAAAACAAAGAACGACATACTGCACTTCCAACCATTGAGTGTGTGAAACCAACAGAGTCGCTTCTGCACGGTGGTGCTGCTGCAGTCCATCTCACCTTTAACTTTGTCCGCAAAGCTTGAAGGATCCAGGACGACCACCGACGGGCTGACTAGATCCTGCAGAGACCAAACCTCATTATGTTAGTCAGAGGTGTGCTGTTGTTTGTTTTCCCCCCTCTGTGTTACTGTTTAACAGTAAAAAAAAAAAAAAAAAAAAGAGTAACACTTTATAATAAGTACACATTATTAAGCGTTAATTAAGCAGTAATAAATACTGACTGCATCATTTATAAAGCATGTTTCTGATATGAATACTTGCAAGTATATCGTTTATGAACAGTTATAAATGATTTACTCTTCATTAATAAGCTCATCGACAGCATGCTCGATGGTGAGTGAATGTGTTAGTAGCTGTTTTATAAAAAGTCCGCAATGTATTCTCCAACAGATTTTGTAACTGTGTTTGGAGACTACATACTAATGAGCAGTCATGTCAGAAACCTGCTTTATAAATGACGCATTCAGTTTTTATTACTGCTTAACTAATGCGTAATATTATTATAATGTGTACTTATTATAAAGTGTTACCAAAAAAAAAAGCAGCAGTGGTGCTGATACCTGTATGAACTCGAGGATGCCGTCAGCTGAGTGGTGCCCTTCATATTCGTGCACCGAGGAGCCGTTAAAGATGACCGTCGTCGGATAGGCCTGGATGTTGTACTAAAAGAAAGAAATAACAAATAGAAGGAGAGACAAATAAGTATCGGTCTCTGGTTGACGTCACACTTTTGTCCAACTTGAAGGTCTAAAACGAAGAGCAAGTCGTTACACTGTAACACCAATTCTTCCCTCGGTTTTCTTATGTTGCGATCCAATGAGAAAGTCAAAAATTCCTACAGGTGTCCTCACCGTGGAGCAGAGGTTGTGATGGATGGTGCAGTCGATGGTTCCAAACTTCATCTGTCCGGCCAGCTGGATGGAAGCTTTCCTCAGCTCGGGCAGAAGCGCTCGACACGGAGGGCACCACTGCAGAGACGCGACATGGAACGGCACTCAGAGAAGCGGCTGATATTGAAAAGATCGGCACAGGCAGGCACGTCTTCTTGAAGGAAGTCTGAAGATGAGGCGCTGTTCAGAGGTGGAGGGCTCGATACATTCTGCGCTCTGATTGGATTCCTGCCACTTTTTTCGCAAAACGGCAGCACATTTGAGAATCAAATTATTTCACTTTCCATGAGGTTTTGATTTGTGTTTACTAAAAAACAAAAACACGACCAGTTAAAAGTTTGGGCACACCTTCCCATGCAATGTCTTTTTGTTATTTTTACTACTTTTGGCATTGTCGATACGTATTGAAGACATCAAATATATGAGCGAGATATGAAACTGTGCGGCAAAGAAAAATCATTCCGTACGGGTCACGGCTTCGTGGGTAGTTTACCTTTTTTTTTTTTTTTTTTCCTTTTTTTAAAAGGGATTTTTGAAACATTTTCATTCATAGAGAAAATGTTGAACATTTACTTTGCAGGAAACAATTCAATTCAGTAATTTCAAGCATTTATTTACCAAGACGTGATACAAAGTAGGCGAAATAGCGATTTTATTTTGGTAGAATAAATTTGGGTCCTTTTCACGTCATGACAAGGAATAAAAACTGTGGGTCCTGAGACTCCACCACTTCTTTTTGTTACTACACAATTCCCTATGTGTTCACTCATAGTTTTGATGCCTTCAGTAGCTGCGTTTCCGTTACCCCTAGCATTGCTCAAAACCCTAAATATCGCAATAAAAAACTGGTAATGGAAACACGAAACTTCGAAAAAATATGGCTGAAAGGTTTTTACGCTCTCATGAGGTGGTTTTTCAGACGTATCGATGTGGAGATATCTCGAAAAAGTGTCATGGAAACACTTTTCGCATTTACACGTACGGGGTCACGTGACCAGTTCACTTCAAGAGAAAAATAGCGCGTTAAGTTTGCACGGAGGAGGAGATGGAATATTTTTTACTAGCAATCAAAGAGAAAAGTACAACAACCATTTTGGACGGCAAACAAACGTAAACAAACAAAAGCTAGCGTGATTACCGTAAAAAAAAATCTCGCGGGATTTTAACGAGAATTACGTCTTACGCGCTTCACACCATTCAATGGAAACACCCGCAAATCGCAATTGTAATCTGTCGAAATTTTCGAAATATCGCTTTTATTTCGCGGAAAAACTGTCACGGAAACCACAGCTATCGAGAACATCGCACACTGTTGACGAAAGGAAAACCATTAAATAAATGAGAAGGTGTGGCCAAAGTCGAACTGGTTGTGTATAATGGGACAATTACTTTGTAGCGCTGCCCGACAATTTACAGGTCGATGGAAATGAAAGATTTCGCTCGCGTGTGTCTTTAGCTGCGTTTGTGTTGCAGGGCGAGACTAACTCTGCCAGCCTCGAAAGCAAACAGGGAGCCGGCGCTGCGAGAATCGCTCCCGTCAGGGCGAGGATGTGCTGCCGTGCGAGGCCCAAACGTTTTTAAAAAAAAAAACACCGATACGAGGAGGCTTCCGCGCGATGACGTGCAAAGTAATTGAAAGTGTACAAACGGGAGCAAAGAAGTCGACCAGCCACGGCTCCTTTCTGTCCGACGGAAAGTTGTCGGGCCGGAGGGTCGTCACGTGAGCGCGGACGCTGTCCCTCGCAAAACTCACAATGTTGTACAACACATCTTTGCCTTGGAGACACAACACCGTCACAAAAGACAGAACAGCGAGGGGGGAAAAAAAAAAATGAATCAGCATTCAATTTGAATTAAGAAATAGTGGATTATTGAACAGAGAACAAAAAGTATTTTTCTCTGTCACTTCATATGCACTTCAATTTGGTTTTCATTGACAGTCAACTGAGCACATGTTGAAATTAGAGCAGCGTTTCTCAACTGGTGGCTCGCGACCCGCAGCCGTTCTGATTGGGTTGCGGCTTCATGTGCACTTTTCTTTTGAAGGGATTTTTATATCTTCTTATATTTATTTGATATATTTACAGAGAAAATGTTGGGCATTTATTTTGGAGGACAAACGATTCAATTCCATCATTTGTAGAAAGTGAGCCAATATTTTCCTTTTTGTGGATTCAATTTGAGTTGCGTGAAATTAATTTGGGTCGCAACTTCGTTGTAAGGAAAAAACAGTGGGTCCTGAGACTCCACCAGTTGAGAACCACTGCATTAGTTTTAAAAAAAAAGAGCTGATTTTATAAGTCTAAACAGTGAGTTTATAATTATGAATTGAAATGAGTGGTTAGGAATGATTTATGGAAGAAAAAAAAGCGAGACACACACAACACAGAACATGCACGCATCCATCTATAAAGACATACACTGGCCCCTTTGGATAAATACTGCAAACTCGAAGTTTTCCAAAAATGTTAACAATACAAGACAAAGCAAAGGGATTGCTGGTGAATGAAAAAGATGCAGACGAAGGAGTGAAAACAATCACTAAGAGTGAATTTGAACAACGAGCACAAACCCTGGCTGCTACTCACCGTGGTGGATCTCAAAGTCGTGGATGCCCAGGCCTTTGAAGACGGCCACGCATTGCTTCAGGATGTACAGAGACTGGCACAGCTGCGTGTCTGCTATGCAGTCCACTCTGCCGACCTGCGGGGCAAAAACACTCGGTCTGACACCGGGTCGGGCCGCTCGGACCGACGGAGAACAGGCTTGGTGCCGCACCTGGATGTTGTCGTTGCGGAGGAGAGCCTGCAGCTTCTTGTACTCGTTGGTGGAGCCGCCGCCGCCGTAGGTGAAGCTCACCAGCCAGCGATGACGGGCTAGCTTATGCTAGGGGATAAGGAGTTAGACACAAATTCAAAAACAAAATGTGCCATTTCAAATTTGGAAACAAGAAACAAAATCTTCTCTGATAAATGACATGAGCGGCCACTGCTTTGGTTTATCTTTGGACACCGAGCTAACAATTGTCGCTATTTAGGGTGAGATAACGCCAAAAGAAAGAGTTTGACAGGACCTTGTGTGCAAGTTCAGCCAGTGTGCTACTTATCAGTGGAGACCGCTTCGACGCGTTCATCCAGTCCCGGTGGGGTTTTAATCTTATCCGCTCCACTGTGCGCCAGAGGCAAATGAATTATCACGGCAGACTATCAACGCAAACGTCTGTGTTGATAGCGCAATGTCGGAAAAAACAAAACTTTCATCGCAATGATTGCAGAACATTACATTTTGAGGGACTGGCTTCTCAGCAGTGGCCATAGCCTACTACAAGCGACAGTAAGTGGGAAAATACGCGCGCGCACACACACACACACACACACACACACACACACACACACACACACACACACACACACACACACACAAGTTAAAACATTAGTATTAGAAAAAATCACCTTCACATATTAACCCCATATGAAGTACAAAGGCTGGGTTAGCCAAAAGTAATAACACAGTAATTACAGTTGTGCTACAAACTCATTAAATCCAACGTCTTCTGGACGAACACTTTTCACATCGGCTTTTTTTTTTCAATCAACCCCCCCCCCCCCCCCCCCCCCGCCCCCCCAGCTGAGTGCCAGCACTGCATCAGGGTCTAAGGTTGGTGCACGCAGTCGTGAACTGTGGCTCTCCTAACCTGAAAAGTGTCTCCGGTCAGCGGCTGCAGATCAGGCAGGTGGTCGAGGACCTGGCCGTAAATCTCTCTACAGTCCAGGGTGCTGAGCCACTGAGAAGAGAAGCACATCGACTCAGTTCCGTAGCGCAACGACGCATCACCACTGACTCGTACAACAGTGGCGTGCTGTGCTTCTTACCAACACACTCCCCTGCTGGTCCAGGGAGCTCCCAGGTGGGAAAAAAGCTGTCGCCCCATTGGAAACCTGACAATCACAGATAAATAAGTTAGGATGATGACAACTCGTGCTTTTTCCCATCGGCATGCATACTGACGTCCAATGCGCTACAATGAAACAGCGCACACGCTGGGCTCAGTGTATGCAACTTGAGAAAACTATAGCCAAAATATCCTTCATCCTCATCATCATCATCATCATCATCATCATCATCATCATCATCATCATCATCATCATTCAGGTGTACTGCCACCTTGTGCCGAATCAAATCTTCAATACCGTGTGATATAAATGAGTGTTATTGGCGACGCCCGGCCAAGCGAAGGTATTTCACGTTGAACTGATCTCTCAGGAGCTCACGCTGCATCCTAATCACTGCCGCAGCAAAACATTCCCAGTGGGTGACGAAGCCTCACCTGGAAGCTGTCGCAGAGTTGTGCGTCTGTAGCGCAGTCCATCCAGCCCACCTTCACCAGCCCGTCCTGAGCAACACATGACACACAGTGCGAGGATCAGACCATCGGAACAGCGTTTCTCAAACGGTGGCTCTCCACACCAAAGTGGGTCGTGGCTTCGTGGGCAGTTTCCCCCCTTTTTTGTTTTTGTTTTAAAAATAGTGGACTTAAAAAAAAATATATATATATATATATATTTATAGAAAAAAAAATGTCTATTCACCATTCATTTATTTTGCCGGACACATCGCGCAATTCAATAATTTCAATAATTTAGTCACTAGACACGACAGAAAGGTGAGGTTTTTATTTCTGTTGAATAAATTTGGGTCACGATTCATGATATGGAAAAAAGCAATGTGGGCTGAGACCCGGCACCAGTTAAGAACCACTGCTTTGGAACGCACTGAAAGTAAATGAATCGACGAGTGAACAACAAGCCTGCTGCTCTGTGGGCCATTCAATTTCAAACATGGCCTTTTATTGCGGCACCTAACAGCGCAGTGTTCAATGCAATGCCATCGGAAACAGGCTACGAGTGTGACTTAGTCAGAAAAAGACACTCACGCGCATTCTGTATGTAATAGTCCGTTTTGGGTATACATATATGTATGCTGTGTTTTTTTGTTTCTTTTTAAATCATAAAGTATAAATAAAAAAGGATTAAAGAAACAGTGCAAGTACTAATCTAATGACACAAGAACCAGTTGCCCTGTCAAGGCTCATCATTATCCTTAAGACCAATGCCATCGCTGCATGGCTTACACTGAAAACGAGAGAAACAATCAGACTTGCTGTTGCTTTAGCTATGACTGAGTAATTAAACACTTAAGTTTCCTTACCAACATTCCGGCCAGTTTTTGTCTCGTTCTTGGTTCCAGACAATCTGAGAGGAAGTGAGAGAAGGAACCAGGAGAGAAGGAACCAGGAGAGAAGGAACCAGGAGAGAAGGAACCAGGAGAGAAGCAACCAGGAGAGAAGGAACCAGGAGAGAAGGAACCAGGAGGGAAGGAACCAGGAGGGAAGGAACCAGGAGAGAAGGAACCAGGAGAGAAGGAACCAGGAGGGAAGGAACCAGGAGGGAAGGAACCAGGAGAGGAGGGAAGGAACCAGGAGAGAAGGAACCAGGAGAGAAGGAACCAGGAGAGAAGGAACCAGGAGAGAAGCAACCAGGAGAGAAGCAACCAGGAGAGAAGGACAGCGGTCATGATGGCAGGAGAGACTGACTGCACATTTCTGTCAGCTTTACAGGAACTCTGAGTCTTTTTTGGTATACAGTCTAGAATGTCGTCCACAGTGTTGGCAAGTAATCTATTACTAAGTAATCCCCTACTGTAATTAAAGTGCTTTTTGAGAGGAAATGTAACGGGATTACCGTGGCAAAAATGGTAATTACATCAGAATGGCTTTGTGTAACCATGGTCTTTCTGTCTGGACTTGGTCTGTCACGCATTAAAACTATTATTGCTTTCTCGAAGCTTAAAAAGTAATTTAAGGTGATCCTGAAGCAGAGTCATATCTCTTTACACGCAACCTCTCTCTCCCCCTCTGTCATTTCTCCTATTGCTGCAGGATCGGCTTTCCATTTTGAACCGGCACAGAGTTGTCCAATAATCTCGGCGAAAACCCAAATATGTGGCGTCTTTGTGGTTGTCAGAAAAATAATCGTATTTGTTCGTTACCTCCGACGTCAAAGCAGAAGGTGATCAGCCATCCAAACCCAGATGCGAAGGCGCTGTCTATCTCTTTGAACACGTTGCCTTGGGAAAACACAGCCACACCCACACATCAAACCATCCTTGCCATTCGTCGTTGCTCATTTGGAATAATGGCTATTGGAAAAGAAAAAACAAATACGGGGGAGCGACGACGCGAGTTGGTTTTACCCTGCCAGAGCTGAGTGACGGTTGTTGTGATGAAGCGCATGGAGAAGCGGAGCAGGTTGTCTTTGGAGCGCTCCTCGGTAAACTTCTCCGACTTCTGAGAAGACAAATAGAAAACGTTTGCGGTAACAAACGAGGCAAACTTAAACAAGCAGCATTTTACACCAACTTTTAACACGTTAACTTGACACGAACTGGACCCTCGATGCAGTGTACGAACACCAAACGTTCTTGCTTGATAATGAGACAGTCAGTTTTGATCAGCTGGTGACAGTGTGAGCATCTTGGGAGGCAACAGTGAAATATCAAACTCATGCGTCCTAAATTTAACTTGAACACACTCGCTAACTGCTAATCGCCAACTGCAACATCAACTGTAAAACCATTTTTAAATAATATAAAATCAATCCGGACCTGTCCAGCTCTGTAGATGAAGAGACTGGGGTAGCTGGTGATGCCGTTTCTCCTGCAGAGGTGGTTGTTGTCTCCACAGTTCACCGCTCCGATCCTGATGACGCCGTCCATCTCCTTGGCAAACTCCCTCCACTGAGAGACAGTCAGAGACGAGAGACATCAGTGACACTTCTCCCCCACAGTCACAGACGATGCCCCTTCTCTCCCCGTTTAGTCGCATTGACACTTCAGGATATTGAGTCATCGGAAAAAAAGAAGACGGATGAACGACTGAATAAATGTTCCATATATGTTAAGTTCATCGCTTCCTTGCTGTTGAAATGATCAGATGATCACCTTCCTCTCTTCATCAAGGGGATCAGTCGATCAGGAATTGATTGATGCGAGGCCAAGCGTTCGCAGGGACCGGAATGCAGCGTTTCTCAACTGGTGGGTCGTGACCCAAAAGTGGGTCGCGGCTTCCCTCCTTTTTTTTTTTTTTTTTTTTAAAACACATTCACGTACACTACCAGTGTACCAGTGCATCTACTTTAGACACTGTAGATTCATACTGAAGGCATTAAATATATGACCAAGACGTGGATTAATGCGGCAAAAGAAAAACGTGTAAAATACCTAAATTTTTACCTAAAGTTTGAGTGATTACACAATTTTTTTGCTTAATACATATTCCATATGTGTTCATTCATAGTTTTGATGCCTTGAGTGACAATCTGCAATGTAAATAGTCATGAAAAATGAAAGAAAAACCATTAAATCAGAAGTATGTGGCCAAACCTTCGACCGGAAGTGTATAGTTATAGAGAAAATATTGGGCATTTATTTTGCAGGACACACAATTCAATTCCATCATTTCAGTAATTCATTAATTCACTAGACATGATAGAAAGTGGGCTGGCGTTTTTTGTTTTTGTGGAATAAATTTGGGTCGTGACTTCATGACATCATGATGAGGGAAAAAAAACATGATGCGAGTCCTGAGACTCCGCCAGCTGAGAACCACTGCCTTCAAGCACACTGAAGCCGGTTCACGTTCGCCTCCACACTGATGTCAGTGGACAGTGGAACAGCTTTTTAACCGCTGAAGCTGTGAATGAGTCAATCTTTTTTTACTTTTTTGAATGAGTGTTCGTACCGTTGGAGCCAGCTGGTGGCAGTGTGAACATCTTGGGAAGTAGAAGTTGATGAACCAGATTTCTCCAGAGCTGACTGCCGCGTCTGAAACACACACACACACACACACACACACACACACACACACACACACACACACACACACACACAGTCTTAACTATGTAACTGACGCAGAGCCTAAGTTTAATTTATACAAAAGTAATGTTTTGTGATTGTTTGTTTACTCTCTTTTTGACACATCCTGGGCAGAAAAAGCACCAATGATGCTGTAATGACTTATGAGACTGTCTGAAAGGCTGTGGGCAGCTCTTCTCGTTGATTGTCATACAACTTTGCCTGACATCAAAACGAAATGATTCTAGTTACAAAAAAAAAAAAAAAAAATGATTTTCAATGTGGTCAGCAGCTCTGAGTGAAATTTAAATCACAGCTCACTTGACGGTAAGGTTCCACCATCCAATGTCCCGAGTGCAATGAAATGACATGGAATCAACCGCTTCTTTGCGATAGCAGTGAAATGTGAATTCAAATGACAATGATTGAAACATTAACATTCTGACAATTTTAAGATTCATGACCCATAACAAAACAATATTAAAAAAGACTGAAGTGAATGGAGCATCCAAGTCATTTATACTGTGCTGCTTTCCATCTTTCACTGGGACCATTTCGTTTCACCGTAAAACCAGTCAGTCAGGTGGGCCCTCGTTCTTACCAAAGTCTCCACTGTCCAACGTGACGATCTCCAAATCGTCATCGTAGATACCTAGTCAAAAAAAACAACAAAAAAAAACAACAAAGATTTTGAAAGGTTTCAGCTTCAAGAACCGCGACCATCTCATCAGGATCGTAAACGTTGCCGTGATTGCGACGGAGACGAACCAAAGTCGTATCGGTAGTAGTTCCAGCTCTCGTAGCGCCCGCCGCTCTGCTGCTCGTCCAAGCCTTTCTCTCCGTATTTATCGTATTTCTTTCTGAGGTCTTCGTCCTTCAGAACTTCATAGGCTCGATTGACCTTCAGGAACTTTTCATGGGCGGAAGCGTCACCCTAGAAGACGACGAAAACCAAAAAAGCGGCGTCGATTCGAGTCCGGCTTTGTTTAGAGGCGTTCGTGCGATTACATTTTTTTTAAGTAACTCACAGGATTTTTATCCGGGTGCATTATGAGCGCCAGCTTCTTGAAAGCTTGCCGGATCTCTCGGACTGAGGCATCCCTGGCCACTCGCAGAAGCTCGTAGTAGTCTTGGCTCTCGGCTAAAACCGCCTGGGACAGCGTGAGAGAGAAGACCAGGGCCCACAGGAGCAGCCCCCCGGCAGGCCGCTGACTCCTGGGGGAAACCTTGCGGCTCATCGTCAGTCCTTAGGTATGACCACTGCGCACCTGGGAGATGCAACCAGAAAGCACGGCGGAGGTCCGATTTACAGTCAGGTCAGACTTCGAGCGCTTTCCCAGAACTTTGACATTCCCGTCTTTGCATCCAGTTTTTGGCGAGTAATCTATTACTAAGTAATCCACTACTGTAATTAAACTGCTTTTTGAGTAATGGAGTAATGTAGCGGGATTACTGTGGCAAAAATGGTAATTATATCATAATTACTTTATCAAGTAACAATTCCGTTACTTTTTCGAAATATTTTTCAAGCTAAAAATGTCTTATTTTGTCTTATTATTATTCACAAAATGTCTGAGATTTAGAAAAAAAAAAACAACGTTGCAGATTGATGATCCAGCTGTGCATGCAACATCAGTGATATGCGACGACGCACCAAAACAAGCGATCGCGTTCGATAGCTGGAAATGCAAACATAATTTTCATTTCATCTCGTCGAAATCAAAGAATGTTGTGGTTCGTTGCGCGTTACGTTATGTGGAAAATATCCACGTGGAACCTCATAAATTCTTGAAAGCCATATTTTACGAGTGAGTCAGCAGTGCTCCGCACTGGGGGAGATATTTTAACTACTGCGCTTCTAATTATGTTAACAATATGGGCTGTGCAAAAGGCACCGGCGCTGCACATGAGGTTGTTCTGTGAAATGCGCAGTTTGTGTTCAGAGAGCAAACACTCATCCGTGCTAAGAGGACAGAGGCAATATTTGGAATTGCAAACTTTGTACTTCAATAAAGTTCATTCCAAAGCACTGAGCAACTGTTAGTTTATCTTTTTCTTTTCTTTTTTTTTTTTTTACAAAAGTAATTAGTAATGGATTACTTATAAAACAAAGTAGTTAAATAAGTAATTAGATTACGTTTTTAAGGAGTAATCAGTAACCAGTAGTTGCATTACTTTTATGGAGTAATCCCAAAAACACTTTGTATTGAACTGTGCAACATCGCCGATCAAACATACATTCAAACAGCAGCAGGTCGATACAGTCACGGTCACCTTCACCACTCAAACCGCTGGTCATTCATTTATCCTTCTGGACAGATGTGCATCTCTCAGACCCCCCTTCAATTACATACCAGCAGGTGTGTTGCTGCACAAGCTGTTAGCACTGGATACCAGGCACGGCATGTCACGTGGCAATTACTGCAGGTGTCCTTAGTCTGCGTTTTCCCAAGGCTTGTTTGTCATGATCAGTTTGGGGTGAGGGTGTGGCTGCAATAATGCCACCTGAACACGAGATCCAGAAACAGGCCGACTGTCCCATCGGCCCTGAGTTCCCGTTGCCGGATGGCAAAGGTGGTCTAACCGGTTGCGTGTTTCATTTAGGGCTATCCCGATACTATATTTTCACTTCCGATACGATACCGATACCGATACCGCATGCTACAAATGAAACATACTTTCACTATTTATTCTGTAGTGTGGAGTGTTAAAAAAGGCAGCATCTAGTGATATTACTCAAACAGAGAATAAGAGTCAGAAACAGTTGTATTGGAGAACATACCACTTATTATGAACAATTTTTTTTTTTTTCAAACTCAGGAGGCCGTGAACAACGACTCAAATAACTTATAGTGCAAACAATTCACAACAAATTAACAAGTTTACTGCTCGTATATTCTGAAAACAACTGAGAGCAGGAACAAAAAAAAAACAACAAAACAATATTGTCAGTTAACTAAACTCGTGATGAGCCTGACTCCTCCATCTCCACTTTCTGCAGTCCGAGCATGATGTGGAGATTCTTTTTTCGCCGGAGTAGAATGGACTGCTTTCTATCGGAGTGTTAATATCGGCGACTTAAGATGACGTCCGATGTAATCCGATATTCCTTTTTTGGCTGATATCGGACCGATATCCGATATCAATATCGGATCGGGACAGCCCTAGTTTCATTACAACATTAATTTAGTGTAACAGTAATTTGTGTAAATTAAAAAAAAAAAAAAATGTGTCACTGTTGGTCCCAAATTAACACTTGTTTCTTCCAATTGACAATTCCAGTGATGTTTGTCAATACTGGACAAGAATATGAATCCTATGGAATGAATGGAGAGCTTTGAATGAATGCAGCTTTCAGGTCTGATGCAACAACCCCAATGTCAAATCTTTCTTCTTAATCCCATCCTCAGTACGAGCAAAATCGCAGACACAAAAGAAATGCCGTCTCTAAAGAAGAATTAATATTTGCAGCGTTCTAGAAATCCACTCAGGTTTTTAGCCGCTTGCTAAAAACTGATGCATCATGTGGCCACAGGGTGTTGTCACTATACCCAGGGAGCTCTATGGCTTTTGTGACAGGATACATTCTTCCACAGGTAAATCAAATCAAACTATGAAAAATATTCGTCAATTTGCGCGGTGACTGGTGAATATAAAATCCCATTACACAACATCAAGTAATTAAGAACAAGAAAGGGAGGCCTTAGAATCATCTGTCGCCCACCCTGCCAGTAGTTTTAATGTGCAGCTTGACATGTAGCATTGGCATTCCGTAACAATCGTAGGAAAACGCCTATATATGATGAGGGTCGTACGGATACAGGAAGTAGTGCTGGACATTGAAGATCTGGTCTTGTTATCTAGGCAAGACCGCCAAATGGAACTGTGAACAGTATCAACTCAAAGCCTCTGCGAGTGTCAATGCACTTGGCTGGGTTTCTTTAGTTAGGGGATCGTGCTCATATGTTATTTCCAAATGTGCTAACACTCATGTCTTAGATTTCCCAGACATGGTCCTTTTTCACAAGACACAAGACAAGCTCCACAGTCACTGGGCTAACAAGCTTTGGACCTAGTTAGCTGAAACTATCACAACTTGGGAGCCAATCCCACTCAGCTTAATCATGACATTAGGCAATCGAAAATTTGTTGCACGCAAAATAACAGTATTTCATATTTACAAGTATTTCACTCCATGTGCAAATAACTGTTTTCTTACCTTGGACCAGAGACGTCCCGAATTACGGAAAGTCTGCAGATGAAGATCCGCATCAGCATCCGGCTAAGACCGGCATCAAGTTGCCATTACTAACATGTGATTTCCGATTGCATTATTTTCAAAATAAGAGTTTCCATCAAAACCTGAGAACTGAAAATACTTGATTATGCAAATAAGTATGAATAAAACTATTTGTATCTCATACTGAATATTCAGTTATGTATATTTTTGTATAAATATTTGTCTGTGATTAAGCCAGGATTTCTTTAAATTTATGTTGTACTTTTATCTTAGTATAAGAATCGACGTTTATCACGTTTTGTCTACTTTTGAGTTTTAACTTAACAATAAGGTGCGCTGACGGTCGCAGTGAAATGACGTAGAAGCCGGGGGGTACAAAAAAACGTTTTCAGGAATGTTTATTTTAACAGGATGTAGTTGACTATTTTAATTAGCATGAAATTATTTTACAGAATTGTGTTAAAGAATAGCGTATTTACGTCTCGGTGCTTGCCAAGAAAAGTAATCGTTGTTTTCTAAGTGGTTGAAGACGACTTGGTTTATTCTTCCGAGCTAAATTTAAAAACGAATCATTTTGTTTTACCAACTTCATTTATCACAGACAATGCGATTTACAGTTTAAATAGTGTACGTTTAAACACTGAGCATTTAAAAACAGTTGCACGTTTATCGCGACGCAATGTAAATGCGCCGGAAGTAATCACGTCCATCAGTTTGACTACGTTGTCGTGATATTCTTTTCCAGCTCCCGGTAGCTTTTGCTGTAAAATAAGAAATTCATGGGTGTTTTTGTCGTTGTTTTTCATTGTAATTGAGTGGATTCCATACGAGGTTACTGACCCATGTGCATCTCTTTTGTGTTTCTTATCACGGCTTGCCTCTTTTGCCAGTCACTGTTAGTGACAGGCCTGCTAGCCGAATAGCTAGCAACTTTATTGCTTTGCGTCACTTCCTGCTTTTAAAACTCGCGGCCAAAGAGTGGCACAGCAGAAATGGAGCTACAAGGTAACGTGTTTTTATGTGTTAAGTTTTTTGAAACGTTATACATTATTGTTTTTATATGCTGCTTGATTATTGTCCTGATCCCATTACCTTTTTAGCGTAATCATATCTTAAATGTACTCACATATCAAGATTTGCATATCACATTGACGTGTGTTAATTTTCAAGGTAACACATGCTGAGCCATGTTTAGCGAAACACAGATTCAACTGTGTGTTTGTGCTGTGCTTAGTCGTCATTGACATTTTTGTCAACTGGCCTTAGCTCAGAAGCACCCTGGTCATGGCTGCCTGTTCCCTGAACCTTGCTGCCAAGTTACCAGTTCAAAATACAAATTGCTATTGAAGAAATTACTCTAAAAAATATGTATGAATGACAATCACAAATTGTTTTTCCTTCAAAATTGAGATCACTATTCTCAAACATTTGTTTGAATTGCCAGCATCCTTCAACTGATGTATTCACTGTCCTGCATGTCCAAATCATCTAGAATCAGAATAGCCTTTATTGTCACTGTAGCAGAAGATACATCGAAATTGTGTAAAAATCTAAAACATCTCCAACAACATCTAACATGCCCTGTCCCTGTCCATTCATGGTCCTGTCAGTCATCCCCAAAAGAGAACCTTAACATTTTAAACCTTGCTACATCGAGGTCTACCACCTGTCTTCTGCTCATCATCCCAGTGACATTTATGCGCCCTTAATTTTATTTGAAATTGTTCAGGACAGCTAAAATAAATAATAACATACACAATTTATGTATTTAATTGTCCAAAGCTTAGTTAAAACATGCTTGTCTTGTCCTGACCTTTCAGTGGGATCTGAACCAATGACCCTCGGTTCTCCGACGTCTCCCAAGCTGGCCCCCGGGGCCCAGTTTCTGCCGGGCTTCCTGATGGGTGACCTTCCAGCTCCAGCGACGCCCCAACCGCGCCCATTCAACCTGGCCTCACCCCTGACAGATGGCACGGGTATGGTCCACAGAGACGTCGCATGCGCTGTCGTACAAGCTCTTAACTGATGATCGTCCAGATTTATTTGTGGGTCTTCTCTTGCGCTTCAGGCTTAGGGGGAGATGGACCAGGCTCTGCCCCGCAGCCTGTAGTTCCTACTCCGAAGGATAAGAGCGGTGCCCCTCCCGTTCGCAGTATTCATGCTGATCTGATCACTGCGACAACCCCACTCAGTGCACACAGGAAGGTTAGTAAACCCACTGACAGCTGTTTAAGACCAACAGCAATTTCTTCAGCTGTGTCATGTAGAAGGAAACCCTCGTTTTTCCTGTGTGTTAAATGTGACTTTTCTGTTGTTGTTGTTGTTGATGTTGCTGTTGCTGTTGTTGTTGTTGCTGCTGTTGTTGTTGCTGTTGTTGCCAGTACATTGGGTTTGCTTTTTGTACTTCTTCCCATTGGACATTATTTGTCCCGAATGGGATAATGGGGATTTATTTGATTTTGAACTGGATTGGAGAATAAAGTCATCCTGCATGACTGCTGTATGTTTAAAATGACCCAACGTCCCATTGCAGAGCACAAGTGGGGAAATGGTCGCAAAAGAATTAATGCCATAATTTCTGAGGCACTTAAACTGTCACTTTGATATAAAATACAAACAGGAAACAATGTGAACAACAGAATGCCATTTTTGCAGACCTCATAAAAACATTATAATTAAAAAAAAAACATAATTAAAAAAATCAGAAGACAAAGGAAAAAGTGCTAAATCTAAAATTGAAAATGCCATTACAGTTACATTATACGTAGGCACACATAGTGTCAACATTTCTGCAGTAGAAGCTAACTCAGGTGCTCAATGAATACTGAATGGAATCAAAGTGATGTGCATGTTTACATTTTAGGCTGGAGATCTGTGGCTGATTTCAAAGGGGATGAAGCTGTAGTTGTGTGGTCATGATAAAGCGAGAGCATGATTTATTGAGGACTAACATTTCCTGTCTGTCTCTCTTCAGGGTTTTTCAGTACTTCAATCTCCAGTGTCTGTACGCGGTGCCTCAACTCCACGGCCAGGTAAACGACATTACAATCAACGCTACTGCTACAAATCTAACCAGTGCTTATTACTAATGTACGATCATCATCATCAAATTCTTAAAGAAAGACCAAAACTATTTCATTGGCATCTTCTCTATTTTCTTTGTGACTGTGTCACAACACAGATGCATCTAAAAAAAAAAAATGTAAAAAAATTATGATTTTTTTCAATAACTTAATGCCAAAAGTGAAACTTTTAAGATATTGCACAAAGTGAAAAATTTCATGTCTTGTTTTTTGTCTGTGGACCAGTCACCGAAGGGTCAGTGTTCAAAACTCGTATGTCGAAGTGTCCTTGGGCAAGACTCTGAACCCTAAATTACTCCCAATGGGCCTGGCAGCGCCTTGCATGGCAGCAGCCGCCCGCTGGTGTGTGACTGTGTAGAGAGGCCAATGAGATGTAAATCACTTGCGGTACCACGAAGGTGCAGACAAGTGTCAAATAAGTGCAGTCCATTTACCTTTTACCATTAAACAGTCATGATTATAGCTCACAGCTGGGACTTTTATTATTATGACAACAATCATAATCAGTTATTATTAAGACAATTTGATAAACATGACGATTATTAGCTTTCACATACTCTACGCCATAAATCAACAAGGTTAAAGTAAGAAAAGCATCAGCAGAATGGGTCTACAGAATAATTCTAGAAAAGAAAAGACAAGCCATTAAACTTGTGGTTGATTTCTATTCCCCCCTTTCTAACATATGCATTAGCCTTAATAAAAAGAGTTTTCTTTTTTGATTGAAATCAGCCTTTTCTACCTGCATCTATTTTCAGCCGTGCACCAGATGTGCCTGTCTCCAGCCCAGGTAGATCCCTTCTACAGTCAGGGGGAGTCTCTGTCGTCTGATGATCAGCTGGACCAGACCTGGGTCACCGTATTTGGGTAGTTTGAAGTTTTTGGCACATTTGCTTCGCATGCTCAGTGACTTTTTTTCTTTTTAAATGTATATAATTCCATATGTGTGTGTTTTTTGTTAGATTTCCCCCAGCCGCGGCATCCTACATCCTGCTGCAGTTTGCCCAGTATGGCAACATCCTCAGACACACAGTAAGATGCACGCACCTCTCCTCCCTGAGGTCCTGTAGGGTGTGCTTATCATTTTATTGAAACAATATCTGAGTTTGCAATAGTCTGACTATTTGGGATACAGTCTTGGACATGCCATATTATTTTTGATAAACTGCCATCTAAACAGAGAATGTAATGTAAAAAAAAAAAAAAAAAAAAAAGACCATAACAGCAAGTTAGGAATCCTCTCATCTGTAACATGGGAAACATTAATGGCAGCAGCATCACTAAATATTCCTGAAATTCCGGAAGAGAAGATTAAATTAGTATGTAGGCTATTTTAACATGAAATGAACTTTTAACTGCACAATGAGATAAAAATATGTAGACAAAATTAAATATGTTGGATAGTAGAAATAAAATGGGCACTGCCTCTCAGCAGTATGACAAAAAAAAAGGAAAATGAACTGAGTCCGAGGTGATAAAATGCCCTCTTGTCTCTTCTGTCAATAATCATCAGTAGGTCTGCGCCAGACAGGCTGCCTGACAACAACGTTCAGACATCCCTCAGGAAGGTGTCAGTAAAATGAGGCAGCCTACCACACAGCAAACAACATTCAGTTAGGTCATTGCACAAAAATGGGGAGTGTACGAGTGAAGTGCAGGACGGGAAACTGAAAAATCCAAGGCAACTCTGTCGCATGTAGAAAATGATAAAGCCTTTATTATGGCTGGGACGGTGTCATGTTCAAGACTGTTTGGACTTTTACGCTGATGAAGGCACAAAACTGAAACACGTAGGTCCAGTCATTTTAAATCCATGTAGCCATGCCCTAATACAGGCTTTTTAATTTTCTATATACAGCAGAGTTGCCTTGGATGTTTCACTTCCTCATCCTGAACTTCCCTCGCACACTCCCCTGTTTTGTGCAAGGACTTGCCTGAATCGGTCAGCTGCTATGAATGCACCCCAGCCAAAGCACCTCTTTTTTTGACTAATTTTATTAAAAGGACCCAAGCAGCGCTCCTTCTTTTTTCCTTCTGTCAAAAAAAAAATCAGTGTTCCCGGCCTGACATGGCTGGAGTTTTGGTGTTACTTTGAAGCACAACCACATTTTGTGCGTTTGGCACTTTTTGTGTTCTTTTTTTCTCATCATGAATTAACTTTAAATTGTTTGTACTACATTCTTACCGCCTCGTGTTTGTTTTGTTCTCTTCTTTCTATCTTTTTTTTAGCACATTTCCATTGCATACATTAGTCACAAAGTGTTTCAAAGACGTATAGAAAAACCATTCCATGTCCATTTTGCCTTTCTAGTTTCTTTTTTCTGGACTGTCTCTCATTTTAGTTGAAAACGACAACAGAACAGAACAGAACTGGGGTGGAGCGCACCTCTTCCGAGCATCCGAGTATCACACAAGAAAGGAGGACAGGTTCATATAAAACAAAAGCACATTCATATGAAATCGGATCCAATTGGTTTCATGTACTCAGTCCATTTGGACCAGATCGTGTAGAACTTTTCTTTTTCAACCTTGAGAGAATAATTAGTATAGTGAGTAGTTTGTTTGTCTTTGCTGTTCCATGTTTCACACAAGATATTACCCAAATGCAAGTTGTCACAATTAAAAGGGAAGTTTTGTTCTCTTCTTTCAATGTCATTCTTCTTGAGCTTCGCCCTGAGTGGACCCCACAGAACTTTACAGGGAGTGTCACGTCCCTGCCAGTGAGCAACGGATTGTTCAGTTAGATAGAATCCATTGCATTTGGTCAATTGAGTTCTTATCAGGGGGGGGGGAAGAAACAAAACCGACCGGTTTCAAAGGTCATCGCGGGATTAACGGAAGCGTTGCATGTCTCGCTGGCAGATGGCGTCCCCTGGCAACTGGATGCACATGCAGTATCAGTCGAGGCTTCAAGCGAGGAAAGCTCTGTCCAAAGATGGGAAAGTGTTTGGCGACGCCATCATGGTGGGAGTGAAACCCTGCATAGACAAGGTCGGTTCTGGCGTCTGACGTTTGCTTCGCCTCTGTCAAGCCGTCCTCCTCGGGTGAGGTTAAAACTTGTTCCTGTCTTCCGTCTCCAGAGCGTGATGGACAGCAGCAGCGCGGCCGTCGCCTCCCCTCTCCGCACCCCCTCCTCTGCGCTCCCCTCCACCCCTCACTCAGCCATGAGACCACTCACTGCGGCCTACAGGAGCTCTGGGAGCGACTACCAGGTGATGCACACTTCACACTGGAGATAGATAGATAGATAGATAGATAAATGTACTTTATTGATTCCAACTTGGGAAACTACGCCGTTGAAGCACTAAAAACAATACAAAAAATAAACTATACAGTCATTACAAGAAATATTTAAGTCAATCTATATACAACAACAAAAGCAGCAGTTGTGTGCAATCTTTTCCATAGAGTCCAGAAAAAGTTCAGAATATTATCAGTCACACGGCGGGGAAGAGTTGTAGAAACATTTGTTGTGTGTTTGTTTGTTTTTTGTTTTTGTTTTTTTCCTTTTGTATTATTAACCTCTTTGTCATTTTTTCAGGTGGTAGCCGACAAACAAACCCCCAGAAAGGACGACGGCTATGTTTCCAAGGCAATGGAATACTTGTTTGGCTGGTGATTGACTGCTCATTTTGCATTCTGTGTGCGTATGCGCGTGCATGCGTGTGTGTGTGTGTGTGTGTGTGAGATTGTGTGCGTGTTTAAAGCAAATGGCGGAAGATTCATTTCCCTCTTCCTGTTTTATAAATACATTTTAATGTTCTTGTCCTAATAAAAATAAATTGTTAAATTGCCTCAGTTCAAGACAATTATTCAAGACTCGCAAGAACAATACAAATACTACATGGCCACAGCAAACGGCCAACCCACACCTGAATTAAGACATGTTGAAGCATAGTCTGTCTTTGACAACATCCACATGCCTCGCTAGCGTGAGGGTCTTCACTGTATAGCTCTTAGATATGTTTTGGGTTTGATCAGTTAATCATCAGAAATACTTTATCTGAGTGCTAGAAGAGTTTCTTTATAATCAAAGTTAGCTTTAGCCTACATTTAGTTCTTTCTTTGTTTTGATTTTCTGTGTCTGTCCAGATTTTCATTTAATTTTAACACCCACAACATAAGCATATCAACTCTGTTTTTTTTTGTTTATTTTACCAGCTATATAGGTTCAGGTTAGCAACATAAATACGACATTGAGGTAAAATATTCAATTGCTCACAGGAAAGAGCAAGCAACTGATGAAAAGGGTTCAGAATGCTCAGTTAATTGGTCATTTTTAAGAGAAGAAGCAGTAACAAAATTAGACCGTTCACGATTACATCACATTTCATAAACATGGTAAACACATAATTAGCAACAGGTAGCTGGCCAACTAAAATGTACACAAAAGCTGCCCAAAAGTCTTTTGACCTGAATTGATTAATGAAAAATTCAGGTGGCCCAGTCTCAATTTGTATTAAAGAATTTAAATATAATGTAATTTAATTAGATGGTGGAATTAAAGTTTTAATGTATTGCTAAAGTGATAGTTTTATTAAATGTTATATACGTATAGCATGCTGAATAGCATACAGGTGAAGGTTTGGAATTATGAAAGTAAAAACAATAGTAATATTTTTTCGTCCACCAGATGGGGCTACAAATTCTCGACACAAACTTACTATACTACTCTATACGGTGAAAATATATACCGCTCACAAGAATGCTACGTGTATGTGTTGCCTGTTTGTGTTTGTCTATAATGCGTACGTCTATATGCAAAGCCATTCACTTTAATCGAAGAGTATACACAGTTATGTAACTGGTCTTGACGTCACACCTTCCTGGTTTGTATCAAGTTGAGCAACATTTTTTAAGTAGGCGCACACTTCGACCATTGACTGTTGTGTACACACAAATAAACTGTGATTATAAGACTATCTGATGACTCATCGAGCAGGCTAACGCAGCGACGCACACTGACTAACTAATATGCTGGGGAAAAAGGGCTGAGCAATACATTATCGTTGTTATGACGAAATAAACACAGTGAAACTGCTTGGCCTGTTAATGCTGTGGGCTGAGCAACTATGCATAGAATAGCTGGAGGGCTTTGGTCGGAAATTACAGGATGGGAAACTTTATTTTTCTCTTTTTTTTTTCTCCTTGTCTTGACACCATGCCCCGCTCTCTCACTCTGTTAAACCGAGAAAGTAGGAATCCTCTCTAATTCACCTATCTCCTCACAGCTCATGACTTCCCCGGTACCTTATCTCACTAACATATGGTGTCCGGGTCCTCACGTCACTGTCAAAGCGTACGTGGGGGATAAATGACAAGAGCAGACCACGAGGCCTCCAATGTTTACGGCACATGAGGCGTTGTAGAGAATGTGGGGGGGGGGTTAAAATAGGCTTTAGTTGAGATTATGCTTAAACCCACTCACCTTCCTAAAGACACCTGAAACTGAATGATTAGCAGTTGTGCTCCTTGCCCTGTTGATGTGGCACTAATTTAACAGTATCCAGTTTACTATTGTGTTTATTAGATTATTACGTAGTCATTGGTGTAGACATGAAAACTGTATTCAATGCAAAAATATTGTTCAGTCAAATCCGTCTGTGGGCGGTTACCAAGGATCTGTTTTAAGACTTAACAACAGTGCATATAATACCTCAATCTGATGGATATATTTCAATTTTGCAACACAGGAGTGACAAACAATATTTTTCTGAATGATATGAATCATACTTGAGAATAGATCATACTGTAGACCCAATACAGCATATTTAGCAACAGTCTGCTAATGCTCCTTTATCTATCACTATACAATTAATGTTTAAAACAAATGCAAAGAAAGAGAAAGAGCAACAAGACTGGAAAATCAATACTCTGAATATTAAGTAATGACTTTTCCTCCCACTTTAAATAAAAAAAAACAAAAAACAAATCTATGCCACTACATTTGGATTCAGTGGAAGATTTGCTTCATTTTCGTTAAAAACGTTCCCATAGATTGAAAAGGCTGAGCTGGAAAAACACAGGTGAACACAGCTACTTCCGACTTCTGTGCAACATGAGCACATTTGTGAGATTTTGTACATCATACACTGAGCGCTCAGTCATGGGCACATACGAGGACTCTTACAAGCTTACGAAAGCTTACGAAAGCTTGAACCCCCTAAGTGCCGTGTGAACATGAGACGGACATTGAAAGCACGTGTCGCAGGCCAGATGTTTGAGATTTTGGCAGCCTTTTGTTCACCAAAGGTGCGCCAAAAGAAATGAAAAACAAAGCTTCTTCCCAACTTCAGGAGTTCAAACTGACTGTTGCCTTCCTTCACCTTTCTTCCTTGTCTTTCAGTTGAAATATTGAGAAGATATAGTTGAGACCCTGCTTGATTTGTTTTTGTTCTCACAGTGGTCATGAGGCAGAGATATAAAGGTAAACGGTATTTGAAATTTGTGTACATAAATTCTAAAAATCTGAGGACTGGCACCAAGACAGCTCAGCCATCATAGAAGACTGCAAGAATCAGTCAGCATTTCTTAAAGATACGATGGGTATTTGCAGAAAATGTGGCAGTCAAGATCTGTATCAAGTTGGTAATATGTTTTTCCCACAGTTTCAACAAGTTTGCCTTCAAGTGAAACCGGAGGCCAATTTGTCTTGCTTATAGTGCAGATAATCAACTCTTTTGTTTTGGGACACATTGATGAAGCTCCAATGGCCTTAATGTCGGGATTGGATTTGAGGCCTCATCATTATCTTGTATGGCCTGCGGGCCTTTCTCTTGAGTTTAGCCATGCGGCTCCATTCCAACAATCAAGAGGGGTTGCCAGTTTATCACGCAGCCACATAGGGAGACAATGAATCTCATTCATACCCACACTCAGAACTACGCCCACTGTAGATTTGCTGATTATCCCACTGTGCATGTCTTTGAATGTGGGAGGAAGCCGGGGTACCTGGAGAGAATCTGCCGAGACACAGGGATAACATGCAAATTCCACCGAGACACTGAATGAATTTGGATAAATATCGGGTCGAGAAAGTATTTGTTTATTGTAGTGGATGTGAAGTTTTAGTTGAAAGTTTGCCATTTTAAAAGTCATAACTATGTTAGTTGCAATGGGTTTAAAAACAACAACACTAAGACAGCATTAGCCAAAGCCTTTGATCAAAGTTAATATTATTTGCATACAGTATCAAAAAAAGAAAAATGTGTATATGAAAAAAAAACCAAAACATCAGATGCACTCTCAATAAAAACTATATTTAAAAAACAACAACAACAGTAATCTAAGAGGATTAGTCACTGAAGACGCAGTCAACAGACTTGAGAACCTTTGGGCCATATTAAATCAAAAATAGCTGAAAGCTTTGTTTTTATTAAAGCTCTATTCATGTCAGGCAGCAATTGTACAGTCAGGCGCATCCTACTCCTCACATTTTCCATTTCATTGAGTTTCCCATGAAGACTGTCCACTGTTACCTATACCAATTATTTTAACCTTTAGTTTAGTTTTAGTTTAGTTTACTCATTTAGTTCTTAAGAACTAGTCAGTCAACTGATATTATTCTATTGAGATGGTGCGCTCATTTTTATTAGTGAATTATTGCTTTCTGTCTCTGCTCTATCTTTAGGTTAATGTTCGCTTGAGTCCAAGTGAACAAAATTATGATGCACGTCTGTTGTGTGGACGAAAACCAGAGGGAGGGCCACAGTGGTTTCAGGAGACCACATGTCCCAGCCATACCTTTACAACTTCTTTTTGGGAAGGTCTGTAGTTTCTTAGCTTAGCCATTCTCCACTTCTTTTTTTTCTTTTTTTTTTTAAATGTCTTTCAGAACTACACTGTGTCACTGTGAGCTTCTTATTTCTACACCACAACAGTCATCCTTTTTGAGAAAGTCAACAGTTACCCACATTCTTTGTAAGTTCATATCAAATCATCAATTTGGGTTTTTAAAAAAAATCGATTGATGGTTGTAATGACGAATTACGTGATTTAAAAAAAAAAAAGAAAATAATATATTTTAAAAAATCCTCTGCGCTGTGAATGCCAGTGAGTCAAGGCGACGGGAAACATCGCGATAGTTTACCACACGAGCTGTGTAATGCACCGCGAGGTAATATCTCGCGCTACATCACCCTCGACATCTCATTCCACCACGATCAGCTCTGCCGGGAGTGGGTACTTATTCAACTGCTACAGAGCAATCATCCATTTGGAAACTTGAACAAATTGTTGTTTGGAAACGACCACCGTCGTTTTATTTATTTACAAGTAAACGTTGTCTCGAGCAAGTGTATCGGTATTTATTTGCTTAAAATCGTGAAATTTTAGCTCGCGAAGGGGGAAGCTAACTCAACGTTACAGTAAAGCCGGTCGTGCTAACAAAGAAAATCCTTTCTCTTCAAAAATAATCCCCACTTCTCTCTTTAGTTATGAGTCATGTGGTCGTTGATAATCCACACGGTCTAGAGCAGCAGGTAAGCGCTTTCAATTGTTATTTGACTGTTTTGCCGTAAAAAAAAATTACTTGGGTTTTTTCCTCGGGCACATGTAGTTTCGACAGAAAGATTGCCCCATTGGCTAAGTCGCTAGCTTTTAGCTCAGCCGGCCGGTGAAATGGTGGCGATGTCGCTTCGGGGAAGATTGTGATGGCGGAGCTCGGTCTGAAATGGTACCAGCCAACTTTAACGGCTGTTTTTGTGTTGTTAACGCTTGTGTAATTTTTCTTTTTCGTAAGCCTGTGGCAAACGACGAACATTTTAAATATGTCATTTGAGCCGATAGAAAATGCGAACGTCCGCTAACGTTTCGTTGGGTGTTATGGCGACTTCTGCTCGCTTGTAGCGAGTTGCCTCTTCCTCACGAGGTCGCGCTCAGCCATACTGGAAATTACAACGCCGTCGATCTCGCGTTCGGTAATTTGACATGTTTCCGTTCGGTGGATACTTTACCAGCAATGATCGCGCTTTGTTAAAAATAAATAAAATAAAATAAAATAAATGTCAATTAGCCTTTACTGTCTAAATCTGTTTCGAGTACGCTTCGTATTGGCTGAGTGTTCGCCCTTGATTCGTAATTAGTTCCAACGTCCTTGTTAAGAAGGAAGCGGGGGGGAAAACATCGATTGCGTTTGAACAAAGTAAATCCGGTGTTTCCCTTGGCCTTCCACCGGAGACAACCTCGGTCGTACCACAGTACCATCAAGGTACTGACACTTTTGACTTTCATCTCGGAAAGAAAAAAGTCAACGTTCTGGCTTTAAACTCCTTTCTGATAGAAGAAGACGGTCGTGGACGGAGGATGGCGGTAGTCTCACATTTTAGATGCCGACTGCCGAACCAAAATCAAATACAACAACTAAAACTAAAACGCGACTTTACTTCAAGTGCAACCGGCCACCACCCCCACAAGAGGCGAACAAGACGGTCGTAATCCTCTTTTGAGTGTCGGATCCGGCGGCGTGCACGCAGTTCTCGGCAGGCATGCAGAACTCGACGTAACACCGGCGATATCCTGTCGAAGTAGCCGGCTTGTGTGTTGGGCCTTCTCAACCTGAAACGTGGCGCAGGGGAAAATGTTGGCTCGGGCAAGTGACATTGATGGTCTTCGAGTGTAACACTTCGGGACACTTTCACGTTCGTGTCGCGCACACTCTGTTTCGACGTCTTGGCACATTAGTTTGCCTCGCACTTTTCGCCGATAATTTGGCACTGGATTATCGCGAAGAGTTGGTAGCGGTCCAATGTCCGTCGTCGACGCAACTGCGTCGTTTCGGTTTTTTAAACTGTTTTCACCGTGACGCGTTTAGGCGTTCGTCGCACTCTTGTTTTTAAAACTCATAAGCCCGTTTGTTTTTTTTGTTTTTTTTTTTAAGCCTGCTATTCATTAGTTTATACAAGTGATTTTCATAAATGCAACTTTTTTTCTTCCCCCTCCCAGCTTGCTGCCCTAGACTTAAACCCTGACGCTCAAGGTGGAGGAACTGGCAGTAAGTAACAAATATTGATTTTGTATATAAAAAAAAAAAAATATTTGCGTTGTATAATCTTGTAAGTAACCGGTTTAAGATATTTCGTTTTATTTTTTCTATTGTGCTGATGGAACTGTACCTGCTGAGTCATTTCTGGTAATACTAGATTGTAAACATCAATGAAGCCTGTGTAATGGTTTTTCTCCCCTCGCCTCCACCCAGGACGTTACATTCCACCTCACTTGAGAAACAAAGATGCTGGGAAAAACGGTAAGTCCACGGAGACGCGTCGCAAAGCGTGCGCAGTTGTATTCATGTTTTGAGATGCAGGGTTCATGTTCACGAATGCCGATGACAGCATGGTGGAAGCGAGCCTGTTTGAGGAACGATTTGGCTACTTTTGAGTTCCCATCATTTGCTACGTGGATGCTGACGCCAGAACGCCGCCTTGTTTTGCCGTCAGACCACATAAGTGTTGAGGACGTTCTCTCGTCTCACCCCAGACAAGAGGGAGAATGTCATGAAAGGGTCTTGTGTCTGGCATTTATGAAATGGGTTTATCAAAATTGTCAAATTCTGGGGAAAATATTTATTCTGATTCCTATGCTGCTTCTCAAGGGGATTATTTTTTATTTTTATGTGGGATCCAGACAGAGTAGTTTGAGGATGAGGATCTGCACTTATTTGTTCTTAAAGGTTAAATCAAGATACACTTAGGCCTAGTTGACTCATTAGCTTTTTTTGTGTCATAAAACAATCTTAGATTTGCTGAATCTGTTTCAGCAACAAAAAAAAAACACACGGTACTGTGTCATTGCACACTTGACGTGTTCTCCGTTTTACTGTTTTCTTAATCCACAGCAGGCAGTACTTATTCCGCCGGTAGACAGTGCGGTTATTCAGTGGCACCAGTAAATCTCTGTAAGTCCCTTCTGCCTGCATTTGCTGAGGGCAAACCTGCATTTCAGATGCATGAAATAGCCATTTTACTCACCAGGAGGAAGCGCAGTTCAGACTTAAACCATTTCCATCCAAGTGCTTGCAGTCAGTGTGATGGGCATTCACTTCAAAAGCCACACCTGCCTATTGGTCCTTTTGTTTTGTAGTTCCCTCTCCATTATGTTTGTGAAAAGTATCCCTGACCTGCCGTGTTCCCTAGTTCCCTCGAAACAGTGGCCGCAGATGTGGCAGGCAGAACCTCCTCACAGGCAGAGGGATGGTTTTACGTCAGGATGGGATGACTGTAATATTGGTAACTTTTAAAAGTAACTTTTATGGCCATACCACATGAGTCAGGAAGTTTGGGTGAGTCTTTATAGCCTGCCCTCCCTACCTTTGCTCAGGTTACGCAAGACTGGCGTCTCAGGAGCTCGCCTATTACCATGCCTGCGGCGGGGGCTGGCAAGACAGATGTGGTACATTCTGACGTGTGCATGTGTGCCGTCGAATCGACGCGTCTCACTCGGTGGATGTGCCTGAGACCCGGGGCTAAACCTCTCTGCGCTACGTGCTATGACCATTTTGGCAAAAGGAAAAAGCAGGAACGTGGGCCTAACGTTGTGCATACCAGAGTTTGCAGTAGTCTCACAGCGCATGGCGATCGCGCCTCGGAGCTGCGCTCCGGACTAATAGAAAGAGGATGTCCGCTGTCCCTCGAAAGGAATCCATGTGGCAACGACGTCACATTGCGTCACGGGCAGCAGAACACAAAACTACCGCGGCGTGACGTTAGCAACCGTCATAGCAAAACTGTGCTATTTCTGCACTCGCACAAGTCTGCAAATACCCGCCCTGGCATGGCGCACTGCTCAGGTGCCCGAACGAGCCGGAGGCCAAGTCTGAAGTCACTGATGCACCCCCCGTCGTTTTTTTCCCAAGAAATCTCTTCCTCGCGGGTTCCCCTAGTTTTATTTCCCCCAAATCAACGCAAGCCGATTGTTGGCGTGCGAGGGACGGCGTCGCCCATCGAAACCCAACAAACCTGTTTTGATCGTCTTCAGTAAGCGCACCCACGATTTAATGGCTGCTCCTCTGTGAGCCGTCATCTAAAAGCCCGATTCACAGAGGCACAAATGACTGACCAGGGCGATTGCCACCACAAAACATTCACAGTGTAGTTCGCAGGACGTTAATGTGAAGCAAATTGACACGCGGGGAGAATTGAGTCTGGCAGTGGGCTTTTGCTTTTTTTTGTTTCTTTTGTGTGCAGTTTGGCATTTTGGTTTGCTTCTGGATTCACACTAAATATTTAGTAGATTGTGTGTTTTTCCTACTTTTTAAAAAATTTTTTTTTTTTTTTTTTTTTGAAAGTGCCGCCTGAGTGCATTTTGTTGTTGGGCTAAATTACGGAATTGTGATGCAATTTACCACACTGCACTTCATTGAAATGCATTTGAATTTATTCCAAGTCAAAGTTGACGGAGGTCTGTAGTGCACGGCCATCGGCTGCGTTTCTGTCGGTGAATAGCGAATCGCCACCACAAATGGCATTGCGAGTAAAAAGCACCCACACCCGTCTGTGTAAAACGCAAGTGGAACCAACGTTTCAAGAAGATTTGGTTCAGATAAAGTTCAGAGATTTTTTTTTTTCATCGAGCTCGGCAGCGCTCAAGTCTTCCTAACCAAGACGAACGACACGTGAGTTCACAATGCATTTCGAGCGCCTTGTTACTCGGTTCACGATTGCATTGCCTTCAATTCAAAATTTACACCCGGTCAATTTCGACACCGCCCCGCACTCCTCTCCGTGCGTTCTTCTAGGCTCTAATCCCGCGCTTGCATCAATAGAATCGCCATAGTAGCCGTCGTCAAAATGGCTTCGCTGCAGGCATGAGCCAGTACAAACGCACCCGCCCCTCCACCGGCCTGATGTGGTATTAAAGGACTGTGCATTAGAACATGAACGCAGCCAGTCTGCATGCAGGGGAGCAGCACGGCCGTTCTTTCAAAAATGGCAACATTTGTGTAAAAAAAACAAAAAAACCAACACACAACTAATGCAGTAAACCACAGTTGGTTGTCAAACGCCAGGATTCCGGATGGCTGACCTGACCGCTCGCCTTCCCCCCCACCCCCGTCCTCACCTCCTCCCCTCTCTCCCCACCAGATTCATCCGGAAGTGATGGCGGGCGAAGCAACGGCTTTGTGAACGGCCACCACGACAGCCGCGCCAACGGCGGACGAGGACCCCCCCGACATGATAGAGGTGAGTGCGGTGCCTACCGGGGTGGTAACAGGGTGTGGGGGCTTGTTTCCCGCAACCCATGCAAAGTGCAGGCGGGGCCACTTAGAGTGATGTTTTTAAGGCAAAAATGAAACCATCGCAACCACTGTCGGAGCGATATTTATTGGAACTGGGAAAACCTTGAAGAATAACGCTGTTTTCTCAAGAGAAGAGTTCAGGTTCGCCTCTGTTAGGAAGGCGAGCGGCTCTGATAAGTGCTTCGCAAGTCGTTTCTCCTCTTGAACGCAACGGCGAACCTAACTCGAGTGCCCTCTGGCCGCGACAGGGTTCGGCACCTACGACAACAAAGACAGCAACTGGGGAGGACCCCCCCGGGACAGCAGCTTCGGGGGTCGTTCCGACAGGTCCAAGAACTCCTACTTCAACGAACGTGGCACCGGGTCCAGAGGAAGGTGTGGGAAAAATCTCTGCTTTTCAACACACAGTTTGCCACTTAACCTGATGCTGTCGGCTCTCCTCGGCTGTGTTGGATCGATTTGTTTGTTTTGAGATCAGACCACCGCTGATGTACCCCGAGGCTTTTCCCCATCAATGCACGCAAACGTATTAATGATGACGTTTGCACGCGTACAGATACGAGCGCGGAGGCTTCAGCGGTAGCGGCGGCGGCGGCGGCGGCAACCGCTGGGGGGAGGACTCCAGAGACGAAGACTGGTCCAAGCGCACGGCCGCCAACGAGCGCCTGGAACAGTAAGGCCGACGAGCCCACTTTCAATTGTTTTTGCGTCGCCATCGCCCGGAACGTTTGTAAAAACGCATTTCTTTCCTTTCCTTTATTTTCAGTGAGCTCTTCTCGGGAGGCAACACTGGGATAAACTTCGAGAAGTACGACGATATTCCCGTCGAGGCTACCGGAAGCAACTGTCCGCCCCACATTGAAAGCGTAAGCTCCTGTTCTGTGAAGTGAGCCCATCTTGGAGTATTGCTTGAACGCAGGACAAGAAGATTGCCTTTATTGATCCCACATTAGGGATATTTGCATAGACACAGCAGCGAGAGAAGAATTAAAGAGAAATAATATAAATGTGTATGTATGTGTGTGTATGTATGTGTGTATATATATATATATATATATATGCATGTATGTTATATATGTGTGCGTGTGCGCATGCGCAATGGTTTACCAAAGCCGAAACCATTTTCTGATGTTTTTTTTTTTTTTTTTCCAGTTCCATGACGTGGACATGGGGGAGATCATCATGGGCAACATCGCGCTGACCCGCTACACTCGGCCCACGCCCGTCCAGAAGTATGCCATCCCCATCATCAAGACCAAAAGAGACCTGATGGCTTGTGCCCAGACCGGTACGCACCCGCCGAGCTCGTCTCAAACATAGGTCGTTCAAAACGGAACGCCGCGTCTAACGTTTGTGTGTGTGTCGTTTTTGTGTGTTCCTCAGGCTCTGGCAAGACGGCCGCCTTCTTGCTGCCAGTTTTGAGTCAGATTTACACAGAAGGGCCAGGGGACGCCGCGCAGGCGGCCAGAAGCGGTGGACAGGTACTGAGAGCTTCCGTTCCTTCTTCTTCTTCTTGTTAAAGGTTTGATGTGTAAAGATCTTAAGGAAGCCTTTGTCAGGTGGGCTTCTAACTAGGCCCGTCAAGTAGGAGCAAGAACCCTATCGCTTTATGTACATTCTCGTGTAAATGTATATGAGAACCGGTCGAAGGGTTGGAAAACCAAATGACTTATTGTACTGCGAGAATACACCTTTGTTAATGTATTTTTGGGCAGTATTCTAAGCTTTCACCAATATGAAAGAAATTGTAAATCAAGCCAAATATTACACACTGAACGTTTAAGTGCCAGTAATTGGATTCCACTTGGTTACAATAAAAAACAAAAAAAATTTCAACCTTCCAGGAGAATGGCAGGTACGGCCGTCGCAAGCAGTACCCCCTCTCCCTGGTCCTGGCCCCCACCAGAGAGCTGGCCCTGCAGATTTACGACGAGGCCAGAAAGGTGAGCGCCACCAGCCAAAAACAAAAAGCCCGGCCGCTTCGGCGCCTCTCGTTCTCGTGCGTCTCCCAGCTTACACCGCTGTCGCCGTCTCTACTCTGCAGTTTGCCTACCGCTCGCGCGTGCGTCCGTGCGTGGTTTACGGCGGAGCCGATATCGGACAGCAGATAAGGGAACTGGAGAGAGGCTGCCACCTGCTGGTGGCCACCCCCGGACGTCTCGTCGACATGATGGAGAGGGGCAAGATCGGCCTGGACTACTGCAAGTCAGTGTCCGACACGCCGTCGAGATCCGACCGATTGGGTCCGCCAAAGTTTTTAATGTAAGCCGGTATTTGTTTTTGACGATAACGTCGGAATCCGTTTTCCGCTCAGCTTCCTGGTCCTGGACGAGGCCGACCGCATGTTGGACATGGGGTTCGAGCCGCAGATCAGACGCATCGTGGAGCAGGACACCATGCCGCCCAAAGGCATTCGCCAGACCATGATGTTCAGCGCCACCTTCCCCAAGGAGATCCAGGTACTGGTTCCACTGCAGTAGTACTTTAGGACTACTGACCCGTCGGCCTCTGCGCTTGGATTCGTGTGGTTTAGTTTATTCCATCATGTGTTGCACATTTACCATTGGGTACACACGGAACCATATAGTTGCATTTGTGGTTCACACATGATGTAGTTATTGACGCAAAGCAATAACTAAGTTATGACTTGAACATTAACAGTAGTTATATAACTTTTTTTTTTTTTTTTTTTGCTAGGAACACAGTGTCCTCGAACTTAAAATTGAAGGGGTGCAAGCACAGCATCTTAGGGGCTCACTGTAAACGCACTTGCAAAGTAAAATTCCTGATTGCATTACAGATAAATATTTGACACGAAACACAGGAACTGCACTGTTTGAAGTGAACACTTTTATGATCTGCAAATGGGTCAGAAGTTTGTCACCAACAAAATGTAAATGATTCATATAAAGCATCTGCAGGTGGATGGGAAACCTTACACGCACGGTCAGAGTTTAGTTGCAAAGTGAGGCCATTTAGGGCTCTGGAGCCCAGACGGTCATGAAGGTCCGTGTCAGCTAAAAAAAAAAAACAAAACTCAAATTCCGACCATAATCCGGAACAGGGACAACTTGTCCGGAAAGGTAGACAGTAATCGATAGTGCTGTCTTGGATATTGTTGCTGGGCACGAGACCCGTCCAATAAGCCGGTGCGATAATCGTCTCACTTGGTCGTAGCCAGCGTTTAACAAATTCATTCCTTGTTTTTAAAAAAAACAGATCCTTGCACGTGATTTCCTGGAGGATTACATTTTCTTGGCCGTGGGCCGCGTCGGCTCCACCTCGGAGAACATCACCCAGAAAGTGGTCTGGGTGGAAGAGCCCGACAAGAGGTCCTTCCTGCTCGACCTTCTCAATGCCACAGGTGAGAAAACGAACAAAAAAACAAAAACAAAAAACAAACCTTTCCCGTCGAGCCACCGAGCCGGTGGTGGCGGCGGCGGCAAGCGTTCCGCATTGTCTGAGCGCCCGAGTTCTCTCTTCCCACCGAACAGGCAAGGACTCGCTGACTCTGGTGTTTGTGGAGACCAAGAAGGGGGCGGACGCCCTGGAAGACTTCCTCTACCGCGAGGGCTACAGCTGCACCAGCATCCACGGAGATCGTTCCCAGAGGGACAGAGAGGAGGCGCTTCACCAGTTCCGATCTGGACAGTGCCCCATCCTGGTGGCCACAGCCGTATGTATCCCCCCCACCCCCAATCCCCTGTATACAAGCAAAGTTGGGTGGGTTTGATTAACGTTGACACGTGGCCTCCAAATTTGAAACCGGATCAGGTATTATTTCATGATGTCCATGTTGCAGCTTGAGGTGTGTGTGTGTTATTGAACTTCAACCTCCTCGTTTTCCAGGTGGCGGCCAGAGGCCTGGACATCTCAAACGTGAAGCACGTCATAAACTTTGACTTGCCCAGTGACATTGAGGAGTACGTTCACCGTATTGGCCGTACGGGACGTGTCGGAAACCTCGGTACGAAACCCAGTTTCAGCTCCCAGAACCTGAACTTTATTTTTTTTTGCTCATTTGTTTCCTTGCCTGAACCTACTTCTGAGTTAGCTATTGTTCTGAAATTCAGTTGATGGCCAATGAGTATCATTAAAGGGTGATTCCGAATTTTCTACCTGGGACCCTAATTTCCAAATTCGCCAGTGTGCTGCTATTTATCAGTGGAGACCATTGCATCAAATTTCATCCGCTTCTAGCAATGGTGGAATTTTACTTCTTTGTGCACTGTGTTCTTTGACAGTGGCAGGTCAATAAAAGAGCCAGCAGACTATTTAATCAGTCCGCCACTGCTGTGGTCTACTACCAACTACAGGGAATAAGAAATACGTTGTCGTTAAGACAATATTCACTCAAAATACAATGTGATTCAAGGGTAGTTTTCTTCGTAACACTATTTTGTCAACACAGACATTCATATTGATAGTCTGGTTTTAAATTTACTTGCCTCTGGTTTCTGCTAGCCTATCAGCGGTCTCCATTGATTAAATAGCGCACAGGCTAACTTAGAAATGAGGTCCCATGTCCAAATTTCTAAGCCACAACCGTTAATCAAATGTTCTGGTTAAACATAATTTAGTCTCTAATCCTGACTCAAGATTATTGTAAAAGTGAATCATTTCTAAATGAAACCGTTAGTCATTTGTGCCAAAAAAAATATACACTAGTACTTCATCCAAGCAGATCCTTGTAAATGTCTCATAAAAAAAACCTGCCTGCAAGTCTTCCGTAACTTTGCGTAGAACTGACATTTTGCTGTTCGCGGTCAGGCTAACAAGGGCTCTGTGTTGTGTTGTGCAGGTCAGGCCACGTCGTTCTTTAACGACAAAAACAGCAACATAACCAAAGATTTGCTGGACATTCTGGTTGAGGCCAAGCAGGAGGTCCCCACCTGGCTCGAGAGCCAGGCATACGAGCATCAGCACAAGAGCAGCAGCCGCGGACGCTCCAAGAGGTAAAAAAGCTTTTCGGCTTTGTCATGACATCTTTTTAAGGCTTGATATCGGCGAGAATCTTCACCTCTTGGTTTTTTACTATTCAGCCCTCAAAGGGCTGAGGGTACAAAGCTATGCCAGTACTGCTGGCTGAATATCGTGATATATATATCATTGCTGGCTGAATATCATGTTATATATCGTATTGTTGGCTGAATATTGTGATATATATCATATTAGCTGAATATCGTGATGTATATCATATTATGAGCTGAATATCGTCATATGTATATATTGCTTCCTTGGCTGTATATTGTGATATATTTCGTATCGAAGTTGAATATCGTGATATGTATTTTGTCCTTGGCTGAATATCATGATGTATATCGTATTGTTGGCTGAATATTGTGATATATATCGTATCATGGGCTTAATATTGTGACATGTATTGTATTGTTGACTGAATATCACGATATGTCGTGTCATAGGCTGAATATTGTCTGTCGCATCGCGAGATTAGCGTGTCGCTACCGCTCCAGTGATTACCGACCTCCCGTTTGCGGAGTGTCTCGGTCGCAAATCTGTCCGGTCCTAACGTGGAGCACTTTGTCCAGGTTCTCCGGTGCCTTTGGTGGAAGGGACTACCGTCAGTCCTCCGGCGGCTACGGCGGCTCCAGCGGCGGCTCCAGCGGCGGCAGCTACGGCAGCAGTCGCGGGAACCGCAGCGCGGGCGGAGGAAGCCGCGGCTTCGGCGGAGGTAAGGAAGCCGTTTCGCTCCCATCAAGTCTCCCAATCGATTCGCTCCGATCGGCTTCGCACCGTGCAAGTCCAACCAACCGTGGCCGCGTTTTCTCCTCAGGTGGCTTCGGAGGCAACTTCTACGGCAACGACAGCTACGGGGGAAACTACAGCCAGTCTGGGAGTGTGGACTGGTGGGGCAACTAGTCGTCGTAGGGCGGAGCAGGCGAGCCCACCCAATGGAAACCACATGTTAACCTAAGCCAGACCATAACAACCTTCTCTGCGTAGCCTCACCTGAGACACAGTACACGATCAGTCCCGGTTTTCTGCCGTTTGCCTCTCTCTCTCTCAAAAAAAAAAAGGAAGCGCAGCACGTGGCCAAAAAAAAAGGAAAAGTCACCAGCACGTGCAAAAAAAACGCACTGGAGAATGCCGAGTCGCGCGCCTCAAGAGCGAGCACGGCTGCAGACGCGCACTGTCTGACAGCAACCTAGACTTTGTCATTGTTAAAAAAAATATATTTTTTTTTGTTCTTTTTGCAAAGGAAAAAAAAAACAGTCAAATAACCTGAGGATCATACGTATGTTAATGTACTGTGCCTTTGGAATTAAAAAAAAAAAAACAAACAAACGGGACATCTGGGGGTTTTTCATTTCACCAGATGGGACACGGCCAAGAGCTCATTCTGATTTCACAGTTAATTTGTTTGGTGGGACAAAAAAAAAAAAAAAATGTTAGACGGATAAAATAAGCTTGGACTTAATCAAACCTTGGCAAACACTGGGATGTCGTGACTCGCGCGAGTCATGATTTCATTTGAGCTTCAAATTTATTGCAGGAATAGCGTGCGATCTTTACCACGGGCAAACAGCTAAAAACGGAGCCATTACAATGTCGAAAAACCCAATTGGCCGTTTCTTTGAAGCAAGCATATTATAAATCTCAAATGCAAAAGTTGACTTAACTTTTTTTTTTTGTTTGTTTTTTTTTTTTTTTTTTCGCTCACTCTATCCCAGACGGGGCTCCTTTTTCAAGGATGTGATAGTTTTTGAAATAGCCATTCCTATCGTTAAAACTTAAAAGACAACACAGGAGTCATTAATTAATTAATTAATAATAATAATGATAATAATAAGCTCAGTGCCAATAATTGCTGAGGTTTAAACAAGAATCACTGCTGGAACTTGTTACTCTATCTTTTTAATTGACTTTTCAGTGTTACGGCAGCTAGTGTGTTACCAAGTGCTAGCTGCGCGCAAAGTGAGCGGTGTTCTTTTTTTTTTCCTTTTTTTTTGTCTCTCTCTCGTGCGATTTCTCGAAATTCGACGGTGGGGGAGGGAGTTTCTGTGGAATTTTTTTTTTTTTTTTTTTTTTTTTTTGGATTAAGTTTCTCTCACAGGTATCGTATCAAAACTAAAGAACGCCTGCCGTCTGGAAACTGCAGCTCGGACGACAAATAATAAAATATAAGAGGCGGGGGCTGCGTTCAAAGGACCACAGCATCGGGGAATGGGCATAGCGATGTGTTAGTGTTTTGAAGAGTTGACTCGGCGACCACGGTTGGCCCGGAATTGGTTATTCTTCGCTCGCAAAGTGTTTTGTTTTTTGGTCAAGGGGGAAGGACACCCGAATTGAGTCGCAAGGCTTTACTTAACTTAATTACAAACGTTTTCTCTTTTTTTTCAAGCTGCGTTGGGAGGCTCGCACGGTTCACCGAAGAGACAGGCATCCGAAGGATCACCGCGGGGGGGGGGGGGGGGCGGGGCGGGGCTAAATGGGGGGGTTATCCACTGTGCGCCCTGGCGAGGGGGCGGGGGCTATGGGGGCGATTTTCAGTGCACCGCTGTCGTTGGGGGTTTCCACGGCTTTTTTGCGATCCCGGCTGGTTGGCGGCCAAAGATGAGGGATGGGAGGGCGGGGACGGGGGAGTTTCCACTCCCTCGTTTCAAATCTGTAGAAGTACTGTCAGCTCCTCTGAGAGTCTTTTTTTTTTTTTTCTGCTCAGATAATGTTCAAAAAAGAAAAAAAAAAAAAAAAAAAAAGTCGATGGCTTCTTGAAGCCAGAGCAGGCTTTTCCTCAAAGAGGAAGCAGCCATCCAGAAGAGAGCCGGGAGTTCCGTCTCCGTCTCCTGGCTCTCCTCATCAGGTGTGTTGTGCCTTGAACAATTCTTATTTTTTAAGAAACTGAACTATAAAGCGGATGCACTGACTGACTGGCGTTTAGAACTCGAGGTTTGAATGGTGCTACTTGGTTTTTTTCGGTGTTTGTCAGGCCCTTCGTGACGTAGTTCCCGTTGAGTTTTACTAACTTTTTTTTTTTTTTTTGTTTTATGACGCATCTAAAAAAAAAAAAAAGTTTTATATAGATGTTGCGGATGTTGTCCTTTAAAAAAAAAAAAAAAGAAGAAGCTTCCAAGTGTTGTGTGTGAGGAGATTGTTCGAAACGCAGCTTGTTTACAAAAAAAGGGGAAGGGTTCTCAACATTTAAAAACCAGAATTTATTTGGGACCAGGGGGATTTAGCAGTCGGGGGGGGAATTTAGCCATTTGCACAGATTTCTAGATTCTACTTTTGCTGCTAGTTTTTGTGTAATTTATTGAGCATTTTTGACAAATATTTATTTTTGTAAGCCTCAAAGTGATTCTTTGAAAGTTTCAGAAACTTGACCAAAAGACAGTACAAAAAAAAAACACTGGCACTTGAATGTTGAATGTCACCTGTATGCGTGAAATTTATATATTTCAGGGTAGTGTGAGCTTTTTAATGTTTATGATACATTGGATTCAGTAAATATCCACAGCTGTTTCAGGGCCTCTCCAGGGCCCCTCATCGTCGATTAGATGCGAATTGGGCAACAAAATTTGAACTGAAATTGAACATGCCAAGGTTTGGAATTTAGCTGTCAAAAGAGCAAAAATACATTTCGTAAGCGTATTGTTGCAGAAGTGTTCGGATTCTCCTAATGTGCACATTAATGATTCTGTACTCCAATTTGACCCGATAATTGTTTTTTCTCCAGTGAATGTCTGGCACATGGCAATCCTCAAAGAAACATGTGGTTTATTCTCATTGTTGTATTTACATTTGATACCTTGCGTTCTCCTGCAATGTGGACCAAGTCTTCAGCATTGATTTTTTTGGGGCGTCTGGGTCCACCTGTTGACCCCCTCACAAGCCCCCCTCACACCCTACGGGGACTTGTTCCACGTTCTCTGGAGAACCACAGAGCTCTTTAGATGTAGACTTTGCTTTCTGTATTAGCTTATAGGCTGCTGCACCGCATGGGGGAAATTAAACTCAGCTGTGCAGTTGTATGATTTTATCAAAAATAAAAAATGTTTGAAAAGCAAAAGCAAAAAAATAAAAATAAAAAAATCAAGCATGTTTCAAGAAGACTTGTTTACTGTAGTTGTGCTGCAAAGACCTGTAGCAAGCAGTCCAATTGTTACTCTGTGGGTACAGGGTGGCCGGGCTGCAAACCTCTACTTGAGATATATTGTCTTCATTTTTTTCATGTTTTGTTTTTTTTTTTGGAAAACTATAAAGATTTCATTTGTAAACTGAACTGTTTCACGTGTCTCCGTTTTCATTGTATATTGTATAATGGGGGGAAAAAACAAGACTACGTATTTTCAGTTTTGAAATTTGTCGAGGAGCCGCGGGTTTGGCGGACCTGATGAATATATTGGACAATTCTATTGGCCCATCATTCAAGACCCTTAAGGTTACCGTTATGTACGGGAGGGACGTCCAACCGAATTTTAGTCACAGGGCCGAAGAACCCTTGATGACACGCTACACTACATATGGGGCAGGGCCCAAATTTCTGGCTGCTCCGCAGATCTCGATTGACCATGAAATTGGGTCGACTTGACCAAGCGAAAACTTTTTTTTTTTTAATTAATTGCCAATTAATTAGTCACATTTTCCAGTTGACATGTCTACAAGGTTCCCACGTTCATAGGGTAATCTGGAAAGTCATGGAATGTGCAAATGCTTTTGTCTAGGCCTGGGAAAGTCATGGTATTTTGTAAAAGAAAATTTTTGAAGAGTCGGGCAATTTGTCTGTGTTCTTTACGAACTAGCAGTATTTGTTGCTCTACCCCAATGTCAGTGGTAAGTGCAGGGCGCACATGGGCGTACCCCCTCATTTCTCAGTCAGCATTGGGTATACCCACTTCTCAACCCCCTAGGATACACATCAAGGCATGAGTCCGTTTTTGAGCGACTTGCTTAAAAAAAGGGTGTGAATTAAGAGTATACCCACTTCTCCAGGGACCACTGCGCCACTGCCTAGCCTAGGCCATGTCCACGTCTAGGCCACGCTTACAATATTACGGCTCCCTGAATGTCGGATTATAAAACGCAAGCAAAGAATAGTCCCTCTAGAATTTCCCGTTGGAAGTGTTACAAATGGATACACGACATGACTGCAATTGGCTTTGCTTTGAATGTCCCATACACCAACAAAAAAGTATTTTCCTTTGCTAAATTCAAGATAAGATAAGATAAGATAAGATAAACCTTTATTCGTCCCACGACGGGGAAATTTAGGTGTTACAACAGCCAGAAGATAGGGCAAACAAGAATAAAGTGAACAGAGCGTATAAAAATAACCTAAATAACCTAAAATAGTGCAAAACAGTATAAAGTAAAAAAGTAAATAAACAAGAGCCTGTACAGAGAAAAACAGTGAAAAATATGCGCAGCTGAGTAATTATTGCACGTTATAAATAGATGGAGGGTTATTGCATTTAGTCCGGTTTGGGGAGGTTATTGGTGTTGATTATAGAGTCTGACCACTGCCGGAAGAAAGGACCTGCGGTATCTCTCCGTGAGGCACCGCGGGTGAAGAAGTCTGTCACTGAACGAGCTTTCCAGTGTTGTTAGGGTCCCCTGCAGGGGGTGGGACGTGTTGTCCATCAGAGAAGATAGTTTAGCTATCATCCTCCTGTCAGCCACCACCTCCACAGGGTCCAGCGGGCAGCCCAGGACAGAGCTGGCCTTCTTCACCAGCTTGTTCAATCTCTTCCTGTCAGCAGCAGAGATGCTGCTTCCCCAGCAGACTACTCCAAAGAAGATGGCTGATGCCACCACAGAGTCAAAGAAGGACTTAAGAAGAGCCCCCTCCACTCCAAAAGACCTGAGTCTCCTGAGCAGAAAGAGTCTGCTTTGTCCCTTCTTGTAGAGTGCAGTAGAGTTGAGTGACCAGTCCAGTTTATTGTTCAAGTGGATACCCAGGTACTTGTAAGATTCCACAATCTCAATGTCCACTCCCTGGATGTTTACCGGTGTGGGGGGGGGGGGGGGGGGGGCTTGCGTCTTTTGAAATCCACCACCAGCTCCTTGGTCTTTCCTGCGTTGAGCTGGAGGTGGTTTCTCTGGCACCAGACTGCAAAATCCTGGGTCAGTTCTCTGTACTCCGTGTCGTCCCCATGGGTGATGAGGCCAACAATGGCAGAGTCGTCAGAGAACTTTTGCAGATGGCACTTCGCTGAGTTGTGGGTGAAGTCTGCAGTGTAGAGAGTGAACAGGAACGGGGCCAGAACCGTACCCTGAGGGACCCCCGTGCTGCAGATGATAGTGTCCGACTGACACCTCTGAGCCCTCACGTACTGCGGACGATCAGTGAGATAGTCCAGGATCCAGGCCGTGAGGAGGTCGTCCACTCCAGAGTGCTCCAACTTGCCCCTCAGAAGCAGCGGCTGGATGGTGTTGAAGGCGCTGGAGAAATCAAAGAACATGATCCTCACAGTAGCCCCAGCCGTGTCCAGGTGAGAGAGGGCTCTCTGAAGGAGGTAGATGACAGCGTCATCCACCCCGATGCCAGGTTGGTAGGCGAACTGCAGTGGGTCCATCGATGGTCTTACCAGGGGTCTCAAATGACCAAGAACCAGCCTCTCCAGGGTCTTCATCAGCTGCGATGTCAGCGCCACCGGCCTATAGCTGTTGAAGTCCTTTGGGTGAGGGGTCTTTGGCACTGGTACCAAGCAGGATGTCTTCCACAGCTCTGGTACCTTCCCCAGTCTCAGGCTCAAGTTGAAGATGTGTCCCACTATCCCGCACAGTTCCTCTGCACAGGATTTGAGGAGCCTTGAGCTTATGCCATCTGGACCTGCAGCCTTCCTTGCCTTGCACCTTCTCAGCTGTGTCCTCACCTGGCTAGTTGAGAGGAACAGGGGAGCACAGGGGGTCTGGATGCCGAGTGTTGTTGAACAGGGGTCAGTTGAGGTGGGGGGAGGGCCAGTCACAGTTACAGTAGGTAGTGGGGGTTGCAGCAGTGGTAACTGGACAGGGGGTGGGGTGGGTGACTGGTCAAATCTGTTAAAGAAAGTGTTCAGGTCGTTCACCCACTTTAGATCCCCCTCAGACTGGGTGGCAGGTTCCTTGTAACCAGTGATGGATTTCAGGCCCTTCCAGACTCCGCTGACGTTGTTCTGCTGCAGCTGTTCCTCCATCTTCATCTTGTATCTGTTTTTGCCCTCCCTGATCTTCCTCCTCAGCTCCCTCTGCACAGTCTTTAGCTCCTCTTTGTTGCCCGACAAAAAGGCCCTCTTCTTCTCCTTAAGCAGAGCCTTTATGTCGGGTGTAATCCAGGGTTTGTTGTTTGGGAAACACCGTACAGTCTTGGTGTGTACGATGTTATCCACACAGAAGTTAATATAGTCCGTAATGCAGTCAGTGAGGCTGTCAATGTCCTCCCCATGAGAGTCACTGAGTTCTTCCCACACCGTTGTGTCGAAACAGTCTTTCAGAGCCTCCACAGACTCCTCAGACCATCTCTTAACAGTGCGTGTGACCACTGGCTGTCTGCGGACAAGAGGTTTGTACACAGGCAGGAGACGTACCAGGTTGTGGTCAGATCTTCCCAGGGGGGGGAGAGGTGATGAGCTGTATGCCCCCTTGGTGTTAGCATACAGTAAATCCAGTGTTTTATTTCCTCACATTGGAGTCTTTTCCAGCTGCCTCACACCCAGGACGAGTTTATTTCAGGGTCCAACACAGAGAAACAGGCAACCATACTTTGCACCCACCAACAATTCAGAGAAACCAGTTGGCCTGATGTGCATGTCACGGACTGTGGGAGGAGGCCGGTGCATCAACGCAGACACGGAGAACATGCAAACTCCACACAGGGAAGGTCAGAAGACCTGTGACCTTACTTCTTGCAGTGACGCGGCAGTGCTAACACAGTGCTAAGTTTAATTTCAAGACATCGGATATTGGAGATGGTTGGTAGGACGTGGATGTCCTGCGGTGTTGTCGGACTATTTGGACGAAACGCCAGAGGAAGGAGGTTCTTAATGTCTCCATGTCTTCCTGTCAGAGGGTTCCATCACTGTAGTTGTTGGCATACCGCAGGGTGGGTGCAGTCGATCCGTGGGCTCTGTGCAGGGCGACAGTTGTTTAAGTTACAGTTATAGTTGAAAGTGAAGATCACTTCTTGCCACTGGCAGGGCCATGCATTTCACACCTCGGCTTTCAGTGACGACATACTTAGGGCCAATTCCAATTCCTCCCTTAACTCCTCAATCTCAACCCTCGCCCTTAACCCTTCAATCTTGGCCCTCAAAAATAAGTGTAAGGGTATCTTGTGACTTAGAAATGGGACACCCCTTAAGGCAGTTACGTCTTCAGACTGTGGGGGGCGGCCTTACGCCAAGGCTACGTCCAGTCTGTCAAGAAGACGACAACGACGAAAAAGAAGGCGAAGAAGAAGAAGACGACGAAAAAGAAGAAGTCCTCCGTCGCTACACAACGATGTACACAAGTAACGTGAAGCCAGGACCGCCGGCCTGGCTGACAAGCATCGTGAAGTTAAAAAAAAAAAAAAGAATGTTACGCAACGACGACGTCAATAATCCATAAAAAAGTCTTAAACTAAGACAATAAAATGGTTTCGTAATATTTATATCTTTATTAACTAAGAAAATACTTCCATTTGTAGCTCGCTTTTTTCATCGCCGAGATGTCTTGGCGAAAATACGCAATGCCTTCTGGGTAGCCCTTACTGCCAAGGGTGGTGCCGGAGAATCTCAACATTGAGGGCGATACAGCCCTTAAACTCGTCCCTCAACTTGACGTTCTGGGAATTGCGACAGCACTTGCACTTCGCGGGAGCGCCCATTTTTGAGATTGAGGTTTGAGATTGAGAGTTGAGATTGAGGGTTGAGATTGAGGGTTAAGGGAGGAATTGGAATTCACCCTTAGTCCTACCTAAGCGAACGTCCGGAACATCCATTTTTGTTGAACTGAAGGCCAGCACAAATATTGTGTCTGTACTTTGAATGTTTTAATTGTAGCATTACAAGTATGACAATTCTGTATAGGTCATGAAAATTTAATGCAAGGTCAAGGAAGTTTTTCAGTGAAAAGGGAACACTGTGTCTGCTCAGGTTTATTTTCACTAATTGATGCTGGTTTTGGGTGTTTGCGTCGCAGCTGATCTCAGGCATGATGAACTGGATTTCCCAGACGACCTAAATCCATGGCACCCGTCGCACTGATCACATTATCTCTCCCAACGGTGACAAAATGTGCACAAGCATGCAACTTTGAACTTTCAAGGGATGTCTTTTACCCACCCACCCTCCCCCATACCAAAAATAAATAAATAAATCTGTTTTTAATGACTCATTCTGGTGAAACGAGGGTAATACGGACCGAGAGAGAACAGTTTTTGCGTTCACAGATGGATTTCTCAACCATCTGCGCGGCTTTTTAGGCACAGAGAAGACAAAGCGGCGGCGGCGGCACGTCGAAAATGTGGTTTAGCCCAATTTTGGTTGTTTTTTTTGCAAGGGTTTTCACTCCACTCTTCGCAGGTCACATGGTGTCTAATGTGCTGAGAGTGTTTCATAACCGGTGGCCCACTGACACCCATTAAAAGCCTGTTGTATAATTTCATCGTTTCTACGACAGAAAGACGTCTACGTCAGGTGAAGCCGACGCTAGCGTAGCATTAAGCAATAGCCCTTAAAGAGCGCGGCTTGGGGCGGGCGGGCGGCGGTCACGCGCGAAAGCGGCCCATTGATCGGCCGTGTCATCAGATCAAAAGTGGCCGTGACATGATCTTCTAAAGCTAGTTCCACATCTGCCTCGCTTAGAACTTTTATATCCAACTTCATCCTGTGTGTGTGTGTGTGTGTGTGCGTGTGTGTGTGTGTGTGTGTGTGTGTTTGGAAGGGTGTAATCTCCGTGCGACTGGGTTACCGCTCACCCTCGGGGTGGGGTGGGGTGGGATGGGGGGCGTTTGATCTGAGAGCTTCGCCTTACTTCTGTAATCCCCCGCCGGCCAAACACCCATCTCCACCGCACCCTTCCTCCCCTCCCTCCCTCCATCACTCCATCACTCCATCTAGGGGATTTGACTGCCATTAAGAGATGGCTTTTTGTGTGCCAGTGTGTGTGTGTGCGCGTGTGCACCCGCACACACACACGCACACACACACAAACACACCCACAAAGTGAAGGGAGGAGTATTAAGAGTAAGAACACAGCCGCGTCCTCTCGTCAGAGACCTGAAACGCCAACACTGAAACATCCATCTAGCGAGTGGTGGTTTTTCGCCCAGTGATGCCGGACGCACTTGCACAGGATGCCACGGGACGGACGGGCGGACAGGATGAACACATACGTAGACATCACTGACCGGACGGTGACTGCAAACCCTGATGGAACCAGCAGTCAGAAAGAAATCCACAGGTACGTCCCCTCTGTTTCTGTGAAAGCCCAAAATGAATCGTTTCATGGTATTGTTTGAATGATTTCAACATTTTAAATGTGAAATTGCCATGTGATTTTTTTATTTTATTTTCAGCCTGCCGATGATGCTGGCATGCCTCGAATGAGAGACTACAGTCATGGCTGCCATCACTTTCACTGGTGAGTTTGGCTTGGTTTCTTTTCTCACTCCCCAACTGCTGCCTGAACTGACGTCCTCATCGTTTCACGGTTCTATACGAGTTTGTAAATCTGTGTTCCATAGCAGTGTTGTGCAGCTCGATCTCAGGTCAGCGTCACGTCTCGCAATTGAATGTCTTTGAAATTCCGACAAACCCCCCCCCCCCCAAACTCCATTCAAAGACCTTTGAAACCTTTCATGGAGCGATTGGATGGATGCAGGGTGAAATCCCAGGCACAGACAATACCTATTGTTGGACGGCTAATCTCTGATGTAAGCTGTCCTCCCTCAATCACATCATCGTTCGGCAGCAGCTGTAGAAAACAACCCTGGACCTGCCAGTCAACGTGACCCGAGCCACACGCTATCGTCCGTGTGTTACTGCTAAGAATTGCTCTGGGCCAATGTCTTGGGCAAAAAAACACCCTTGTCTGACTGATTCATTTTATACCCAACGATACCCAACGATACCCAATGATACCCGATGAACGTGCTCCCTGAGAAATCGCGGTCAAATGCAGGTGAAACGAGTAAGTTCTGTGGAGCTTTCTGCAATATAACTGTGAAAGCCTCCATTACAATCAATCAATCAATCAATCAATCAAGTTTTTATTTACAAAGTGCTAAATGACATCCAGAGGTGCCCTAAAAAGCTTTGCAGTTACGCGGTAATGTAATGTTAGAGAACAGGTGTTGTTTTTGTCAAAGTACAATCAGAAGTCCCGAAGAAGAGGAGAGGTTTTGTACAGCATCGTAAGGTGGATCATTTTCCAATGTGGAAAGTCAACGAGGACGTGTTCAAAAATGGACAAGAAGGTCGGTTTATCAGAAAGGCCATCAACAAGCTCTTACATGACCAGGTCATGTCAGTTCTCCAGTGGCTAAGATTTGCTCAATTATTATTTATGACTCTATGAAACTCTCAATGATAGAGAGAGCAGAGAAAAGCCTTTCTGGTATTTCTCACCATTTGAAGTGTTACAAATAACGCAAACAATGTCCTTTTCACCCCGCCTGGTCAAAGCAGATGAGTGCCATCTGGAATCTGGATCTGCTCTCAGCTTCTTCCCACAGGGGAGTTTTTCCTGGTCACTGTCTCACCTTGCTTGCTCTGGAGGGTTCTACTTTACACCTACAGACAATTCAGAGCAGCCAGTTTGATGTTTTTGGACAGTGGGAGGAAGCTGGCGCACCGACACAGTCGCAGGGAGAACATGCAAACTCCACACGGGAAAGGTCAGAAGACCGTCCGTCGTGGAGCGAGATGGCGGTGCTAACACAGTGTCAACAAAGTCAAATTTTCATGAAACATCAGATATTGGAGATGGTTGGACTTAAATGTACTGAGCTCCCTGGCGTCTTGGGACGAACTGGACGAAAACACCAGAGGTTATTTCTTGATGTCTCCATGACTTCCTGTCAGACGGTTTCATTCACTGTAGTTGTTGGCATACCGCAGGGTGGGTGCAGTCGATCCGTGGGCTCTGTGCAGGGCGACAGTTGTTTAAGCTACAGTTATAGTTTGAAGTGAAGATCACCTCTTGCCAGTGGGGGGTAGAGGGGGGCATGCATTTCACCAGGCCCTCAGTGACGTTAATTCGTCCTGACTAAATTAATACACCTCATAATGCCACCAATACAGCACGACTCGAGAATCCATGCAGAATCACACTTACACGCGTTACGTCACCTAACATTAAATGAGCTTGAACAAGTTTGTCCAGTAAACTGTGCTATGTCGCTGTTTTATACATTAGACACATGCGAGATGACTGAAACACTGTGAAACTATTCGTAGAACAGATTATTTGCACTTGTTTTTGAGAAATTGCAACAGCAAGACATCTGCACTGTTGGTGCAGCTCTTACATTATAAATGGCAGATGATTCAGAATCTAAATCTTTACCTTCCCCTTCAGATAGGTTCCAGCCAACGGATATCCAGGCTTAGTTAAATGTCCAGTGTGTACATTTTTTTTTAAGAAGGCCCAGTATTTAAGGAAGTAAGCGTGACAGCACATTTTATATTTAGAATAAATACCAGGCTTCCTTAAAAAAATGCCGGCACAAGATGACAGCTAACTAGGAGCAAGACCCTTGCTCTATGTATATACTTACCAATGAGGACCTTTCTAAGGGTAGGAAAAAACGTCTTCCACTGTACTGTGAGTGTACACTTTTATTAATGTATTTATGGGCAGTATGTTAAGATTTCATCAATATAAAAATCCCAAATCAATCCAAATTTTACACACTGGACCATTATGTCCTTCAGGCTCTCGCGAGCGCTCATCCAATTTCACGACGCGTACATGGTCAGCTGCAAGACCTTCGAGCTGACCTCAAGATCTGATTGACTGTCGCGACTGAATGTGACCCACACACTGGAGCTGCTCTGTGGATTCTGAAGGCCTCGTGCACCTGACAAGCACAAGCTAGTTGAAATGTTATCGGATAAATACTCTACCATAACGTATCTTTAGGTCAGCAGACAAGACCTTGTTGGCTGCCGCTGCTTTCTTGCTTCAGACAAGAGACTGTCGCACGTATCCTCTTTCTAGACAATGATGGATGGATAGATGGATGGATGGATAGATGGATGTATGATGATGCGGAGGGTATTACTTGGACCGTTCTTTTTGGTCTGGTCCTGGACTGTGCCTGTATACTTGGACTTGCTGCAACAGTCTGTCATGCCAAGTATTAGAAAAGACTTTGAAGATGAGGAGCTTTATTTTCAGCAAGCTGGGGCACCCCGACACGACCATCGCGACGTCACATCCTTCCTTGATGAGATCCTGCCAAACAGGTGGATTGGCCGAAGGGGTCTCATTGGAGACCCTCCCGCGTTCATCAGACCTCACGCCACTAGACTCTTTTCACGGGGATACCTAAAAGACAAAGTCTATGCCGTGAAACCTACAAGAGTCGCCGATTTGACAAGAAGCCATTGGCCGTGAATGCACGCAAAATACCGAGGGAATTGATTTGTGATGTTTGCGATTGCCCATTGCTTGTCAGTCAAACGCAGACTCGGTCAGAGGTTGTCGTTTCTACCAGATGTGCATGTCTGCCATGTTATGCTTCGCTCAACCTTCACTCTGTTCACTCTGCCTCCGTCTCTCCCTCTAACCGCGCCCCGCCTCCAGTGTCTGTGCTGTGCCTGCTGCCCCAGGCAGTGTTGGCGCGCTGGGCCTGCGTCCGGGCCTGTCCGCCGTCCTGCTCCTGCACGCAGGAGAAGAGCTGCAGCGTGCTGTGCGATCGCACCAGCATGGCCGAGTTGCCCAAAGAGTTTCCCTGTGAGGCCTCTGCCATCAATCTGGAGAAGAACCGGCTGAAATTCCTGTCGGAGCGGGCCTTCGGTACCCTGCCCTCGCTCAAGTCCCTCTCACTGGACCACAACAACATCTCCTTCATCACGCCGGGAGCCTTCAAGGTGGGCTGAGCGTTGGCCAAATTCTCATTACATTTCATTTTGAATGGGAAGAAACCCATAAATGTATTTAAAAATCTTTTTATGATTTAATTAATGATATAATCATTGATGATTAATGCTTTTTATGAAATAAACACAGACATCTATCCAGATTGTTCAATTCCCTAATAAGACAGTAATATTTTTGAGATTCATAGATTTTGTTGAAATTTTTTAGTAAAAACCATCCTGTATCATGTTGCAGAAGTTTAACAACCCTCACAAGACGTATGACTGTAGTCAGTGCCGGAAGTTGTTTGACCCAAATACAAAGTGACTTCAAGCTATCTGAGCTGCTAACCAAGAAGTCAAATCCATCAAACCCAAATGTCTGCAGATGTCATTTACATTTGACTCCATTGAAGCTCACTGACCCACAATTGGCCAATCGATCAATTGTTGAAAGATTTTTTAATTCAGAGTAGCACAAATGCTCCAAACGCCCACAGGAAATCATTGTAACTTGTGTTTTGGTCTATAAACTTCTGCAGTCCTGCTGACTCGTGAAGAAAAATAGTTGTTGTTTTTTTTGTTTTGTTGTGTTTTGTTTTGAATTCAAATGGAACTCCTGTGTTGCAGGGTCTCTCGAACTTAGTGGACCTGAAAATGGCGCACAACGAATACATCAGCTATCTGCACACGCGAACTTTCACCGGTCTGAAGAAGCTGGTTCGCCTTGACATGTCAGACTGCAACCTCTTCAACATCCCCGATCGCATCTTCATCGAGCAAACGGCGCTGAAGGAGCTGCTTTGCTTCCAAAACAACTTCAGGAGGATCCCGGGAGCCTTCCGAGGCATGGAGAACCTGACTCACCTCTACCTGGAGAGGAACAGGATCGAGGCCATCGCGTACAACTCCCTGCTCGGCCTCAGTAATCTAAAGTAAGTCGAGGAGATCATTAATACTGATTAACAATTAGCTCAAGCCCAAATTTCTGACAGTTAATCTTACAAATTCTCTTGCTGTTGAGGACGGTGCTTTTTGAGTTTGGAGAAGTAACAGCTCTGCTCCAGCCAGGGGTGCAGCACAGCCAGAGGTGGCAAAAGTATTCACACTCTTGTGTAAAAAAATCAACTCAATCAACTCATTTACTCTAGTAAAAGTAAGAAAGTACAGGTTCTGAAATGTACTTGTATTTATGTGCCATTAATGAAACAATACTTTTACATTTTTGTTTTTCCCTGTACTGAAAATGTACTGAACAATGACTCCAAAGCTGAGGTACTCCAAAAAAAAAAAAGTATATATGTATATATATATGTAACTACACAAGAGCATAGGTCAATTAGCTCCACTTTGAGCAACAACAACTAGGTAATAGGTGAATAACTTTTAACAGAATTTGTCTTTTAAACACATAACACATAAGGCATAGAAAGTACAGATATTTGTGTCCAAATGTACGGAGTATGTAAATGTAAAGTAAAAAGTCGACAGAAAAAGAAATATTCAAGCAAAGAAGTACGGATGCCTGAAAAATCTACTTAAATACACTGACAAAAGTATTTGTACTTCGTTATTTACCACCCCTGAGCACAGCAATCAGCCTTCCCCACCTCATGTACACTTTGTCGCTCACAAACAAAAGCAAAACCAACTACAGATACACTGTCTGTGTAGTTTGTCGTTTCAGCAAAAACTTTCGCTGAGCCTTTCCCTCGTGACTGGCAGTAAAAGTGGAAAAAAGACCACAACGGCTCAAACTTTTAGCACAGGCAAACCAATGATAATGCTTAGCTGAGGACTTGTAAAGGCTAAAACATTGTTAAATCATGAGTGCAGTAAAAAAGGTATGTCTTAAAAGGCAGCAATACGCAATGTGTCAAGTGGAAACGTCATTGGATGAACTTTGCGTACGTCACTTCCAAGGCGGCCAGTCAGTACTGAACTAATACACAATATCTTTGCGTGTCTAATTTCAAAAGTGCTGTTCTCAAATTACTCTTTGATTGAATTGATTGCAGCGGTCATATTTGAAATATTTCCTGCATCTTCTGTGTTGTTCCACTAAGATGCTGAACATTCAACTGGGCTCAGGGCTAGAGCTGGCTATAGCTCAGTTGGACTACTGTAGTTGTAGTCCGGACAGTGGTAGTGGGAGTACTGGGGGTTCCCTTGGCTTGGCCTCCAAGTTGAGTGCCTCGTCTATTGTGAGTCTAGTTGAGGTGAATGTGTGTAGGGGTGATTTAAGTGTGTGGGAAAAATTCTATTTAGCATAATACTTCTTTGACTAAGCTGTTTAGTTGCGATAGTGTTTATTGCTTTCATGTTAATGTATTCAGTTGTTCAGGTCGTGTTATTTTTTTCCTTTTTTCGACAGTTTTGGCCGAAACTGTCAAAAAGGTGACGCATCAGATTTGTTCCTAAAAAGGAAGTACTCAGCTGCATTCGGTAGACGTTTGATTGCATTTGAGGACAACTCACACAAATTTGTGTGCAGCCACTTTAGATTTTGGGAAACACCTTCGAAACATCTGTCTTGCAATCCTAGGTACCTGAACCTCCAGGAGAACCGCATCAATGTGATCCACGACCAGGCCTTTCAGGACCTGGTGCGTCTGGAGAACTTCTACCTCAACGACAACGTGCTGTCGGACCTGCCGCGGCTCGCCTTCAAGGGCCTCAGCCGCCTCAAGATGCTCAACCTCGGCGGGAACCAGTTGACCAACGTGTCCAAGACCTGGTTCAGTGACCTGGTGGAGCTGGAGATCCTCTACCTGGACAGGAACCAGGTGTCCTACATTGAGGAGGGCACCTTCGAGAACCTGACCAGCCTGATCACGCTTCACCTGAACAGCAACAACCTCACCACCCTCCCGTTCCCCGTTTTCCAGCCCATCTACTTCCTCGGCCGCCTCTACCTCTTCAAGAACCCCTGGGAGTGCGACTGCTCCCTGGAGTGGCTCCAGGAGTGGATGGAGAGCTACAAGCTGGTGCGGGACATCCCCTGCGCCACCCCTTCCTCCGTGGCGGGGCTGGACCTCGGCGAGGTGGTCTTTGCCAAGCTGAACGGCACGTGCGTGGACCCCGCCGAGCTGAACCTGACCACGGCCGCCTCGGACGTGGCCTCCACCACGGAGAACCGCTTCAACAGCCTCATCTCCAAGCTGCTCCAGCAGGAGCTCCGCGAGGAGATGGGCAACGGCACGGAAAGCCTTCGCAACGGGACGGCGCCGGAGGAGGGGCAGCTGTCGGCGGGGGTCGGATGTCAGAGGGCCCCGGCGTACCATTGGCTGATCTGCACCGCCGCGCTGGTGCTCACCTTCACCTTTAGCGGTCAGCCGGCCGTTTGCTTCTGTCTTTTCTGCACCTGAGCCGAAGCAAGTGGACTCTATTTATTTCTGCTCTACGGCACGTGAATGCGGCCGTACGCATCTGCTGGGGATTTTATTTCCTTTAGACGCTTTGGCCGGATGGATGGAGTGCTTCAGCGATGAAAGTGGACACAGTCTGTTTTCACAAGAGCTGCTTCAACGTCTGATCTCCGGTAGACGGTCTGCTTGCATGCTTTATGCATTTAGAGTCGGCGATGCCAAAGCACAAGGACCCCAAGGGCCCATCTGGAAAAGGTGGACTGTTCAGTGAGATCTGTGCCGACACAGAGGAAAATGTGTGTGTACCTCTACCTTTTGTTGCATAATACTCTTTAGTATTAGTATTATGTAATATTCATAGCATCACATAGTCTTACGCAAGTGTTTATTATTATTATTATTTTTAAAAATTTTCATTCACATCAATGCTGTAAATGAAAGTCGATTCCGTAGCTATGTGCTGAGTAGACGTCCTTTTTTTTCGCTCCTCTCTTTTCAATTCAACTCTAAATGTCGGTTCTGCAGCTTTTCCACGGACACATTAATCTTCTTACTGCATGTGGCTCAGTGTTGAGCGTGTGCTACTTCGCCGTGTAATGGAGGGACTTTCTCGTTGCTTCTGCCTCTTTACGCATGTTCGTCACTTATGGATGCGATTATTTTTTTTTTCCCATTGTGGGGGGGGGGGGATGTGATGCCATATGTGTGACTGCCATATGTCTGGTTGTATGTGGGACGAGAGTGTCGAGGCGTGACGTGTGTCTTTCGGACAGGAAATGCTTTCAGCTCGGTTACATTTCTAAAAAATTAACTGTCATCTATTTGCACTGTGCTTTGCACACTGCATGGCTTAAGATGCTAAATATATATTTACATATGTGTATGCATATACATATATGTATACAGTATATATGTGTACATATACACAAATATATACATATATATCCATGTGTATTCATACATATAAACATTTATATACATATACACACATCTATATAAATACATATATAAATGTATGTATTTACATATATATGTGTACATATGTGTATACATACATACATATGTATATACATACATATATGTATACAGTATATATGCGTATATATATATGCACATACAGTATATGTGCATATATATCCATGTGTATATATGTATATACACACACATGTATATATATATACATACATACATGTGTATATATATATATATATATATATATATATATATATATATATATATATATATACATACATATATACAGTATATACATATACATATATATACAGACTAATGTACTCTGTGTTGCTTAAGAAGTTAACCCTCGTGAAAGTGAATAGACAACACGCTCTGTCACTCGAGATCATTTTCTAAATTAAAAGCGTTGCTGTTGAACTTTTGACATGACTGCCGGGTGAATCCTTTCAGCTTCACGCGGAGAACCTGTTCCAGCGGTGGACACCAGTTAAGCTGCACACTGGCCCGTTGGCTCTTTAATGTGGGATTAGGCACAATGGCCAAGACCTCCCACCCCTCCCCCTCCCATCGTTCCTGCGCTGCTGTGATATTATCCCGGACCCGTGCACATGCGGGGGCGACGAATACATCCGCCTCGCATCGATCAGTAGCACAGTTGGACTGGGAGTGGAGAAGCAAAACAGATCACCTGGTAAAATACCTGAAAGTCAACAGATTCAATTTTAGAATAATTTCCTAGGTCATCAAATTTAAAGAAAATTACACAGAAAAATGCACATTTAAAAATGTCTATAGACTGAAAATGTAACATCTTTGGTAGATGGTGAGAAGGTGGTGGTTCAAGGAAAGAGACTTGGAAACAAAGTTGCGAGTCCATCGGGACAAATGGCCCAGGGAGTTGGTGGGTGGACTGCAGATCAAGAGGTTGCTGCTTCAGCTCTTACGAAAGCTTCGTGTTGTTACGTCCAGCAGCCAAAATACAAAGATAAACGCATAAGCAAAAACAACTAAGCACTGCCAAGAACCGAAGCTTGTTGCTGGTCTGAAGTACCAAGAAAGTGATTTCAGAAGGTATGATGATAAGCTAAGTCTAATTTCACTTTTTGTTTTTGCTTGTCGTGACCCAAAAGCACGATGAGGAAATGTGGATTTCCATATGAGACAAAAGAAAAGTCAGGCACATGGACAAATGCGTTTGGCCCATCGTGTTGGTTGTCATCTTATCATTTGTATGGAAAAAAAAAAAAAGAAGATGGTCCAAAAACAAAACAAAACAAACAGTCATTCATCAGTTGTTTATGATTCTATTTTAGGAGTTGCCAGAAACAGCTGATTGGCAACATGTGGTGATTGTACAGGAGAGAGTACCGACTTTTGATGGCGCCAGTACCATGGTGTGGGACGTCTTCATCATCACGGTTATGATTAGGTAACGACCAAAATGTGATGAACGATCCAAAAAGCAAAGATGGACGCGGCCACTATCAAGAAGTTCATCCCTTTGGACTGAATAAGGAATCGCCCAAATGACCGTCGTATGATGGTTGAGAATGAGACGGAGTGGAACGATTGCAAAACACCAACATTTCCAAAAACTGAAAAATTGACACAAATCGACACGCTGTCTTAAGTTTCTTTTGGGTTGTAGATGACAAACGAATCAGAGAATAATGGATTTTTATTTCATATTCGTCCGTTAAACAAACATATCATCACATGGTCAATGCTGTTTTCGCATCTTTTTTTTTTTTTTCAATATACGTTTTCATAGAAATCTATGTTGTTGTTTTTTTTTTTTTAAGAAATGTCACCCAAGATGCAAGGGATGTGCATAGGCGTCAGGTCAACGTTCGTCTCCGTCGTAGGGTTCGTTGGTTCGTTGGTTCGCTCTGCGTCCCTTGGCTTTGCAGTTCAGTCTCCCAAACACCTGGAATGTTTGTTACGTTTAACTTTTCCGTCATTTTTTTTAAATTTTGTTTTTTGTTTTTCGTTACGGAGGGACACTGGAAACACTGACTGACTGAGTGACTCATGTCCACATGCATGGGTAACCTCATTCAAATCTCTAAACACATTGATGGATTTATTTAGAAGAGACAGTACCTGGTACAGATAAGACAAGGAAATGTGCGTGTTTGTGTGTGTGTGTGTGTGTGTGTGTGTGAGAGAGAGAGTGAGAGAGAGAGAGAGAGAGAGAGAGATAGATAGATACTGCCACTGTACTGAAGGCCAGGTCATTTTGGGAATGATAAGGAACGTAGAAAAGAGGAGGATGAGCGACATTTACAACCAGGATAGTGTCTCTGTGTGCTTCTCAGTCTGCTCATGGACGGGTCACCCACCGACAGCAACTTCAGGACTCACGACACCCAACAAGACGACAAAGAGATGGCGGAAAGCGGCATCAGGGAACAAAGTACTGTCTCTTTAAAACAAACACTTAGGAAAAATGTTGCCTTCTAGCTAGTACAGACGTGACACGATTCACTTTTGTTTACTTCTTTTTTTTTTTCTTCTTGTTTGTACAACACTATGATTAGGTCATCAGGTAGGCAGGGAGGCAGTCCCAGAAGAGTCTTGGCTGTATAGAGTCAATGAGGCTGAGATCTTTGTCTGAAGCAGTCCACCAGGGGGAGTGTTACGATCTCCGGTCACCTCACTTGAGTCACTGTTCGTACGGTTCTCACGCAGACCGAGGGGTGTTTTTTCAGTAGACCCAGGACACCGGCACCCACTGGCTGGTGGTGCACACCAGGTCCATGGCCTCCTCCAGGAGCCCGATGGTTTCGTCGATCTCGTTGTTGATGATGGTCTGGTCGAAGTAGTGGGCGTAGGTGTTCTGCAGGATCTCCGACTCCTTCTGCAGCCGCTGCAGGGACTCGTCCTGGGAGCAGGATGAGGCAGAAAGGAAAGGCAGGTCGTCAGAGGACCCGGTTGACAGGAACGTTCGGAACCGAGTTCTGAGGCCGTCGAGCAAAGTTTGTGAGAAATCAAACCAAGAGAGACGCTGTTGTAGGGTTGAGGTTGTTCCGAGCTGCCAGTCTAGGACTAGGAATAGAACGCTTGGGAACACAAACTATCACAGCACCAAACGCATCTGCATATTGTCGTGTGCGAACAACAACGGACTTTCAAGCAAAAGTGTATTTACAAAAAAAAAAAGAAAAAAAAAAATCAGACAGAGGAGAGCGAGATGGATTTACCAATCGTTCAGTGTCTGTATCATCCGCTAACAAAGAGTGAGGAGAACCACGGGACAAAAGAAGTGGGAAACTGTTGCACGAACTTTGCTGTCCGACGGTGGAAGACTTGTGGTTATGAAAAAAAAGGGGGATGGACCGACAGACAAAACAATCTGCAGATGACAGCAGATAATCACTAACACACACCTCACACTCCAAGGTCTGAAGTTCAACCAACTGTGTAAACACTGACGGGCCTCTCATTTTTATTCTTATTACAAATGAAGGAATGGGCAGTACTAAGTCACAGTGTCTATATCCACAAACACATGGTGGGGGGGGGGGGGGGGGGGGGGCGAGGGACACATGGACTCGGTGAGTGGAGAGGGTCCGCCGTCAGGTTGTACTTACTGGCAGCGTTCGACACCACCGGGGCATCTGAGGCAAAGCGCCAAACAGGAAAAATGACATGCGGCATGCAGGGAGACATGAGGCGTAGAGCCGTGAGAGAGGTAAGTGAAGGAGAGGCTGACGGAGGGGAGTGAGGGGCTGGCACGATTCATTTCCTGTTTAAAGGTCCAGTGTGTAATATTTGCCTTGATATAGGATTTTTATATTGGTAAAATCTTAATATACTGCCCATACACACATACTGTATATATATATACATATATATGTTTATACACACACACACACACACACACACACACACACACACACACATTAGTAACAATATCAATAGTTTAAGGGCCTTGCTCCCAGTTAGCTTCCATCTTGCACCACCATATTTCTAAGGAAGCCTGCTGTGAACAATCCAGCTGCACTGACAGCGCATTTTGTATTTAGGGTGAAAGCTGGCGTCCTCAAATAAACCATCAAAGAAGAAGAAGAAGAAAGAACGACGGGGCGAGGTATCCAGGTCTGTGCGCGCAGGCCACTGTAGCTCACCGGCAAACTCAGGAGGGGGTAGAGGGAGTGCATCTCAAATGTAACCCACTGGATGTACACACTACACATTTAGGAGTGTGTTTTGCTCTCCTACCTCATTGATGCCCGGCGTGATGGTTGGCGCCGCGATGAAAACCACATACGGGGCAAACTCTGCTGTCCGCAGGACCTTCAGGGCCTGATGGAGAGCAAGGGTCGGAGGTCAACAAAGAGCCCCTACATTGCCGTGCGCCCCTGACCCTCGTGCAGACACGCACACGCACACACGCACACACACACACCTGTGGCTCCACGTCCAGTATGGCCACCAGTCCCACGTGGTGGATGTTGCGGATGGTCTCCAGCCGCGTGCCGTACATGGCGTCCTCGTGGCTGCCGTACTCCAGGTACTCATTGTTGCTGATGTCCTGCATCATCTGGTCGTGGGAGACAAAGTAGTAGTTCTTCCCGTTTTCTTCGTCCTTCTTCGGAGGTCTGGTCGTGTCTGTGGGAGGACGGAATATTTTTATTCTGGGACGCCATTGGCGCCGGTGCCAAAGGGCCGGGGAGGTTGGGAGGCGCAGGACTTACGTGGGATGGGGTACGCAAATCTGTCCGGGTGTTTTGTGATGAGCGTGTTCTTGATGTGTCGTCGACCGACTCCGTGAGCTCCTGGAAACACACGGTGACGGTCAGCAGTGGATCCAAATATCAGTTTGATCGATGTCAGTCTACTGGGATTGACACTTTAAGATTTAAATCGAGGTGTTGTATTTGAGTATATTAATCAAAGGTGGCAAAAGTATTCACATTCTGCATAAGTACAAGTACAGATACTTAAAAAAAAAAAAAAAGGGTGCCGATTTAAGTTCTTTCAATAGATAATTGAAATTTATCGAATTTCAATAGATAAAGATTTGTATCAGCAGGAATGTTCCATTCATCAAGATGTGGTGATGTGGTGATGTGTGATTTAAGAGTACCCATTAGTGCATCAGTATGGGCGATACCGGCCCTAGAGCTTCCTGGTATCGGATCGATACCGGATCTTGCAGTATTTTACCACTAACAGCCAGTGGCTGGGTTTCCATGGAGCCTAATGATCTGATTCCACCGGTGCTAAAAGCTCAACTCCAATGAAAACGCTTCATATCAACACCTGATTGAGACTAAACTGGCAGAAAGCAAATGTGTCCCCACATGGGATGGAATTCCTTCAAATGACCCAACACCCGATAATGCCCTTCTTTGGCCACATTTATGAAATGGCTTTTGTTTGTCACCATCTGAAATGTCCAACCGCTGATCACAACTCACCTAACAAAACCAGCGTTTTCCTCTTGAAGGCCGGGAGCTTCACCACCTCTTCGTAGGTGACGAGGTCTAGTTGGTCAAACACTACACAGGAGAGTGAGAGAGAGTGAGGAACGGTGAGTGCACATGCGGTGCGCAAGGGCGGGCAGCTACTAGAGGGCGCTACTGAGAGTACACACACACACACACACACACACACACACACACACACACACACACACACACACACACACACACACACACACACACACACACACACACACACACACACACTGGGGCCATGTGGTGAAGACAAGAAAGCAGCTTGACAATTCATTCTAAATGAGCCAAGTGCTATAACAGGGAGTGCGGGGGGAGAGCATCCATGAAGAGAGGACACGGCTGAAAAAAACAAAAACAAAAAACATCTACTGCGTTGTTGTCAGATTACAGGGACTCGACCGGGGAGGATTCATCCAGGGAGAAAACATTAAGGCGCTTCAAGGAAAGGAAAAAAAAAAACATCCAGCCGAGGCAGTGACAGACATTCAAAATATCCGTCTGGCTGCATTTGGAGGTGTCACACGTGAAAAGAAAAGGCAGTTTATTTTGTGAAGAAAGACATTTTCCCTGACTTCTGACAGTCACTGTTGTTTTTGTCCAGTTACTGCTCAGGCGCTGCTTTGGTGTGTGTGGAAGATGAGCTGCAGACATGTTACTGAATGTGCTGAATGAGCCAAGAGAAAAAACTGTGCGCACACACACACACACACACACACACACACACACACACACACACACACACACACACACACACACACACACACATATATACAGCGTACATTTGTACATGTGTGTATATAACCACATACAGTACACGCATATATATACAGAAACATATATGTATATGCATATATATTTACATTCATATACATTTTTATGTATATGCATATATATGTGCACACACACACACACACACACACACACACACACACACACACACGTATGGTAAGGGTTTAAAATATTCAGTCATCTTGTATCCTTCTCTGTCTTTATTGACATATTGAGGTTTTAGCAGAAGGGTAAGATACCACAACGGCAGCGAGGGCGTGCTTCGTCAATCATGGCTTTTAGGTCCTTCATTGTTTACCCAATAAGTGCTGGGGTTTTGGAAGGTGGTGAGACAGGTTGGTCCGTCCCTCTGGCGACGTGTTGTTGCAATAACAAGTCACAGTTTCAGAGATCTCTCTCTCTCTCTCTCTCTCTCTCTCTCTCATTAGAGGCTTTGCTGCTAGTGAACTGATTAGCATGTTTTAGCTCGCCATGGCTCGCTATGGGTGCGACCTTGACTGAACCCGGGTACTGCTACTCAACACTGAGCACTCTCAATACACTCTACGCTGACTTAAAACTCATCAAGTCCATGTATTTGTGAGGGAGAAATTTCTCTCTCACTCTCTCTCTATACAGTATGTACACACACACACACACACACACACACACACACACACACACACACACACATGTATATATATATATATAAATATGTATATACTTTTATGATTGTATTTATAGGCTGTATGTTAAGCTTTTACCAGTATAAAAATCATAAATCAAGCCAAATTTCACACGTTGGACCTTGAAAAGTCTGATGATTATTCTCATGAAGGTTTCACCATGATAAAGCAGTGCCACATAAAGAACCCTTCAGGCTGTGAGCTTGATTTTGGGCTTCATCACTTTCTTTAAGGGCAACGCGAACAAACAATTCTCTCTGCTCCAATTACATGACAGGTACAAAAATAGCAAAGAGTTGAACGGCGGGAAAAACAGTACTTAAGTTAATGCTGAGTGATGAAAAATTGCAGGGGGGGTGCGGGGGGGATAAACACGGGAAATTGCAGGTTATCTGCGAGTCACACGTGAGTGCAGAGCATTTTTTCTTTTCGTTTTCTTCGCCTGTGAAAGTCGAGCCTCCGCGCAGCCTCCTCGGCCTCTGCTGAGGAGCGAAATACAATACCCACAAGTCACTGGGTTCTCTCGCGGCAACACAGAGGACGAAGCAACAAACTGCAGAAGGGAAGGTGTGAGACAGGTGGAGCGCAAGGGGTTGCGTTACAGTGGACGACACAGCCGACAACCGTGCGTGTTTCAGTTTTGTCTCACACGGCACTTGTGTTGGTGTTCGCGACAGAAAGCAAACCGAAAGCACTTGGACTCAACTAAGAGGGTGCCTGAAAGTGACAGACAGACAGACAGACAGACAGACAGGGGGAAGTGTCGGCTGCCGTCAATGGTTCTTTACTTACATGCAGCGAGAGAGAGAGAGAGGCCGTTCAGGAGGAGCAAGTGAGCGAGCGAGAGACAGAGAGAGAGGCACAACATGGTCGGGTTACCACAGCAGAGTTACATTACACACAAACAGCAGGTTACAGCAGCGACGACACCACACTGTTGTTGCTGCTGCTGCAGCTGCAGCACTTTGAAGAGTGGCTCGCGGCCAAAGCGTGAAGTGACCAGAGCAGCACGAGTAACCTTTAGCCAGGCTTGATTATAATTTTAGACTTTGATGTCATTATACACCTTAGATTATTAACCCTCGATTAATGTAGATTAAATTAGAGTAACCCTCGATTATCAACCCTATTAGACTTTGATGTTATTATAAACCTTAGATTATTAACCAAAGATTAATTTAGATTAAATTAGATTAACCCTCGATTATCAACCTTATTAGACTTTGATATTATTATTATTATTATTATTATTATTGTTGTTGTTATATTTCAACTAGGCAACTTCGGTATTAATCTTGAAAAGATCAGTTGATTCAAAAAGTAGGCGTGATCTTCTGGTCCACAGCTGCTTTTCTCCCCTCCGCTACGCTAACTGAGTTATCCAGACTCGCGAGTAATTGTGCGACTGGACATCAAAGTACATTTATTTCCTTTTCACACACTTCTTCGTTAAAGCGGTTAAAAAGAGAGACAGCAGATGTTAATAACAATGGGAATTTCCAGGGAAATGAACATGCATCAACATGAAGCGTCAATGAATTGGTCGTCAATGACAGGGTTGGATGAGCGAGGAGAGCTTGAGTTTTTTGAAAATGGGTCCCATGCATTCATGCTCGACAGAAACACACGCTTGTCTTGAAGGTATACGTGTCAAACTCTGGCCCGCGGGCCAAATTTGGCCCACAGTGTAATTATATTTGGCCCTTGAGGCAATACATAATCACTACGAGAGCTGGTCCGTCTCTGTGACACAGCACATGTACCGCTAATACTACAAATGTGATAATACTCTGCTGGTACTTTAACACATCAATCAGGACAGGATGGTCATTGAATGATATTATTATTACTTAATTGGTTTATTGTCGTTTTATTTTTTAAATTTATTATTAACCCGTTGAAAATGCTGATCATCAAAATGCTTGAAAATCATTACTGGACAAAGTGATGAACCTCATGGGGTTTTTTGTTTTGCAGACTCATTTTCATTTCGATTCCAGCAAGACAAACAAACAAAAAAAACAAACAACACCTGTACGGGAGCATGTTTGCCGCTGTGTTATATCACCACCCGGGGGGGTCAAGGGTCACGGGCAGTCGGCCCAGATTTCTCAGGTTTCTGCGGTAAGAAGCGTTGCTCCTGAATCAGCTGGGCTGACATTTACAAACAGGTGACCAGGACCCCATAAATTATTAAATGTAGAATATTTCATAAATTATGTCACAATTATATATTTTTTTTATATCAAACTCCATATTTTGCGTTCCAATTTCCAAATTCTATCGTTTGCAACTAATCATATAATAATATTTTGTAATGCATAACACTTCAAACACCCTGATCTGCACTTGCAACTTTTTTGATTCGACTTTTTCCTTACTGAAACGTATATTTAACTTGTCACTTGCCACTTTCTAATTTTTTTTTTTTTTTTACCCTTTACTGATAGTAATGCACAATCCCATCAGCATTTCGCTGCCATGTAACGTGACGTGACCAATAAAATCGTTGAATCTTGAATCTTGCTTTAGCTTCTGTGTTGCGGGCATCGCACTAGCAAATATTTGAAACAAACCAAACCAAAACCTTTCATTTTTTATTAAACATCAAAATTGTCTTTGAAGTGTTTCAGTTAAAAAAAGATTTGCAATCTCTCGGTTTTTGTCCACATTTGCACCCCAAATCCGTGGCGATCGGGGCCTGGAGACACAAACGCAAACTGCAAGTGTGTGTTAAACTTCAACTTCTTCAAAACACCTGCGCAAATGTTGGCAGAAGCCACACGCACACACGCACACACACACACACACACACACTAGCTTGTGATGCGCTTCATCGGACTGGTTGCGGGAAGGCAAGTGCCTGGGACGGGCCCGGTGTAAACCCGGCTGGACTCTGGACCCCAGCGACACGTGAGGGTCGGTTTACAAGCGGGCAGCCGAGCTGGACCCGCTCCAGACTGCAAATAGTGCCAACGGTGGGAAAACAGAGGCGTGACTTATATATAGATGTTGGCTGGCTGCTCCGTGTGTAATCACAGCTGCCATCACGTGACGGTGCGTCAGCGTGTAAACGGTGGCTACGGACGAGCCGGTGACGCCGACGACCTCCCACCGTCGCCCCCACGCGACTCTGGACTTGAACTTTCTCAGATATATCCACGTTGAGATTGTACAGCCACTTCCCAAAAAGCCTTTCAAAAGAGAGCTAATAGCTCAAAATGGAACGTGGCATTTTCAGCAAAAATGTTTGTACTAACTTTTTCCACTTTAAAGTTGAGGAAAAGTGAAAAGAAACAAAAACCCTAAAGACAAACAAACACAGAACGATTTGAGGTGCATCAATGTTTGGAGAGGCAGCTACACACTCACCGTAGGTCAAGTTTTATTTGCACACTGTTTTAAAAAAGCAGCTGCGCACAAGAGTCATCCGTGGACAGGCACCAGTCAGTGTTTACTCTTGTATACCAACTGATCATTTATCATTACTATAACACAAACAACTGCCTGAGATGTCTGCATCTGCATCATTGACTGCACTTTGCACCTCTTGCTCTTCCTTGTTTGTTCGTTGTGTATCCAGCCACTTGGCTCTTTGCTGTGTTTACTGTATAGGTAATGTTTTGTATTGTTTTTAGCGCCGCATACAGCATAGTTTCTCAATTTGGGATCAATAAAGTACATTTATTCTATCTATTCTATTTCTGCATCAACGCGTTTGTGCAGGTTCATATACTATATTGCAAAGCGATCACTGTTGGTCTTCGTCCAATGTTTCTTTCATATATGGATGATCTTAAAACACGTTTACTGCGGCAGCGGTCCAGTATGTTGGTATCATAATAATAATAACAATCACAATAACAATAACGACAACAATAATAATAACACTAATAATATTTTACAACCAGCAGCTTAACAAGAAATCAAATTCTCGTTTGGAAAAAAAATCCCCAAAGCAAGAAATCAGTTTTTACCCTGCACACAACATGACCCCCAACCCAACACGTAATGCAATACACCCCAAACCGCTCACATGCACGGCCTCGTGCAGCCGAGTTACTTAACTAGCTGTATGGCACGTAGATGTCCTGACTCAAACCTGCGCTCCATATTAATAACCATCCACCTCGCTAGTATTAGATTTCTGCCTCACCGGGAGCTCCGGCTGTCCTGGCGGCCGTCTGGCTCTGCCACTGGAGGAGGACGACGACGACGCAAGGTCCTATTACTTGGAATGCCGGTGCACACACACATGCACATGCATCCACACACACACACAGACTTGTTTCTATGTAAAAACCATGTATTATTCTGTGCATGCATGCCTGCATGAGGGGACCGATGGCGCTGGTGATGCTGCGGCATGTTTAGCGTGCACGTGCGCGACACTGCGGACGTTTTTTTTTTTTTTTTTTACCTGCGTTGTGTTTGGCTAAATACTTGTCTTTGTACTGCTTCTTCTTCTTGCCAAACCAGGTGCAGCTGGCCTGCTGCTCCTGCTTGGTCTTCTCCATGGCGATGCACGCCACTCGCCTGCCACAGACACACAATCGCGGTTGAGTTGAGTGTCACAAGTATCGGTTCTCTTTTCAAGGAAATCAAAGAGCGAAAAACGGTCGTTGTCTTTTTTTCCTCGTACCACTCCTGCAGCTCCGGTGAGGGGATGAGGCCCGCGGTGCCGTTCTTGGTGTTCTCCAGCTTCCCCTGCCACCAGTTGTGGTCGTCCTTGGAGATGATCTGGATGATGTCGCCCACGCGGAAGCGAACGCCGGCCTCCTTGCACGGGATGAGCTCGTCTTTGGAGGGGTCGTATTCAAACTGAGCCCTCACGTAGATCTGCGGCCACAGGAGAGACAGTGAGGGTTACAGGTGAGAGGTGAGAGGTCGGGAAGTTGTGGTGGAGACGGTTGAAGGCGATGAGGGTTGAAACGGAAGAAACAGGCAAGAGCTTTAGTGCAGTAGAAGAAGAATGCTGCATTGGCGCTTTTGGACTCTCAGAAAAGGATAAAACCATGAAGGAGTGCAGTGGTTGCACTATTGAGAAATGTTTTCCAAGGGAAGAAGTTGTCCGGCAGAGTGAAACTAAGCACAACTGGGAAACTGAGAACTGCTACCGCTAGTTGTACTTAGTTTAACAGCACTTCAAACACTAGAAATGATGGCAAAGGCATTATTTGTCCATTAATTCAAGGCAAGTTCTTTGTCATTCCTGCTATTATTGTATTGACAGCGTCAACTCAGTGTGAGTGGGCTGGAAATGATACCAGTCCAGTTGCTTTCAGAGGATCAGTGTCTTTGCAGATTTACAAATATGGAAAATATGTTGTGGTCGTTTTAGTTTCAACTGGCAAATGAGGGTCTACTAGCTGACTGGGTTGAGGCTGGAGGGGTGGTGGCGTCTTACCTTTACAGACATTTTGTCCTTCATTGGAGGTCTGCAAACAATCTAGGATTCAAAAGCATTACACGTCATGCAGTGAAAGGCCTGTAGAATGGCTGAGGATGAGGTTGGTGGCTGGCCTCGTGGGCTGGGGAGGGGGTGGGAGGTGGTAGGAGCGGTGGGGTGGTGGGGAGGGATACGGGTTGAAGCAGCTAACACAGGGAAGGGGGAATTTTTTTTTTTTTTTTTCTAGCGACACGCCCATGTGATCACACTTCTTTTCCCATTCAACAAAGACCCATCTGATGAACTCTGGGGCTGCTCAGCTTGTGACGTTGTCAGATTTAGTCAAGACTTCACTGCCCCCTGCTGGCCAGATCTGTTTGCGAGCTAAATTACAAGAGTGCTCGTTGCCACGTCGCTGGCAGGATGACGTTATGTCATAACTGGCAAATGCTGAGAGGGCATTTTTGTTGTAGCTGCCAATGTCCTTAGTAGTAATTTAGTAGTTGGCTAAGTTGATACTGCAATGCTTGGCTTCAAAGTGCACAATGTTACTTGAGAGGATGCAGAGCGGACATCTGACTGGGGGTTGGTTAGGTGTGAGTTACGGTTGGATAATGCCTGTGCCATTATTACCATTTGTGTTATGTAAATGGATTGCAATGCTAGTCAGTACACAAGTCTCTTCTGTCCTACCTTCACATGTTTCATCTGAGGAATACGGAAAACATCCGTCGAAACATGTAAAGATAGGAAACAGAAAAAAAACTAAAACTTTCTGATATAGAAGGAAAAAAAAACTTCAAAGTTTTCAAAGACATTCCAACATTGTTGGACTATAATGGCAGTACAATTGGGAAATGTAAAAAAAAAACAAAAAAAAACAAGAAAAAAAATAGGATTGTTGCCATTAAGGTGTAATCAGTGTGAACTGGCATTTAGTCATGTTGAACATGAAATGTCCCAGTCTCTGATACTACAGGCTCCAAATCACCCTTTTCAACACTTAAGCTGATTTAAACTAAAAATTGTACAGAACTAAATAAATTGTCCAGATTTAAATTTCAGAATGAACTCATCTTTAATTTTCTCACAATACAATTTTGCATTGTACGGATATGAGCCTATTTCCTTTAATTTCTCTTTAAAGACAAGTCAGGTAAAAATATAGAAGTGTCAGACAATAAGTGACACTGAGCTGGGGTCGCAATTGATTTTTACACCGACAGCCTGCAAATGCACTCACACCTATCTCTCTTTTTTGTATATATATTTAAAAGAGACTCCATTCACACACAAAAAAACTTGCTGTTCATGAAAGCTACATAACTTTTTTTTTTTTTTAAATATCTAGTGCCAGGCTGCCTACTGGAGTCTGAGATAAGAAATAAAGACCTCAAAGGGGATTTCATTTGGGATGTGTAGAACTGGTCTAGATTAGGAAAAAACAGAGCGAAAAGGAAAGCTAGAAAGATAGTGGGACACATATTTCTGGAAGTAAGTAGAAACATGCAATGGACGCCATTAATAAGGGGTGAGGCGGGTGGGAGACTGTTATTCACCTGTCGACCCTTGGGTTGGAGGCTGGTAGGCAGGTCCTGAAAATGTAAACCATTGACAGCAAAATACACAGTTAGGAAAGACACAAATCTCAAGAAAGGAGCAACAATTTCTTCTTTAAAAAAAACAAACAAACAAAAAAAAACCCTGCATGCACGTTCATCTTTTGAAAATAGATAGGGGAGAGTGGGGAAAAAAACCAAGAGTAGCAACAATTAGCATCTGTTACAGCAGGTCTGGCTGAGGAGCAACAGGCAAGCACAAAGCAAGCAAGAAGCTGCAACATCAGCACCGCTGCAGCGTCGCTCGGTACCCGTGGCAGAGAAAGTCTAAGAGCTGAAGAACTTGATTAGGTTTAGAAAGATACTGGGCCAGAGGAGCAGAGAGTGTACGGCACACCAATTTTTAACTGAGATATCGGACACAGGGATCTGTTGCTCAAACAAGACAACAGGGAAAAATGATTTGGGACGGACTGCGCAGACACATCCACCCCTTAAAAAAGTAGGTAACAATCACAAGTTAGCAACAAACAGAAACACAACCTACACAAAACTGTTGAAGCACATTCACAGGACAAGTGACACACGGTGGATGAGGAAAGGGAAGACACTTTTCCTCTACGACACATAAAGGGATGTCACACGGTACTGAAGACAACTCTTTACACGCCTAGAATAACACTGACATGTGGTAGGGCGCATGTGCGGCCCCTCGCGCACGTACACATACCCCAAACCACAGTCACTTCTCGGCTGTTTTCTCTTCGCCTTGTTAAACGCCTCTGTCCAAAGCTGCATGGCTAATTAGTCGGCGGTAAATTGCTATTTTCCTTGGAATTTATCTCAACTTTCCCAGTTGGTGCTAGCTGCCTTATCTTCATGGTAAGTGTGGGTGCTTGCGGTGCCGAGTGCTTATTCCGCGATTCTGCTTTCAAGCTAAAAAAGCCAAGAGAGTCCTCTGTTCTGTCCTCAGGGGGAGCAGCTTTGCTTCGGCTGAAAAAGATAAAAACAACGCGTGTCTGTCCGAACATGTTATGTAGACCGCTTTGGCTGCCGACCCTGGGGAGATGAGTGGCTTCGTGGAGAGAGCGCTGGGTCAGGCTGCTGTTGTCCAGACCCAAAAGACCGAAGTTGCATCCGAGTCTGGTCCAAATGATCAGACTGAGCTCATGGATCCGGAACATGGCCAGCTACAGCTGAGATTAATGGACGATGATGACTTGTCCAACATCGGTCTGGACATGCATGGCTTGTGGGGAGATGACCCATGATGTTTTTAATCTCACGTACGGATGGGAGCACTACTGTAATCCAAGACAATAACCCCCTTCATGTTGCTGTACTGCTGTGCGGCCACAAACCTGGCGGTTGAATGGCCCTCACTCCAGAAACTCCAGAAAGTCTCAGATCCCTTCTGGCCGAATCCGACAACGATCTGTTGTCGAAGGGTCAACTTCCTTGTAGATCAAACCAACGTCTACCCGACTCATGGTGCTCCAATGGAGCAGCCTAACAAACAAGGGTGTAGGCGACACCAATGTCCAAATCTGCAGGTTTTCAAGCGTCTCAGTTTGACAAAATCTACTGAGAACATGTAAGTACTGCTTGGCCAGTGAGCTTGGTCACATATCATGCCGTCGGTCTGGTGGAACTTGGGTCATTCACTGCCTCCGACAATCTGAAAGCGCACCTCTTTGACGAGTTCCGTATCACTACAGATTACTTTCTGAAAGTGTCCCATTGTGCAGAGGAATAACAAAGATACCTTTCAAGGAAAAGGGCTGTTTATCTGGATGAGCCGTTTCTGCTTAGGAATTGTTCAGCGAGTCGCTCGATCAAGTTCAGGCAAAGACATCCAGAGGGGAGATGACAGCGAGTGAGCAACTTCACCTTGTCAGGCAACTTCTCTACCAAACGGGAAGGGAGGTGATTCATCCACATCCAGAAGTCTGGCAGCTGTGTGCTGAAAGGTCCAACGTGATTGACGAGTGCCTGCCCCCAAATGTTGTGGCGATGATCCAGAGTGCACAAGCATCATCGACCTCAGCCTGGAAATGACGTGCGCTTGAGCATCATGGTGGAGCATACATAACGTGCTGCCATTTGTCCTCAATTGTGGATATTTGACTGTTTCTTCACAATCTACTGGGCCGGTGGTCTTCTTTCATAAACGTATTGGCTTTGGGGATGTGATGCCAGGGGGTCACCTTCTTACCGCATTTCTTGAAACTGCTAGTTAAGGCCAGTGATCCGTCATGAGACCTGGTTTTGGTACGTGACGCCCTTTGTGAGGCTCGTTCTAATCCCGCTGAGGCTGTTGCTTTGAAGTTCCTTCATGCTGCAGACTGCACTTCTTGCTTTAACCTGAGCAGTGACTGACCAGAGTGTTCTGTCTGCACATCCTTCTTGTACTCAGTTTTCTTTGCATGGCATCAAGGTTACTTTGTGTCCATTGTGCATGTTTTTCTGAAGTCATTCCTGGCAATGACGTTTGCTTTCCTCCTTTCACATCTGAGATGCGGACGATAATGGATTGTGTGCGTCCTTTTTCATTGCACTGTGGCAGTACAGTGTTATGGTTTTGTGACCACTTATTTGTTCGCTTCGTCTGAGTAGCAGGTTCCACGCAGGATTGTAGAGGTGATTCGCTTGGCTTAGAAGATCATGGTGTGAAAGCCCATTCAATGGGCAACCTTGTGGGCTTTGTTTGAATGCGCACCAGTTAGTGAGATATCAGTGCTGTCGTCAGGTGGTCTTCATTGCTCACTTTGGTATGATTTTATCGCTTGGGTGGGTTGTGACAGCCATGTTAGTGGTCCTTTCTGTGTAATATTTGGGTAGATATGATTTTTTATATTGGTAAAAGATTAATATAATGTCCATAAATACATTGATAAAGGTGTGTAATCACATTACAATTAAAATCATTTGGTTTTCCTACCCTTGGAACAATTCTCATATACACATATAAGAATATACATATAGCAAGGGTCTTGCACCCAGTTGGCTGCCGTCTTGCACCACCATATTTCTAAGGAAACCTGGTGTGGACAATCCAGCTTTCTGACATGTGCATTTATTCATTAGGGTGACTACAAGTGTCTTCAAATAAACCAATGAAGAAGAAGGTGGATGAGGTATCCAGGTTTGTGTGCGCAGGCCACCGTAGTTCACTGGCAAGCTCAGAAAGCGGAGGGGGCGTGAAAGACAAATCTAAAATGTAACCACTTGATGTCGCTGTTCCTTCTTCAAAATCTCCAAACATTACACACCTAATATTTAAAAGCACTAGTGTGCAGGAGGGTTTTCCTGGGGTTGAGGAGCTGCTCGGTGAGGCGCATACACATTGTACCGAGTCAATCAACTGAAAAGTAACAAAATGTTGCACATACAACTTTGGTTCCCTGAAGGAGAGGAAGGAGGTAGAACACCTGGTTGCCCCGGCTCACAGCTGGGCTTGCTGAAGAGCTGAGGAATGACTGGTGTCTGATAGTTTTATGTGTGGGTGGGGCAACACATACACCCCACCACAGGGCATTTTCCGTTTAGGCATGCACAGAGTTGCCTTTAGTCAGCCACACAAGGGCCTGGTACCCCATTGATCCGTACCTCGTTCTCCTCCGTCAGTGAACCAGCAGTTATATGCATTACATATGTGCATTACATTTCTTTGTTGTTTGTGTGTGTGTGTGTGTGTGTTTTAAATTCCCCTTTTCCCTTCTTGTCTTTTGAGTCATTTTATTTGAGGGAGGTTGGGGGGTACGGGGGAGTCCTTACCAAGATAGAACTGTTAATGCTGGAGAGGCCATTGGTAGGGGACTGTCTGGAGGTGTTGGGGGACTCATTCTGAAATAAGACACACAGATCAGCGGCGCACACATACACAGACGTGAGCACACAAATTGGATTCTGGCATTCACAAGCGCAACGACACAGACACCCACACCCACACCCACACGCACACACACACACACACATTCTGGGTAGTGACTAGGCGATGGACCGGGTGGATAAATAGAATTGAGACCCATCACTCTGTGAAGGTAGTGAGCATGGCTGCAGAGCCGGTCATCACCACAGGGGGGTAGCAGAATAGTAAAGTAAATACTCAGATCCCTGGAGTTGCTGTTGTAGTGCACATATGTGCATGTCATGGTTATTAATTCATTGTCTAACTGTGAAATTAACGAAATGACAGAGATTATTCAAATAAATGGAAAATGTTACTCTGAGAGACAAGCACAGACAATAATAACAAGGTTTTATTCATTTAGTTTTTTTTCACCCTCCTCAGCTTGAGGCGGCTGATAGAAACGGTGGGAATCAAAGTCACTCTTTGCTTTTTCCCAAATGACTTTTCCAACATGAACCGTGACTGAGCTTAACTTAAAGGCGACCACAGTGACCATGTCCTTCCAACTTTAGAATGGTGGGCAAAGGTTTCCATTTCCATTTTTTTTTATTTTTATAGAGTTGTTCTAAAATAATCTAATTACATACAAGTTTTTACATAGTTGGGAGCCAGATTATTTTTGCCACTGGGAACCACTTTTTTCTTTTTTTTTAAGCCCGAATTGCCCTAAATTGTCAGTTTCTGATTCACTTATGCTCGATTTATACTTCTGCTTGGCACTGCCCTCTGTCCTATGCAAGGCTTTGGCATGCAGCCGTGTGGAATTGTGAGCATTGTTTTTTTGTTTGTTTTTTTACACTGATGTGTGCCTGTGCTGCAGGACTGCCGATGTGCTATGCTAATCTGACACATTTAAACTGATGTAAAAAAAACAACAAACCCAGATGCAAATCAAATGTGGTCAAGTGCGCAGATCTGATAATTGGTTCGTCATCTGTTTACACAAACATGTCATTTTGTTCGGCAGCACCTAGATCTCTAGAATCTGGAAGAATTCAAAGATTGCTTGGCAAACAAGACCACCAACCAGTTGCTGCAGACTGCGTCATTGCAATGCAACGCGTGCGTTAACTGGGAAGTGCATGTGAGGCTGTGCTGAGGGGTACGCCGTGCATGCAAGTCCATAGCAATGAAGACTTTTGCTTCAACACAGGAATACAGATCAGACTTTAGATTGCAGTCTGCATCTTGCATACGGAACGCGTTTCTATTCTTGAGGCTAGGAAAAAAAAAAAAAAAAAAGGCAAACGCTTCTCCAAACCATTGAGTTTGTGCGCGACTGCGAGTCGATTGTTTTGCGTGCGGATGCGGCGTCAGGCGCAGCGGGCAGGAGGCGAGACAGGATCACACAGAGAGGTTGCAGCTCATATCGGGGACCACATGAGGAGGAGGAGGTTCCGGTATCTTGGTTGTGAAATTGGTGTGCTGAATATTTGACCCAGCCCAAGCAGAACACAGAAGAAAACGTCAGACACACACGCACGCGCACACACACACACACACACGAGCCATGTCAGACACACGTACGCTCGGTTACCGGGCAAGCAGTTAGTAATCAAACCAGGAGCGATGGGGAACGATCGGCCGGCAGAGTTGGGAGGGGTGGGGGTGGGGGGGGGGGAGTAAAGAAGAAAGAAGCACGACAAGCGTCACCTCACACGAGGAGCCCTGCGTCCGGTAACTTGGCACGATTTTGAACGTGATGCTGCCTCGCATTTCTCTCTGCAAACACAAACACAACAAAAGACGTGAGATTCTTTTTTTCCCTTTTCTTTTCTATACACACACACACGGCGGCGTCTTGTTCATTTCCGGACAACGCTCACCAGCATCCTCTGCAGCTGCTCGACAGTCTGGTTGGCCACGCTGATGCCGTTGATCTCCCTGATCTCGTCCCCCACGTGCAGCGTTCCTGGGGCGAGGAGCGTTCAACTCACTTTATTCAATATCCTCTGTTGTCCTTTTTGTCCTTTTTTTTTTTTCCCCCCTCCCCCATCATTGCAAACAACAAAGAGCAAACTCTGCCCATGGAAGCGGCTTCCCATCAACAACAAAGCCATATCACTTTGTCCCACAACAGCAGCTGTTGAAATATCTCATCATCAGGAGTAATAATAAACGCCATGTTGATTTATTTATGAAGTTGAGGGTTTTCCCATTGTATTCACTTTATAGAATAGAATGGAATAGAACAGAATGCCTTTATTAATCCCACATTTGGGAAATTTATATATAACTACAGCATCAATATAGTGCAAAGAGAAGAAAAGTTATATTAATTCTAAAGATAAATGATAATAAAGAAATTAAATAAAAGGGTCAGAAAGGAAAATAACAAACAAGATATTTACATCTTATGGACAGTTGCACTATTTACAAGTTATCTACATTACATTGACAGAATGAAGCACATTAAGAGGAGACAATACAATCTCCCTGCGATGTCTCTAACAGACTTCCACGACATGAAACTGGCATTTCATGCAATAAACGAGGCGACGTAAAAAAGAAAAGGAAAAAAAGATACCTAGCTATCGGTGCACATTATCTTAATACAGTGGTGCCAACATCAGGCCCAAGTCATGCAACCGATGGTTGGGGGCGGGGGGGCTCGGCTTAGACTCAGTTCTGCATGATGTGAAGGGGGGAGACGAGCGTGTACCTTGTCTGTGGATCATTCCTCCGTGCATTATCCTCGCAACGATGCAGTGGTTTGAGTCATTCATCTTCAGCGTAATACCCTACACAAACAAACACACACACACACAAGTACATGCAAATCCGGAAGCAGAGGATGACGCAGTGCACTGGTTCTTAACTATAAGAAGCGCTGTCAGCCCTGGGCGAAGTGTGTGTGTGTGTGTGTGTGTGTGTGTGTGTGTGTGTGTGTGTGTGTGTGTGTGTGTGTGTGTGTGAGTGTGAGTGTGAGAGTGAGTGCAGGAAAGGAGGCAGACAGATACCATGGGCTCATCTGTGTTCTTCTGAAACTGGACCAGTCGGACCCTGGTGACATTGTCCAGGTCCATGTCCCCGTTGGCGCTCTCGGGCGAGTCTCCGTTCAGGTAGGGCGAGGTGGGCGGCGGCGTCACCCGCAGCGCCTCGTCACTGTAGACCTCATGGGCGACCACGTCGTGGGCCTGCAACAGGGCCTGCCAGCAGGGAGAGCGAGAGCGAGAGGGAGTGGGTGAAGGTGAGGGTGAGGTTGAGGGGTGTTGCAATTTTATTCTTAAAGGTCATCATTGGGTCATCAGTTATCCACTCATACTGTCCACTAACAGGCTTTTTAAAGACCATCCTGCTCTGACTGGGCAGCAGCGTTGAAAGGGAATTTCAGCCTTGCAATTAGGGATGCATCGAAACCAGTATCGTGCATCAGTACTGATATTGATACTGATACCAGTATCATGCATCAGCGATATCAATATCGTGCATCAGTACCAGTAACAGTACAGATACCAGTATTGTGTGTCAGTACTAATACTGATACCACCGAATCTACCACTTACAACACAAGCAACTTCCTGCCACAACAAAGAAGTGGTTCACTAGTGGACCCGGCAGAGGACAAACAACTTGTTGAATGTCAGTAGATGGCAATTTTGATAAATTTGTGTTTGTAGTGCAGTGAAGATGAACAGTGACAGGTGGTTTCTGGGTTCAGTGTTCATGAAGCGACTTTAATGGTTCCAGTGCGCATGAAGAAAAGGTGACAGCGGTTCGACGTGCGTTCAGTGGGTTCGGTGCGCAACTTTTCTGTTTTGGTTGATCAGCACTTTTACTGCCGTGTTACCGGCACCGTACGGAAAGTAATCAGTTCAGTTATGTAAATGAACAAGTAAGGAATCTTTCTGTGTACCGGTAAATCTATCCACCTAATCTTTACCCATCTATCTATCCAATATATATCTCATTTCACAACCTAGATATCGGCGGCTTATATATGTACATTTCCAATTTAAAAAAAAACCAAAAACTTAGTGGGTGAGGCTTATATTGAGCCTCACCCGGAAAATACGGTACTCGGTTATGAAATCGGTTCTTTTCGTTCTGTAAAAAAGTGCTATTGGTGAATAACTATTTGCAATTAGAGGCACACCAAGACATTGGCGTCGCACAACTTAAATAAATCTCAACCTGCTACTTGTACATCCTGCCTGGAGGAGAAACAATATTGTTTTCCTTATTCCCCCATCGTAAAATAAACGGTACATATGAGGCAACATATTTTTTTGGCACATAGAAATGTAGAGCATAAAAACCCAAAGTTAACTATTTATCACATTTGAAAAGAGAAATAAAAACAACACAAAAAAGCACATTGTTTACAAGGCACTCACGCCCCACAGAGAGCGGCGACGACTTCTGAGAAGACTTGAGTCGCCTTTCTCGCAGTTCCCTTCTGAAGCACCTCGCTGGCCGGAGCTGTGAATGACCGACGCCTTTATGCATCACACTCCCACGCTTTCGCCCGACCGCACTGAAAACCAGTGTGTTGAGTAACTTGAGTATCACTTTGACAAAAATTTTCATTGCTTCCCAGGGCTCACACACACACACACACACACACTGCAGCAAACACAAACTCAAACACACACACACAAAAAAAAAATCCTCTTTCAAGGTGCATGTTTTTTGCTAATGAGGATTCAAGGGTTCGAGGGTTTGACCCCAACATGTGACGTGGACACGCTTGGCTGCGCGCGAGAAAACAAGGCAACAGGACAGTGTGATAGAGGGCAAAGGACGGTGCTATTAAAGATACACAGACCCTAGTTGCGAAATCTGGAAGAAAAAAAAGAGAAGTCTCGATGAGCTTCGGGTTACTTCTGTTTACACATGTCTGCAACCTTGGATGCAAGATGGGAAGAAGGGAATTACGTCCCAAATACGTTGCACTGTACACAGACCCTACAATGGAGTTCAAACCATGGCTGGAATTTTAAAGGTTCTGTGTGTTAAGCTAACTAGTAGCAAGACCCTTGTTGCTCCATTTATATGCTTATATATATGAGAACCGTTCTAAGGGTAGGAAATCCAAATTACTTTTATTGTACTGCAATTATACACTTTTATTAATGTAGTTATGGGCAGAATGTTAAGCTCTTATCAATATAAAAATCATAAATCAAGCCACATTTTCCACTGTGGGCCTTTAAAAGATGTTAAAAAATGTAAAAAAAAAAAACAACAACAACATGCAACAGCATCACTTGAGAGAAATGGGAGATGCAGGTTCTGGTTGGGACTAATGAGCTGCTGGCTGGACTCTGAAATAAAATCCTAAATCCTACACTACTCCTAATACAAATAGTTATTTTCCCACCTAAGAATAAGACAAATAGGATGAGAACCTAAACGTTGCTCAGAATCTAACAGTTTAATATTTTAGCAGTTGAAAAGTGAGGCAGTTGACTCGTTTCCTTGTCGTTCCCATTTGGCCCCAATGTGAGCCTTGCGCCTGCACGGCTGTGAGGCAGCCAATCGCTCACTGCCTCAGACACACACACACACACACACACACACACACACACACACACACACACACACACACACACACACACACGGCCTCCTGACCTTTGACCTGCCCTCCCCTCTCACTGGACAAACCGCTGCCGCTTCTTCCTCCACATACTCCACTGGTAGATTCATTCTCACTCCTCGGCACTCAGTCGACTCTTTCCACCTCCTCCTCCTCCTCTACCTCCCCCTGCCACCTCTCTGTTCATCTGTCCATCCGATGCCGAGCAGGCTGCTGATCAGAGACGGAGCTCGCGCACATTAACGTGACGGGATTAGTGGCCGACAGCGGCTCAGGTCGCCTCCACTCCAGAGTTTTAACCCTTGCCGGCTCGGAACCCCGGAGCCTTTTTTCTACTGAAGCATTTTGTGAGTTCTCGGCGCGCTCCGCTGCGAGGTGCGATCGCAGTTGAACACTCGAGCCGAGCTGACACAGTGGCGGCGACAGCAGAAAACTCTAGCGCCTTCGGCCTTTAGACTTGTTATCTTTCAATTTCGCAACTGCGTGGAACCAACGGGCACAGAAACAAAGAGGAGCAGTCGGTCAAACTGTTCCCTGCATTGAACTCCATTAAAAGCAGCCCCCTGAAATAATGTACTGGAATGTTCTCAGAGCATCACCAGTGCAGGAACATCGGTGAGAAAGCGCTGAGCACATTATGGGATGGCTTTGACAGCTGTTGCCTTGAACGTCTATTTGAATGTGATTTGCGGAGATTGAACGTCCAAATGTGCAACATGCAGCCACCATGACACAACTTGAATGCTTTCAATGGCTGAGAAAAAGGAAATATTTCTAAAACAACGCTTTGCATCAAAATCACACTGCGTGTGTTGTGCTAAACCAGGGGTGGGCAAACTTTTTGACTGGTGGGCCACAGTGGGTTCTCAAATGTGACAGAGGGGGTCGGAGCAGCAGCAGCAGATGGATGGAGTGTTCTGGTGACCCATCTCATAGGAGAAGAAAATAAATATATCCTGCGATATGTAGAAAACGTGCTTTAATGTCAATTGAAAATGAACAAAAGCAAATTTACAACAAAATCTGTGTCTTTGAAGCCCCTCTGTATTTCGCTCTTTATTGGAACGACTCTTGAAACACTGAAAAATGGATGAAATACAGCTGTTTTATGACCTACTTGCTATTAATATAATATCTTCAAGTTCAGTGGGCCGGGTCAAAAAGGGCCGCATCCGGCCCCCGGGCCGTAGTTTGCCCATGCCTGTGCTAAACCGTAGAAGAGTAAACAAAGCATTACGATTTATATTTCAGGCTCTACTGTTAGTGTGTTCACACTGAATGTTGCACAATTCCCTTACTCACTTTTAACAAGACATTAGAAACGACTTTCAGTCGGCACAAAATGCTCACACACTTGTTCAGCACACCTCCGTTGATTTTCGTGCACTCACAACAATGACGGCGGAGTAGAATCACGTTCAATCCAGACATTCAAGGCAACACCTGTCAAAGCCATCCCATAATGACAGTACGTTCAGCACATCCTGACTAACGTTCCTGAAACCAGTCAGTGGGCCCAAACTCTCGAACAGCAGGACCGCTAAACTAAAAACCCAACACTGCCTGTGAACTAGCGGGTGACAGCGTCTCAGGTAAACATCCTGCTAACAGTCCTGCGAGGAGGCCTCGGCATGGCATGAAGAAGCACCGAGCCGGGTTGCGGCTTCCGTCGAAGACTCACCATGAAATGCGGCTGCGTCAGGATCCGCCTGAGCTCTTTCACTTCGTGGTTCTCCGGGTAGCAGGAGATTTCTTCCAGGACCTGCAGGCGCGTGCGAGGAGAAGAAGCGTCAAACAAGGACTTCCAGCCGAAGAAGGTAGCGGCGGACCGAGCGCCCTGTCATCACCCCTCCACCCCCCCGCCCCCGGTTCCTGGAGTCATGGCACGGTGCACCAAATTCACGCCAGACAACCCACAGCGAGCGCAGACCCTTGCCCCCTCCCCCCCCCCGCAACTCCCCCAAATCCGCTCAGCCGACGGGAGGCCGAGCGCGCACGTGGTCCCTCTGTCCCTCTGTCCCTCCTCCTCCTCCGGCCACTTTGGTGTGATGTCGGCTTCAGTTATGTATCGCCTGACTGGTGAATGCAGTGTTTGGTTGGGGGGGGGCGGGGGGTGAGGCCTCTCACATAGCGGGAGGGAGGCTGAGGAGGGGGGGCTATACACTTTAAAGATATTGCGCCCTCTGTTGCCCGAGAGAGACCCTCGCTGGAAGGTGCGCCACCTGGTGTTGAGGAGGGAACGGAGGACGCCCAAGAAGAAAATAAATAAAAAGTTTGCCGCTCCAGCTCAACTGCAGTGTCCCTGCTGTATTTGGAGCGCCCGCAACTAGATTTAATCCAGTATAAATATTACTATATTACTATATGGGACAAAATTGATTATCATATGTATTTCTACTATTCATGAAGATGCGTTTCTATGTTTGCTTCTTTGTTTTTTGAGCGACTGCAGCGCAGGAGGTAGAGCAGGTTGTCCAGTGACCGAGAGGTTGGCGGTTGAAATCCCGCTCCATCCCAGTCTGCCGTTGTGTCCTTGGGCCGTTGTGTCCTTGCCCCCATTGGGAGCAATGTCCCAATGGGGGCAAGGCAGGGCCTTGTATGGCAGCATTCATTTAAAATAATAATTGCTGTTACTTATATAGAGATCGTAAGGAATTGAGTGTGGGACTGGGAGTACATGAAGTTTTTATTTCTACCAACTCCTTTGAGAGCCTGTTTAATTCTATTCACCAATTTCTAATATTATATCTAATAATATATTTTGTTTACTTACCAACCTTTTATTTATCATTATTGATATTTTGTTTGTTTGGCTTGATTTTGATTTCACCGTTTACATGTTTGAAATAAAGAATTTCAAATCAAAATCCAAAACTTTTTTTGGTCTAAAAATCAGACCGTGTGATAACTTCTATTTTTTTTTTTTTTTCAATTGCATGTTTTATGTTATTTTTCGTACAGAAGATCTTGATCTCACAGTGAACTTGATCTCACATTAAGTAGACTCGCTGTTGGATGTCACAGCGACCAAGTCAAAACCATTCGAATGAACCCCGCCGTGATTTAGAGATCAACGCGCTCCACTCTGCGATCCACACTGATTGGTTCTGATTACACACACGCAAAATAAATCAATAAAATGAACACACGGCGGAGGTTTTCATTATTCGGAAAATTTCCAAACCCAGAGTCACCGTGACCAACGAGTGATTTACGTCGGCAATTTGTCCTCAGTTGCAAACCGCCACCGATCCTGCCTCGTGATCAAACTCGTTCGTACTGCCGAAGCAGGCGGCGGCGAGTCGAGGTTTTGAAGCTCTTACATATTCCAGTTGTTTCAAAGCGCCACTTGCTTCTCCTTGGGAGGAACTCTTAAGTGAAGAGGGAGACACAGGGTTACAAGGGTTACGCACGCCGCCGACGGTCCGCTTTGGAAGAGCTCACAGAAAGCCGGAGAGTGGAGAGGCGTTCGGGGGGGGGGGGGGGGGGGGTGGAAAGCAAAACCCTCCTTCTCCCTGCTGCCTTTGATCAGCGGCAGCCAATATGAATGTAAATGAAGGCTTTCTGTGGGGTTAGTATCTACAGTCGGAGCAGGTAACTTTCGCTCCCGAGAAGGATTAGTTCCACCAAAGATAAAAGAGCTGGGCGAGCGAGTCAAGTGTATTAGTGCAGTTGGAAAGAGCGCTTGAAGCTCAGAGCAGAACAGAACCGCTTTGTCCGGCCAGAAACCCCCCCCCGTGGACCTGGATCAAACGACTAATTAAGATGCCGCGAACCTCCCTAAAATAAGTCGAGCTACATAGTTGTTGTTGTTGTTGTTGTTATTAGAAAAACATGATAAGATGGTAAATAAGAAGTTCAACAAAACTATGGTCCTCCAAATCGATGTAGTCCTTTACATCTCTAACGCTAACCTAGCTACAAGCTGTAAAACAAAAGAGGCTGAGGAGCCCCATCTCCTCTCCTCTCGCTCATCGCTCCGCCCCCCTCGTGAAGCAACCGACACCCACTGAGTCGGCAAGTGACAATTTGAGTACGCGATGCCGCTAGCAAGAGAACAAGCTGGACGCGCTGAGGTTAGCTAAACCTATCTCGGATAGAAGCCTTCCTTTTCCGAGAACTTTGTTACCAACGTCGTGTTTTAAAGGAGACCACAATCAGTGACTGACCGGCCTTCCGGCTGAATTCTGCGACAATTTTTTTTTTTTGGAAAGTCTTACAGAGATGAGCACACACTGGTCCGATATGGGACGATAACATCAGGAACATGATTTAAAGACACAGCAGGAAAAGACCGACTTGTCGACTGCTTTTGGAGAAGACAAGATTTAAAATATTCTTTGGGTGGGTTTAAAGCACGTCAGAAAAATAGAACAAGTAGGGCCCGACGTTTCAAACCAAATATGTCACGTTTTAAATATATCATTTAAAACTTTCAATGCGTTTCTGAGCTGGAGAACAAATGAAAGAGAACACGAAACCTCCCTAAAAAGTAACACGTGGGCATAACGGCAACTGTTTGGGCCCCTGGTCTGTCCAAACCAGCGTTTCTCAACTGCCGGGTTGCGACCCAAAAGTGTTTGGCAGAGCTGTTTCGATTGGGTCGCGGCTTCATGCCCTGAAAATGTTGGCCATTTATTTTGCAGGACACACAATTCAGTAGTTTGAATAATTTATTTACCAGACACGATGGAAGGCGGGCTAGCGTTTTTATTTTGGCGGAATAAATTTGGTTTCGTGACTTCATGATGAGGAAAAAACGTGTGTCCCGAGACCCCGCGAGGAGGAACCACTGATCGAGACTGATTTTAAGGGGTGAAATGTGAAGCAGCAGAGTTGAACGTCTTGAACACAGGGCTGCTAATTAACACAAACCTAAAGCCAAGCAAAACCGAGCTCGGACTTGGCGAAACAGAGCTCCCTGTCTCGACAGTGCTGGGTTTACAGACGCCAGTCCTCAAACACTTTTTTGGCCATTTAAAACATTTAATTGCTCCCACAGAAAAAAAAAAAAGAAAAAAAATCACAGTGGTATTTGTATGTACCGCCTGCAAGCTAGCACACACCCCACAGTACACACCGGTAGGTTCACGCTTCTCTACACACCACCCTTTCTTTTTTTTTCTCTTCTCCCCCCCCCCTGTTAAGCGCAGGCTCCAGTCGACATCCTGCTGAAGTGTTGCGGGTGCCGATAGAGGTAAACAGGAAGAAACACAGAGCGCGTGAGCAGTGCACTGCCAGGGTCGGGCCCTGGAGACCAGAAAGAGCAACTCTGTGAGATGGCACAGTCACGCCGTCGGACCGCAAGAAAGACGACTGAGGTTTGTGTGTGTGTGTGTGTGTGTGTGTGTGTGCGTGCGCATCACGTGGTTATATTTTAGACTGCGGCATCTTTTACTCCCCCTCCCGAGCCTGTCAGTGAACTACAGTGGCCTCTTCGGCCAAACCCTGGACACCTCGCCCACCTTTTTCTTTGTTGGTTTATTTGAGTGTGCGAGCAGTCACCCTAATTCCGAAACACACTGTCAGGCCACCTGGATTGTCCACACAAGGCTTCCTTTGAAATATGGTGATGCAAGATGGCAGCTAACTGGGAGCAACATCGTTAATCGATGTATGTTCTTATGTATGTGTATGTATGAGAACAGTTCTAAGGGTACAAAAACCAAAGTACTTTTTATTATACTGGGATTATAAACTTTTACTAATGTATTTATGAGCTTGTGCCAATGTAAAAATCATACATAAAGCCAAATATTACACACTGGACCTTTAAGGTCGGCCTTCAACAGAGAACTTAAATATAGTTGGATAAATCGTATTGTAAGGTACTTTGCCCAAAAACAGTCAGATTCAATGCAGGCACATTTAAATATCACACCACACTGCTTACGCTGTACCCTTGAGGCCACATCCCCTACACGCTCATCACTGACACGGTGTTTTTTAAAGACGTTGCAGTAAAGTCGCACGGTACGTTATTAATGACATTAATGCTGAACTTTAAATTTTAAATACAACAAATAAATATGAGCGGGCTAGCGAGTCCGCACCATTTCATTAACCATTTAGGAGGCTAGCTTCTCATTTCTGTAACCATGCAATAATTTACACATCAATTGTAAAAGATCATATCAGTTGTTTAGAAAACGATATCTTTTCATGCCAATGCATTAATGTTTTGCAGGCTTCTTAAAAGCAAACAGAAACAATATGCAAGGCAATAATTCAATCTTTGAAAGTTCTCGTGGCAAATCCTTTTCAGAAAATTTGCCGGAAAGTGTTCAGCCCTCTTTGCTTGTACAAAGAGGGGCAAAAAGCACAATTGGGAAGTGCACCACGTCTGCACAGAGGACCAAAAAAAAAACCAAAAAAACAAAAAAACAACCTTAATTAATGCTTCTTCATTTAACTGAAATTTCTTTTCTGTCTCTAAAGTCTAGAATCCACTTCTGACTCACGTTTTCCAGCACGTCATGAAAGGCCGACAGATGAGAAAAAGGTCAGGAAAATACACATTTTTCTTTACAGCTCGACCTGTGAGCTTTGTGAGCAGCAACGGTTAAATACAGCAGGAAGTTAAAGCAGCTCGCTGAGATGCTAGATAAAGAGACGCGCAAACAATGAAAACAATGCTACACTTTGAGCTGCTGCCGAAAGACGCGGCCACTGATAGATAAAACAGTTATAAAAGTCATAAAGACAAGCAAGTCATCACTGCATTCTAAAAAATTCTAGCGGGAAGTCGCATCAGGTAAAAACGTTTCCCCTCGCTGGCGTTTCTATTAACATTGAAAATTTCAGATCACATGAGTGTTCTGTATGCACATGCAGTTGAGGGTTTCTGGCTTTGAGGGCAAATGGCTTCTTATCAAAAGGACCAATCAGATGCAGCGCACGGCCCCACACGAGCAGGATGTTAGTGTCAGTGAAGAGGAGGAAGGGTGAGGTTAAAGCCGAAGTCAGGTTCTGTAAATCGTGACGAACACAGATGTCAGGGCAGCAGTGTTGGCCAATGCTGCGGCTGTTATCTCACCTCTTTGGCTTTCTGCACAGCATCACTGGTGGGATTTCTGATCTGCGGAGATGACTTGGTGTTGATTTTATCGTAGAGCTGAAATAGACACACGAAAGAAGGCAATTCAGACATTCAGTCATTTTGGAAGGGCATCGACATTTATCCTTTGTAAGCAAAGTCAAAATGATCAAAACTCGCTGGCAGATTAATAATAATAATAATAATAATATTACATTTTATTTAAAAGCACCTTTCAAAACTCTCAAGGACACCGTACAAAGAGAGGCAATAAAACAACAGAGAAAAAACACATAAAAGCACATACAGTTAAGCACACACAATTAATGATACAGGAAAAATAAATAAATAAAAAATAAACCGAGAATCCAGGCAGTTAAAGCGAGTGGGCAATCATGAAGAGATGAGTTTTGAGTGTGGATTTGAAAATCGGTAGAGAGTCAGTGTTGCGTATGTCCGGTGGGAGTGAGTTCCAGAGAGATTAACAAGTTTACTATATCGTAAAAACACTACTGGCGGTTGGAATAGTGAACTAGAACAATGTCATAGCGCTCTTCAGGATTTTCAGAAAACACAAAAAACTGAACCGAAACATTATAAAAAATAAAAAAAAAATCATTTGGGCAGACAACTAAACAAACAAACAAACAAACAAAAAAAACCCTTTGCATAAAAAAAAAAACTAAAAGACAACCATTCGAATAGGAAGGCAACAGTACAAAGTTTAATTTCTCAAATCATTGTGGGTCTGATTTACCAACATGTGGATAAGGTAAGAAATCAAAAGCGATCAATTGATCACGCAAACAGACTGCGCGTGTCGTGGGTTTGCCCTCCTAAGATTGCACGTGAGCGGCGCAAATAAAACACACGAATGAATGTCGGTGGCGATATGCAGGCACGCGTACGCCATCTCCACGTTGATGATTTCCCCCCTTTTTTTTTTTTTTTTTTTTTTAAAATAAACACAAACGAGGCATAAAACGGCTTCGACGCCTGCAGCACCCTGGACGCGCCGCATGAACACGCAAACCACCACAATCAGTATCAAGGCTTGGCAGACGCCTGTGATCTGCCCGTACCCGTTACTACGCCAAAGCGGACGGATCGCGTGCGTCATTTTGTCCGTTTGACGCTGAGCACCCGAACCGCTTTCATCACCAGATGCGTCATTCGCGTTTTTGAAGTCCAAACCTGCGGAAAAAGTCCCCAAAAGCTTGACTCGCCGTCTTTTTTTTTTTTTTTTTTTTTTTATCAGGACGACTTGGGGCATCGGTCACGGCGATTGCTTTTTGCATCTTTAATCCACTATTTATCCACTATTTATCCACTATTTATCCACTATTTATCCACTATTATCTTTAATCCACTATCCACTATTTAATGACTCTTCAAACACCGAGTTCGGCAGGCCAGATTAAAAAGCTTCACGGGCCGCGCTTCGCCCACGCACGGTCTTAATTTCTAGGAAAAGTACGTCATGTAAGACGCAATCACCTAATGAGTAATGTCTCACTTAGATATTGGGGCTTGTTTTTTTTTTTTTAGGCAGTGCATCTTAAATATCTTGCTAAATGAAAAAAGACTGGGAAAGAAAAATCTTGCTTTGAGTCAAATGTCAGATGAAATGAGGCTTTTTATGACGCAAAAATGGGTTTTTAAGCCTCTGTGTGGTTTTTTTTCCCCGTACGAGATCAACAATCTTATTTCAGGAAATACAGTTACTTGATTTAAGAAAAAACAAATCTGCTTTATTGAAAACGCACATGGCCTATCCTGACTTTGGTGATCCCCCCCCCCCCAAATAACCAGCACTCCAGTAAGGCTACAGGCTGGCGGCCACCTGAGAACGCCTGCCGACGCGGCAGAAGATGAGCGAGTCGTCCGCTGCGTTTCTCTTCCAAGGAGGCCGCCATGGCGCCCCGACACAAACAGCACACAAAGACAACAGTCGGCGGCAGACACCGAGAGTCCCACATGAGACGAGCTGTGTTTCTGTGCCGCCTGCTTCGCTGCCGAGGCTCAACGCTGCTCTGTTTACACCAGGCGTGGGCAAACTACGGCTCGGGGACCGGTATGCGGGCCCGTTAAGGTTTTTAATCCGGCCCGCCCAACTTGAAGACATGATATTAACAGTAAGTAAGTCATAACATAGCTGTATTTCATTCATTTTTCCAGTGGTTTAAGAGTCATATCAATAAAGAGCTAATAAATACCGTAGGGCCTCAATGACAATAGTGTTGTTGGAATGCTTTTGCTCATTTTCAATTGACATAAAAGCACGTTTTCTCCATGTCCAATGATAGATTTTTACCTCCTATGAGGTGGCTCACCAAAACACTCCATTTGTGGCCCCACCGGTCGAAAGGTTTGCCGAGCCCTGGTTTACACCCTGGAAAAAGAAGTGAAACTGTGTTTTGCAGGATGTGAAAACACCTGCTTTCAAACCGCTTCTTGAGTGTTGGAAGTGGACCTTCTGGACAAAAAAAAAAAAAAAAAAGTATAGTGTTTTTTTTTTTTTTTTTATGGTCCCTCCAAGGAAAAATTGGGAAAAACGCAGCTCCCAACTTTGCGTCTGGACAAACATTCAGAATAAATAAAGCCATTTTACTCTTTAGAATACAAAGTCGAAACTCAGCGCTTCTTTGTGTCTCCACAGGGGAGCACCGCTCCGGCAATCCAGTACGAGAAACAGGGTGACACGTAACCGTCTGATAGATGAGTGCAATCGGACCGGACAGTCGTTCCTCTAAAGTTGGCGTGTTTCAACCACTGTGCCGCGGCAGGCTAGCATACAGTGAGATAATGTCAGGTGTGCTGTGAAAAATGATCCAATTTCACTTAAGTGGTCTAAAAAAACAACAACATTCCACTGTGGAGTGGCTGTGCTTTAAATGGACTGTCAGCCTGTTTTCCTCCCCGGGATATCAGCTTTGTGAGCATCTAATCCAGCCCAGGTTTCACTCCGACCGAGTAGAAATAATTAAGAGACTATATTGTTATTATTAGGGGAAAAAAGTGTCTTTTTATAACGGTTTTGGTCGGTGGCGTGCCGTGGCTCCAAAAAGGTTGAAAAACACTGCTAATTGCTAACTGGCTAACTGGCTAATTTCTTTGCATAGCTTTTTATAAGAACATCAAAATCACTTCAGTGAACAGCCTCATTCTCACCACCGCAGGCCCAAACAGCCGCAATGCAATGACGCGATGACTTTTGCATTGCATTGTATCGAAACTGCATCAAACTATCAGCGCGACCTAAGAATCGGAAGGCTCTTCTTACCGGTGAGGCGGCGAGAATCAAGAGTTTGGAACTCGGTCGGCTCCCCTGCGACCACGACTCCTGCTTCTGTCTGTGTGTGCGTGTGTGTGTGTGTTTGCATCGACCGGCCACTTTTCAGCTGCGCCACGAGGGAGTGACGGCGGCGACGGTGCCTTCTGTGAACGGCGCCGAGGCCTGACAATAGAAGCCTTTCTCTCTCCTCGCTCTGAGGCCGCACTCTTCCGACCCCCGCCTCCTTCTTCTCGGGGCAGGGTGTAAAAAAACTGAGGCTGAAAAGGGGACATCTGCAGCTCGACCCCCACCGCCGGACGCCCTCTGACACAAACACACTTGGGCCAGACCCGCGACCTCACAGCGACTCGGTCAGCTTTCACACGGCGCACAGGGAAATGTTTTTAAAGTTTGCACTTGTTGGTTTCAGCGGGAAGAGGAGGAAAAACACCGGCAGGGCGCACTACAAAGTCTTGGGTAGTGAGTGATCTTCGGCCAACTGGGGAAATAAGATCAATTGAGCTCATTATGTCTTTGGTTTTGAATTGGATTTATGTCTTTTCTGGGGAAAAAGACATAAATCCAAAAGCGGAAACGTTCGGATCAATGGCCAATGAATGAATCCCTCCTGACTTTGACAACATTGCTGATGAAGACTTGTGATGAGAAGACACATGGTACTATTTACTGATGCCGCTCTACTTAGGTACGGTGGTGCAAATGTGAGGAGAAACTTTATTTCCCGAGAACAAATCATTTAAAATTGTTTCTTTTAAAAAACAAAAAAAACAACAAAAACAAAACAAAAACAAATCAGAGACATATTGGAATTGCTTTTCAAAACTGTGTGACAGATTGGATTTCAGTTTTGCAACTTTGGAAAAGTGTGTCACCTACATCCAACAGCGTGTGTAGATGCTGGTCCTGGAAAACGCTGTGGAGGAAATCCAGATCTTTCTCACTGCAGTCAGTCAAAGCATGGATTTCCTCTAAACTGTCCAACACCTGAGACACAGCCCCTGTGGAGAGCGCACACACACACACACACACACACACACACACATTAGTCACCATCATCACTTCAAGGCCTTCTTGCTATGTATGAAGAGGCAGCTCACTCAAACAAGCTAAGCTCTAAAATATACAGTGATGCTCTTAAATGGGTGTAAATGAACGGAGCAGGAACAAAGAGTGAGCAGTAAAACAATACCACGGGTCATTCACAACATACACAAACCACCCTTGGGTACCTACGTTCTGCCGCTAACAGTCCTAGCGTGTCAGAAGCAAAGGGGCGGAAGCAGACAGAGAAAGAGAACCACAGGATTTTAAATGCAAACACAATTTCAATGTCAATCAAAAGCAGACAACAAGATAATAATACCGTACAAATCAGTTTGGATAGTGGCGAATGGAAATGCAGCTTGCGCGTGGTAGGAAAAAGATTGATCTTAATTTCACAGAACACTGAGGGCCTGATTTATTAAGAGCCCAAAGAAATTAGACTTTTTTTTTTCTGAACCAACTAGCAGGAACCAGTGGGTGGGCCTGGATGTGGACAGATTAGCAGGTTGACCGACTCAAGTGAGGTTCGAAGAGGAAAAACAATGAAACATAAACTACTAATTAATGTAGCACGTAGCAAAAAAAAAAGAAAAAAAAGAAGCAAACTTCCTCTGTGTGCGATTGCCTAACACTGACCGTCAGTACAAGAGGAACTGCTGCGTCAACAAAGAACATGTTCTTTTCCCTGGTGTGAAAACCTGATAGTCGTGTGTGGCTCTGTAGGACGATGACACGCAAGCTGATCTGCGCCAAACCACAAGCCACAGAATGGAAGCCAGAGGAAGGAAGTGAGTCAGACGCTCATGCCTCTCGAGCAAAATCCGCAGCTCTGTACCTGACGAGGTGGGGTCTTCGGAGAAGTCGTGCAGCTCCTCTGGAGGGTCTCCGTAGAAGGAGTTGAACTTGTGGCTGGACACGGCGGCCAGGACGGCGCCCTGCGATGAAGAGGAGCATCCAGGTGTGCGTTAAAAAAACCAAAACCCTTCTCCCATCATCATCATCTTCAACATAATCACCATTACCATGATCATCATTGATCCTCATCATCACCGTCACTATCACCATCAACATTATCACAATCATCATCACCATCAGCACCATCAACATTATCACAATCATCATCATCACCACCACCATCATCACCATCATCTTTAACATAATCACCATTACCATCATCATCATTAATCCTCATCATCGCTATCACCATCAACATTACCACCATCATCATCATCATCATCATCATCACCATCATATTCCTCACCTAGATTTAGGTGAGTTAGGTGGAGTTAAAAAATCTGCATCATTTGCATACACAGGCTTATGATGATTAATTAGACCTCTTCTCCCTCTTTTTCAACACACACATAAATGGCTGCAGTTTCCTTTAGGGGAGTCCTACAGACGTCATTCAAACACCCACGTGTTTGTCTCATCAAGGCCTATAATTTACATTTGACAGCCTCATCCAAAAAGCAAAAAAAACAACAAAAAAAAACTGGAGGGGAAAAATCTGCATCACTTGCATAGACTTCTTTCACAGTCAGCAGCGGGGGTCGGCAGAGGACGGGAGTCAATTGCAGGCGTCGGCAGAGATTGTGGGTCATCAGGGGCCTGTGTCGGCCACGGCGGCTCAGTTCCGCAAACGCTGCTTGCAGCTTTAATTTTCTTTGATTTTGTACCAGTTTCTACCTCTGTGCCAAATCTGGTGACTTTTGGAGCATGTTTTGTAAATAATAATAAACATACGAAGAACAATCGAGTCTTCGCCAGACTCGGTCCTTCGGGCCGGGCACATTTTCCTCTACGACGCCGCGCCGCCATAAACTATCCAAGTGATTCATCGCTCTAGAAGGTTGTGAAATGCCACTTGACAACACACATATCTTTCAGTTTTACTTCATTCCCAAGGCAAACAAAATATTTGGAATTATTTTGTTGTTTTTTGTAGTTAACCCCCCCAAAAAAATCAAAAATCACCAAATTCATGCTGCCCTAGTTTCAATTCACTATTTTGCTCCTATACATACAGTATATGAACTATGGCCTTTTCGCTTCTTCCGTTTTTTTTTCTCTGTCGCATAGCGGTTCGCTCCTGTGCTTACTGTACATGTATGACTAAGAGAAAAAAAAACCCACAGAATGAAACAGTGTTGCACTTTTCACTGAATTACTGGGGAGCGACTTTTAGAGCATGTTTTGTAAATTATAATAAACATACGACGAACAATTGAGTCTTCGCCCTGGCGAAGGCCTGCTCTGTTTACAGCAGGTCTGCGCTGGGGCTCAGTCCCGAATTAAAAATGTATATATATACAAAATGTATAATATTTCTGTGCCAAATTACGATATTCAAGAAAGCAAATCTTCTGCGAGCCAACAATCATCACCTTACATGTGTCGAGATCTAAAGTCGCTGGTGATTGGCTTTCACCAGCTACACCACCAAGTAAAATTTAAAATAAAAGTTGTGTGCTGTAACGAAAAGGTATTGTTGTGGCTGTTCAAATTGGTTTTAAAACATCTGCTACCAAGGTGTCAAAACTGGCATCGCGTCAAATTTCTGTTGAACGATGCCCAGCGGTACTAATGGGGAAGAGCCAAGAGCGCAAACCTTGAGCTTCCTCCTTGAGTTGAACTTTCTCAGCTGTTCCACAGTTTCGGGAAGGTGGATTTTGTAGGCGTAACGGTCCCTCTCCTGCAAGGTCCAACAGAAAAGGCAAAGAAAAACATGGCTTAAAAGCTGCAACCAGTTAAATTCCGCATACAAAGCCATTTATGAGAAATTAAGAAGCAGACATTTTTGTTTCATATGCAAGTGGTTTTTAGGCGTGGAAATAAGAGCCTTAAAGAATCACCATTTGCTCTGCTGTACTTCTGGTTTCTGCAGAAAGCTTAGTGGGTAAATGTAAAAGACAGCACACCTTCCAAACCATTTCACTGACTTTAAAAACTCTTTTCAAATCTCAAAACACATTAGAACTAATGGGGGGAGAATATTGACAAATATTTTGGTCGCACAATTTACCATCAACAACCAAGATGTCGTACTAGACCAGTGGTGCTCAACTGGTGGAGTCGTAGGACCCACATTTTTTTTTTCTTATCATGAAATCAAGGCCCAAATTTATTCCACAAAAATAAAAATGCTATCCCACTTTCTATCATGCTCTCTATAAATATATGTACAGTATATATAGGATCAAATCAAAACAGTTCCGCGACCCACCAGTTGAGAAACGCTGTACTAGATGATGTTTGATGTCTCACTGTGAATGAAGCGCAGACTTTACCTTGAGCCAGGGATGGTTCAGAGCTTCATAGACAGTAATCCTCTCAGCTGGGTCCAACATCAGCATTCGCCTCACTAGATCCTTTGCACTCTCTGATATTTGGGCCCACTGTCGGGGATTCATCTGCACACACACACACACATATATAGACAACCGAGATCTTTAAGTACAACCGAGCTACAGTGGGTTGAATTCAAAATTGCGTGTGCACTCAGATGGGACAATGTTGCATCGGAATCTGCAGAGTCTATATTCAATTTACACACTTTGAAGTTGTTTAAATCAGGGCTGCACAATAAATCAGTTTTATATATCGAATCCAGGATTTATTCGTTTGCATGATGTAAGAAAGGTGTCAAATCGATTTCCCCCTCTCTCTGGTGTAAACACAGCGTTGAGGGGTGGGGAGTGGGGGTGGGAGGGTGGGGAGTGAGATTTTCGATTTCTAAAAAGGCCACGAGGGAGAAAGTCAGTCGCTTGGAAACGGCGCGGCTTCGCAGTTTCAAATTCCACTCGCAGTACCCACCTGGGGTCGGTGTCGGCCACGGCGGCTCAGTTCCGCAAACGCTGCTTGCAGCTTTAATTTTCTTTGATTTTGTACCAGTTTCTACCTCTGTGCCAAATCTGGTGACTTTTGGAGCATGTTTTGTAAATAATAATAAACATACGAAGAACAATCGAGTCTTCGCCAGACTCGGTCCTTCGGGCCGGGCACATTTTCCTCTACAACGCCGCGCCGCCATAAACTATCCAAGTGATTCATCGCTCTAGAAGGTTGTGAAATGCCACTTGACAACACAATGCCACTTGTTTTTTGTAGTTAACCCCCCCAAAAAAATCAAAAACCACCAAATTCATGCTACCCTAGTTTCAATTCACTATTTTGCTCCTATACATACAGTATATGAACTATGGCCTTTTCGCTTCTTCCGTTTTTTTTTCTCTGTCGCATAGCGGTTCGCTCCTGTGCTTACTGTACATGTATGACTAAGAGAAAAAAAAAACCCACAGAATGAAACAGTGTTGCACTTTTCACTGAATTACTGGGGAGCGCCGACCTTGTATTTGCCTCTACAGATGGCTTCAAAGAGACGGTCCTTTGTGCCGTAGAAAGGCAGACACCCTGAGAGAAGGATGAAGAGAATGACTCCACAGCCCCACACGTCCACCGGTTTACCATACGGCTCTCTCTTCACCACCTCCGGGGCCATGAAGTGAGGGGTCCCCACGCGGCCTGAGGAGAGACGGAGACAGACGTGGCAGCGTGAGTGGAAGGCGGCACACATGATCACTCAATCATTCTGTCTTTCTGTCATTTCTTTATTCCTCAAAATGTTTTTTGACTAGGGGGAAGTGTCTGTTAACGTGGCTTCCTATTTTGAAGACCGAAGGTAATGATGTTTCCGCGCTATTTGTTCCGCAATATACTTAGTGCACCAGCAAAAAACAGTTGGTTTTATATTCATTTGGACTGTTGCTGCTCATAAGTGTTTTTGTTTAATAATTTCTGAGCATTATAGTTGTGTAATAAATTGTTTTTTAAAACACTAATATTTTCACTAAACCAATATTTTATTATTTAAAAATGAATAAGAATTCATTGGATAAAAATTTTCAAAATTTTAAAATTTCTCAATTTTCAAACAAAACATAGGAGCAACATGTGTCTGGCATTTTTGTTTATTTTCGGTGTAAATGAGGTTTTTAAGTGTTTATTTTCAACAATGCCATTTTTAATTGATTATTCAACACATCGGTCAAAGCAATACGCAGGTGAACCGGCAGGCACTTTGTTTCAAGCAGGACAGACTGGCAACATGCAAGCACCTGCACAAAATGGCACTACAATTTATCAAACTTATATAAAAATTCTGAAATTAAGACAAATTCTTTTTCTAATCTAAGCTAATGGAAAACATGGAAGGGAAACATGTTGCCTTGACGTGCATATGCTAACACATTTTGAAATAAGACTTTATCGGAGGGAAAATGTCTGATGATTAGCAGTAACACTGTAAAACATTGCAAAGACAAAATAATAATTTCAACAAATGCTCTACGAGAAAATAACCCATTGAATGAATGTGCCCGTGCGACAAATGCAACAATCCGCTGTACCTCCGGCGACCAGTCCCGACTCTCCAAGCTGGATGGCAACACCAAATCCCCCCAGCTTCACCGGGGCCGAGTTCTCTTTAGAGGCCAGCAGCACACAGTGGGGCTGCGTAGGAGAGATAAACAGAAGGCAAGACTTGCTGATTAAAGAGGGGCTTCCTATAAGTCACAACATCAAATTGCATTGGATACACCCAGTCCTTCGTCGTGACCACACACACACACACGCACAAACGATAAGCTAATATTTGATTTCAAAGAACTCCTTCACTCTCGCCTCTTCAATTTGAATCGACTCGCATACAGCGATAATCCTTCAGCTGCGGCTGCAGAGGCCAAACTGTCATTAAATACAGACAATCAACGTTCATATTTTTGCGTGCAGGTTAAAATATCTTTCTGCCACTTTGGCAATTCAAATCTTACCCTTTACAAACGTTTTGGCACAGAGGCCAACGGTGGTATAGCAGCGGTATGTTTTTTCCTTTCTCGAATTGGTCCTCGTGCTTATGCCTCAAATTTATAATTAGAGCCCTGTGTGGAGAGCGTATTGTGTATACGCAAGCCACGCAAGCTCTGTAATCCCACTTGCTGGCGACGTGTGTAATCAGAGGGTCTGCATTCTGAACTCAGCAAAGTCCTGCGTGGGGTTGAGAGAGGAGGAGGAGGAGAAGGAGGAGGAGGAGGAAGGAGACCGCAGTTTCGAGTTTTGCTTTTCAAATGTGCACATTGCAAAGGTTGGGGGGGAGGGGGGGGGGGGGGATGTTTCTCACAGAGAGGAAACAAAAGCAAGAGACGCAACGCAGCAGTCTGCTACTTTCATCTCAACCTCCACCGGCCACAGACAACCGACGGCGGCGGCGGCGGCTGAGCGCGCTGGAGCAGGAACAGGGATCTCGACTTTGACGGAAACACTGCGCAACAGAGGAGATACTGCCCTTGTGGCTGTCCACGAAAATTGATCAAAGAAAAGGAGGACGCGCAGCGAGCTGAGTTGCGGAACAAGGGATTGCCAGACAGAAATGCAGCGCGGCGCAGAAAGGAACGAGGAGAGCTGGATGGACGCGAGTCGCCTTCAGTGACACGGGTGAGTGCACGTCACTGTTGCACGAGTCAGACCTTTCAATGTTTGAGGGTGAAGCACGATGCAGCTGCAGCGCACGGGGCGTGCGGTGTTAGAAGTGAGATAAATTCTTCCTGCTTGTGGCTAAAATTGGCCTGCGGGGAAGTAACTCTCGACACGCATCTGTCAGAGTTACTTCCCTGCTGCAGGGGACTAACTAAATCAATTAAATATAGGCCAATATCAATATGTGACTCAAATAAAAGTCGACTGCAAGACAAAGAAACCCTCCACACAATATGAAATTGTACAAACTGTAAGCGAGCTAAATTCTTCCTGCTTGCAACTAAAATTGGCCAGCAGTGAAGTAACTCTGACATGCATCCGTCAGAGTTACTCCGGCTGCAGGGGACTAATTAAATCAACTGAACATAAATCAATAGCAATATGAGACTCAAATAAAACTTGACGATAAAAAAAGCGTCCACACATTATGAAATTGTAAAACATGAATTTTAATTAAAATCCTAATCTCGCCTCTGCTTTTTTTTTTTTGATTGCAGCAACAAATCCCCCTACCCCCTCCCCCCGCCATGGAAAAAAACGAGTCTGTTTTTCCGTCCCCGCTGAGACCAAAAACTTCCCTTTTTGTCATGACCACCTGGGCCAGCGGCACGAACCACACGGCGGCTCCTGTGCCGCAGGAGACCTGCGTGGACTACGAAGCGCTGCAAATCCCCTTGGCCGTGCTCTACAGCGTCATCTTCGTTCTGGGCCTGGTGGGCAACCTGGTGGCGCTGTGGGTCTTCTTCTGCGTCCACTCCAAGAAGAACTCGGTGCGGGTCTTCCTCATAAACGTGGCCTTCGCCGACCTGCTGCTGGTCGTGTGCCTGCCCTTCAGGATTGTCTACCACAGCCAGGGGAACACCTGGCACCTGGGCCCCACCTTGTGCAAGGTGGTGGGCAACCTCTTCTACATGAACATGTACATCAGCGTCACGCTGCTCGGGCTCATCAGCGTGGACCGCTACCTCAAGATCCAACAAGGCAGCCGGACGCAAGGCAGACTGAGTTCCACCAGGTGGAGCACTGCTCTATGCGGGCTCATCTGGGCGATGGCCTTCACGCTGACCTTGGTCTTGGTGATCCTGACCTCCAAGAATCCCTCGCAGGGATCAACATGGAACAGGTGAGTGGGGTTGCTTTTTTTTTTTTTTTTTCTTTTTTTTCTTTTTTTTTTTTAAAAAGGCTCCAGAAAACTTTTATTTTTTTTATAAACCTATCATCTTTGGAAACACTCTCAAACAAAAGAATTTGCACAAAGCCATCTTCAAAAATACAAAAATATCCCCATTTACACGGAAACACTGGATACAACTGAATACGATGTAGCAACTAAATCAGCCCCTGGATGGCGCTATGAGTTTACTCCCTTCAGGTGGAAGAAGTAGAAGACCTGGGGCCATGGCTCTATGGTGGCACACCAGTTTTTTTTTCTTCTTCTAGTGGCCGCTTGAGGTACTGCAGCAAAAAAAATCCCACTAGGCCCAAAAACAATTTTTTCCATAAACTGCAATACAAAAATAAACGCCTCTAAAACGACTGATCGGACAACTGCGACCTGAAACGTCTTTCATAACACATCATGCTACTGCAGATTTTTAAGTGATTATTTTTTAATCTTACAAAAAAAAATACAATGGCCAGAAATAATTTATTCCCAGCGTGACGTCACAGCGTCGTAAGTGCTGCTGTGTCTCGGCTCACTCCGATTGGCTGATGCGTCCTGACTAGGGATGGGAAGATTAACCGATACGTATCGATACACAGACAGGCGCGGGCACGATGCGAGTGCATCGGTAGAGCAGCCGTGAATCGATGCACTTTTGGGATTAAATCTAGATGCATCGCTTTTTACGTCTGTCACAGACCGATACAGCGATGCACAGCGCAGTGCTGGAACTTACAGCACAGCGCAGTTAAAAACAAAAACAAAAACAAAAAAACGCAGAAACGATCGCTGCGCGAGCCGGACGCAGAGGTGCGTGCCGCTTCAAGTCTGGCGTGAACGACACCATCGTTCGGCAGCTATTCGTGGAACGATTCTACAGCCAAAAGTGCCCAACAACAAAGAACACTGGTCACCGCCGGACTCCTGAATTCTGGCGCAGCGATCGTTTCGGCGTTTTTTTGTGCTGGAAGTTACAGCACAGCGCAGTGCACAGCGCAGTTTGCTTCACCCCGATCATTTGGGTCAAATGATATTCCTAAAGAAAAACCTTAGAGTGGAACATGTCGGTTGAATAATACAGTATGGACTGAAAGTCACACACCAATGAGTAGTTGCATTGCGTACTAATT